>NW_027141857.1:674457-993725 GCF_036365525.1 Heterodontus francisci | reverse complement strand
TGTGAGATTGATGGGAGGTGTGTGTTAGTGCGAGAGGTTGTGAGATTGATAGGAGGTGTCTATTAGTGTGAGAGATTGTGAGATTGATAGAAGGTGTGTGTTAGTGTGAGAGATTGTGAGATTGATAGGAGGTGTGTGTTAGTGTGAGAGATTGTGAGATTGATAGGAGGTGTGTGTTAGTGTGAGAGATTGTGAGATTGATAGGAGGTGTGTGTTAGTGCGAGATGTTGTGAGATTGATAGGAGGTGTGTGTTAGTGCGAGCGGTTGTGAGATTGATAGGAGGTGTGTGTTAGTGTGAGAGGTTGTGAGATTGATAGGAGGTGTGTGTTAGTGAGAGAGATTGTGAGATTGATAGGAGGTGTGTGTTAGTGTGGGAGGTTGTGAGATTGATAGGAGGTGTGTGTTAGTGCGAGAGGTTGTGAGATTGATAGGAGGTGTGTGTTAGTGCGAGAGATTGTGAGATTGATAGGAGGTGTGTGTTAGTGCGAGAGGTTGTGAGATTGATAGGAGGTGTGTGTTAGTGCGAGAGGTTGTGAGGTTGATAGGAGGTGTGTGTTAGTGTGAGAGATTGTGAGATTGATAGGAGGTGTGTGTTAGTGCGAGAGATTGTGAGATTGATAGGAGGTGTGCGTTAGTGTGAGAGGTTGTGAGATTGATAGGAGGTGTGTGTTAGTGTGAGAGTTTGTGAGATTGATAGGAGGTGTGTTTTAGTGTGAGCGGTTGTGAAATTGATAGGAGGTGTGTGTTAGTGCAAGAGGTTGTGAGATTGATAGGAGGTGTGTGTTAGTGCGAGAGGTTGTGAGATTGATAGGAGGTGTGTGTTAGTGTGAGAGATTGAGATTGATAGGTGTGTGTTAGTGCGAGAGGTTGTGAGATTGATAGGAGGTGTGTGTTAATGCGAGAGATTGTGAGATTGATAGGAGGTGTGTGTTAGTGCTAGAGATTGTGAGATTGATAGGAGGTGTGTGTTAGTGTGAGAGGTTGTGCGATTGATAGGAGGTGTGTGTTAGTGCGAGAGATTGTGAGATTGATAGGAGGTGTGTGTTAGTGCGAGAGGTTGTGAGATTGATAGGAGGTGTGTGTTAGTGCGAGAGGTTGTGAGGTTGATAGGAGGTGTGTGTTAGTGTGAGAGATTGTGAGATTGATAGGAGGTGTGTGTTAGTGCGAGAGATTGTGAGATTGATAGGAGGTGTGTGTTAGTGTGAGAGTTTGTGAGATTGATAGGAGGTGTGTTTTAGTGTGAGCGGTTGTGAGATTGATAGGAGGTGTGTGTTAGTGCAAGAGGTTGTGAGATTGATAGAAGGTGTGTGTTAGTGCGAGAGGTTGTGAGATTGATAGGAGGTGTGTGTTAGTGTGAGAGATTGAGATTGATAGGTGTGTGTTAGTGCGAGAGGTTGTGAGATTGATAGGAGGTGTGTGTTAGTGCGAGAGATTGTGAGATTGATAGGAGGTGTGTGTTAGTGTGAGAGGTTGTGCGATTGATAGGAGGTGTGTGTTAGTGTGAGAGATTGTGAGATTGATAGGAGGTGTGTGTTAGTGCGAGAGGTTGTGAGATTGATAGGAGGTGTGTGTTAGTGCGAGAGATTGTGAGATTGATAGGAGGTGTGTGTTAGTGTGAGAGGTTGTGCGATTGATAGGAGGTGTGTGTTGGTGTGAGAGATTGTGAGATTGATAGGAGGTGTGTGTTAGTGAGAGGGGTTGTCAGATTGATAGGAGGTGTGTGTTAGTGCGAGAGATTGTGAGATTGATGGGAGGTGTGTGTTAGTGTGAGAGATTGTGAGATTGATAGGAGGTGTGTGTTCGTGTGAGAGATTGTGAGACTGATAGGACGTGTGTGTCAGTGCGAGGGATCGTGAGATTGATAGGAGGTGTGTGTTAGTGCGAGAGATTGTGAGATTGATGGGAGGTGTGTGTTAGTGTGAGAGGTTGTGCGATTGATAGGAGGTGTGTGTTAGTGTGAGAGATTGTGAGATTGATAGGAGGTGTGTGTTAGTGAGAGGGGTTGTGAGATTGATAGGAGGTGTGTGTTAGTGTGAGAGGTTGTGCGATTGATAGGAGGTGTGTGTTAGTGTGAGAGATAGTGAGATTGATAGGAGGTGTGTGTTAGTGCGAGAGGTTGTGAGATTGATAGGAGGTGTGTGTTAGTGCGAGAGATTGTGAGATTGATAGGAGGTGTGTGTTAGTGTGAGAGGTTGTGCGATTGATATGAGGTGTGTGTTGGTGTGAGAGATTGTGAGATTGATAGGAGGTGTGTGTTAGTGAGAGGGGTTGTCAGATTGATAGGAGGTGTGTGTTAGTGCGAGAGATTGTGAGATTGATGGGAGGTGTGTGTTAGTGTGAGAGATTGTGAGATTGATAGGAGGTGTGTGTTCGTGTGAGAGATTGTGAGATTGATAGGACGTGTGTGTCAGTGCGAGGGATCGTGAGATGGATAGGAGGTGTGTGTTAGTGCGAGAGATTGTGAGATTGATGGGAGGTGTGTGTTAGTGTGAGAGGTTGTGCGATTGATAGGAGGTGTGTGTTAGTGTGAGGGATTGTGAGATTGATAGGAGGTGTGTGTTAGTGAGAGGGGTTGTCAGATTGATAGGAGGTGTGTGTTAGTGCGAGAGATTGTGAGATTGATGGGAGGTGTGTGTTAGTGTGAGAGATTGTGAGATTGATAAGAGGTGTGTGTTAGTGCGAGAGATTGTGAGATTGATGGGAGGTGTGTGTTAGTGTGAGAGGTTGTGAGATTGATAGGACGTGTGTGTCAGTGCGAGGGATCGTGAGATTGATAGGAGGTGTGTGTTAGTGCGAGAGATTGTGAGATTGATGGGAGGTGTGTGTTAGTGTGAGAGGTTGTGAGATTGATAGGAGGTGTGTGTTAGTGCGAGAGGTTGTGAGATTGATCGGAGGTGTGTGTTAGTGTGAGAGGTTGTGAGATTGATAGGAGGTGTGTGTTAGTGAGAGAGATTGTGAGATTGATAGGAGGTGTGTTTTAGTGTGAGAGGTTGTGAGATTGATAGGAGGTGTGTGTTAGTGTGAGAGGTTCTGAGATTGATAGGAGGTGTGTGTTAGTGTGAGAGGTTGTGAGATTGATAGGAGGTGTGTGTTAGTGTGAGAGATTGTGAGATTGATAGGAGGTGTGTGTTAGTGGGAGAGATTGTGAGATTGATAAGAGGTGTGTGTTAGTGCGAGAGATTGTGAGATTGATAGGAGGTGTGTGTCAGTGCGAGAGGTTGTGAGATTGATAGGAGATGTGCGTTAGTGTGAGAGATTGTGAGATTGATAGGAGGTGTGTGTTAGTGCGAGAGATTGTGAGATTGATAGGAGGTGTGTGTTAGTGCGAGAGTTTGTGAGATTGATAGGAGGTGTGTGTTAGTGTGAGAGGTTGTGTGGTTGACAGGAGGTGTGTGTTAGGGCGAGAGATTGTGAGATTGATAGGAGGTGTGTGTTCGTGCGAGAGGTTGTGAGATTGATAGGAGGTGTGTGTTAGTGCGAGAGATTGTGAGATTGATAGGAGGTGTGTGTTAGTGAGAGGGGTTGTCAGATTGATAGGAGGTGTGTGTTCGTGCGAGAGGTTGTGAGATTGATGGGAGGTGTGTGTTAGTGCGAGAGGTTGTGAGATTGATAAGAGGTGTGTGTTAGTGTGAGAGATTGTGAGATTGATAGGAGGTGTGTGTCAGTGCGAGAGATTGTGAGATTGATAGGAGGTGTGTGTTAGTGTGAGAGATTGTGAGATTGATAGGAGGTGTGTGTTAGTGTGAGAGTTTGTGAGATTGATCGGAGGTGTGTGTTAGTGCGAGAGGTTGTGAGATTGATAGGAGGTGTGTGTTAGTGTGAGAGGTTGTGAGATTGATAGGAGGTGTGTGTTAGTGTGAGAGTTTGTGAGATTGATAGGAGGTGTGTGTTAGTGTGAGAGATTGTGAGATTGATAGGAGGTGTGTGTTAGTGAGAGGGGTTGTCAGATTGATAGGAGGTGTGTGTTAGTGCGAGAGATTGTGAGATTGATGGGAGGTGTGTGTTAGTGTGAGAGATTGTGAGATTGATAGGAGGTGTGTGTTCGTGTGAGAGATTGTGAGATTGATAGGACGTGTGTGTCAGTGCGAGGGATCGTGAGATTGATAGGAGGTGTGTGTTAGTGCGAGAGATTGTGAGATTGATGGGAGGTGTGTGTTAGTGCAAGAGGTTGTGAGATTGATAGGAGGTGTCTATTAGTGTGAGAGATTGTGAGATTGATAGAAGGTGTGTGTTAGTGTGAGAGATTGTGAGATTGATAGGAGGTGTGTGTTAGTGTGAGAGATTGTGAGATTGATAGGAGGTGTGTGTTAGTGTGAGAGATTGTGAGATTGATAGGAGGTGTGTGTTAGTGCGAGATGTTGTGAGATTGATAGGAGGTGTGTGTTAGTGTGAGCGGTTGTGAGATTGATAGGAGGTGTGTGTTAGTGTGAGAGGTTGTGAGATTGATAGGAGGTGTGTGTTAGTGAGAGAGATTGTGAGATTGATAGGAGGTGTGTGTTAGTGTGGGAGGTTGTGAGATTGATAGGAGGTGTGTGTTAGTGCGAGAGGTTGTGAGATTGATAGGAGGTGTGTGTTAGTGCGAGAGATTGTGAGATTGATAGGAGGTGTGTGTTAGTGCGAGAGGTTGTGAGATTGATAGGAGGTGTGTGTTAGTGCGAGAGGTTGTGAGGTTGATAGGAGGTGTGTGTTAGTGTGAGAGATTGTGAGATTGATAGGAGGTGTGTGTTAGTGCGAGAGATTGTGACATTGATAGGAGGTGTGCGTTAGTGTGAGAGGTTGTGAGATTGATAGGAGGTGTGTGTTAGTGTGAGAGTTTGTGAGATTGATAGGAGGTGTGTTTTAGTGTGAGCGGTTGTGAAATTGATAGGAGGTGTGTGTTAGTGCAAGAGGTTGTGAGATTGATAGGAGGTGTGTGTTAGTGCGAGAGGTTGTGAGATTGATAGGACGTGTGTGTTAGTGCTAGAGATTGTGAGATTGATAGGAGGTGTGTGTTATTGATAGGGGTTGTCAGATTGATAGGAGGTGTGTGTTAGTGTGAGAGATTGTGAGATTGATGGGAGGTGTGTGTTAGTGTGAGATTGTGAGATTGATAGGAGGTGTGTGTTCGAGTGAGAGATTGTGAGATTGATAGGACGTGTGTGTCAGTGCGAGGGATCGTGAGATTGATAGGAGGTGTGTGTTAGTGCGAGAGATTGTGAGATTGATGGGAGGTGTGTGTTAGTGCGAGAGGTTGTGAGATTGATAGGAGGTGTCTATTAGTGTGAGAGATTGTGAGATTGATAGAAGGTGTGTGTTAGTGTGAGAGATTGTGAGATTGATAGGAGGTGTGTGTTAGTGTGAGTGATTGTGAGATTGATAGGAGGTGTGTGTTAGTGTGAGAGATTGTGAGATTGATAGGAGGTGTCAGTTAGTGCGAGATGTTGTGAGATTGATAGGAGGTGTGTGTTAGTGTGAGCGGTTGTGAGATTGATAGGAGGTGTGTGTTCGTGTGAGAGGTTGTGAGATTGATAGGAGGTGTGTGTTAGTGAGAGAGATTGTGAGATTGATAGGAGGTGTGTGTTAGTGTGAGAGGTTGTGAGATTGATAGGAGGTGTGTGTTAGTGCGAGAGGTTGTGAGATTGATAGGAGGTGTGTGTTAGTGCGAGAGATTGTGCGATTGATAGGAGGTGTGTGTTAGTGCGAGAGGTTCTGAGATTGATAGGAGGTGTGTGTTAGTGCGAGGTTGTGAGGTTGATAGGAGGTGTGTGTTAGTGTGAGAGATTGTGAGATTGATAGGAGGTGTGTGTTAGTGCGAGAGATTGTGAGATTGATAGGAGATGTGTGTTAGTGTGAGAGATTGAGATTGATAGGTGTGTGTTAGTGCGAGAGGTTGTGAGATTGATAGGAGGTGTGTGTTAGGGCGAGAGATTGTGAGATTGATAGGAGGTGTGTGTTAGTGTGAGAGGTTGTGCGATTGATAGGAGGTGTGTGTTAGTGTGAGAGATTGTGAGATTGATAGGAGGTGTGTGTTAGTGCGAGAGGTTGTGAGATTGATAGGAGGTGTGTGTTAGTGCAAGAGATTGTGAGATTGATAGGAGGTGTGTGTTAGTGTGAGAGGTTGTGCGATTGATAGGAGGTGTGTGTTGGTGTGAGAGATTGTGAGATTGATAGGAAGTGTGTGTTAGTGAGAGGGGTTGTCAGATTGATAGGAGGTGTGTGTTAGTGCGAGAGATTGTGAGATTGATGGGAGGTGTGTGTTAGTGTGAGCGATTGTGAGATTGATAGGAGGTGTGTGTTCGTGTGAGAGATTGTGAGATTGATAGGACGTGTGTGTCAGTGCGAGGGATTGTGAGATTGATAGGAGGTGTGTGTTAGTGCGAGAGATTGTGAGATTGATGGGAGGTGTGTGTTAGTGTGAGAGGTTGTGCGATTGATAGGAGGTGTGTGTTAGTGTGAGAGATTGTGAGATTGATAGGAGGTGTGTGTTAGTGAGAGGGGTTGTGAGATTGATAGGAGGTGTGTGTTAGTGTGAGAGGTTGTGCGATTGATAGGAGGTGTGTGTTAGTGTGAGAGATAGTGAGATTGATAGGAGGTGTGTGTTAGTGCGAGAGGTTGTGAGATTGATAGGAGGTGTGTGTTAGTGCGAGAGATTGTGAGATTGATAGGAGGTGTGTGTTAGTGTGAGAGGTTGTGCGATTGATAGGAGGTGTGTGTTGGTGTGAGAGATTGTGAGATTGATAGGAGGTGTGTGTTAGTGAGAGGGGTTGTCAGATTGATAGGAGGTGTGTGTTAGTGCGAGAGATTGTGAGATTGATGGGAGGTGTGTGTTAGTGTGAGAGATTGTGAGATTGATAGGAGGTGTGTGTTCGTGTGAGAGATTGTGAGATTGATAGGACGTGTGTGTCAGTGCGAGGGATCGTGAGATGGATAGGAGGTGTGTGTTAGTGCGAGAGATTGTGAGATTGATGGGAGGTGTGTGTTAGTGTGAGAGGTTGTGCGATTGATAGGAGGTGTGTGTTAGTGTGAGAGATTGTGAGATTGATAGGAGGTGTGTGTTAGTGAGAGGGGTTGTCAGATTGATAGGAGGTGTGTGTTAGTGCGAGAGATTGTGAGATTGATGGGAGGTGTGTGTTAGTGTGAGAGATTGTGAGATTGATAAGAGGTGTGTGTTCGTGTGAGAGATTGTGAGATTGATAGGACGTGTGTGTCAGTGCGAGGGATCGTGAGATTGATAGGAGGTGTGTGTTAGTGCGTGAGATTGTGAGATTGATGGGAGGTGTGTGTTAGTGTGAGAGGTTGTGAGATTGGTAGGAGGTGTGTGTTAGTGCGAGAGGTTGTGAGATTGATCGGAGGTGTGTGTTAGTGTGAGAGGTTGTGAGATTGATAGGAGGTGTGTGTTAGTGAGAGAGATTGTGAGATTGATAGGAGGTGTGTGTTAGTGTGAGAGGTTGTGAGATTGATAGGAGGTGTGTGTTAGTGTGAGAGGTTCTGAGATTGATAGGAGGTGTGTGTTAGTGTGAGAGGTTGTGAGATTGATAGGAGGTGTGTGTTAGTGTGAGAGATTGTGAGATTGATAGGAGGTGTGTGTTAGTGGGAGAGATTGTGAGATTGATAAGAGGTGTGTGTTAGTGCGAGAGATTGTGAGATTGATAGGAGGTGTGTGTCAGTGCGAGAGGTTGTGAGATTGATAGGAGATGTGCGTTAGTGTGAGAGATTGTGAGATTGATAGGAGGTGTGTGTTAGTGCGAGAGATTGTGAGATTGATAGGAGGTGTGTGTTAGTGCGAGAGGTTGTGAGATTGATAGGAGGTGTGTGTTAGTGTGAGAGGTTGTGTGGTTGACAGGAGGTGTGTGTTAGGGCGAGAGATTGTGAGATTGATAGGAGGTGTGTGTTCGTGCGAGAGGTTGTGAGATTGATAGGAGGTGTGTGTTAGTGCGAGAGATTGTGAGATTGATAGGAGGTGTGTGTTAGTGAGAGGGGTTGTCAGATTGATAGGAGGTGTGTGTTCGTGCGAGAGGTTGTGAGATTGATGGGAGGTGTGTGTTAGTGCGAGAGGTTGTGAGATTGATAAGAGGTGTGTGTTAGTGTGAGAGATTGTGAGATTGATAGGAGGTGTGTGTCAGTGCGAGAGATTGTGAGATTGATAGGAGGTGTGTGTTAGTGTGAGAGATTGTGAGATTGATAGGAGGTGTGTGTTAGTGTGAGAGTTTGTGAGATTGATCGGAGGTGTGTGTTAGTGCGAGAGGTTGTGAGATTGATAGGAGGTGTGTGTTAGTGAGAGGGGTTGTCAGATTGATAGGAGGTGTGTGTTAGTGTGAGAGGTTGTGAGATTGATAGGAGGTGTGTGTTAGTGTGAGAGATTGTGAGATTGATAGGAGGTGTGTGTTCGTGTGAGAGATTGTGAGATTGATAGGACGTGTGTGTTAGTGCGAGATGTTGTGAGATTGATAGGAGGTGTGTGTTAGTGTGAGCGGTTGTGAGATTGATAGGAGGTGTGTGTTAGTGTGAGAGGTTGTGAGATTGATAGGAGGTGTGTGTTAGTGAGAGAGATTGTGAGATTGATAGGAGGTGTGTGTTAGTGTGAGAGGTTGTGAGATTGATAGGAGGTGTGTGTTAGTGCGAGAGGTTGTGAGATTGATAGGAGGTGTGTGTTAGTGCGAGAGATTGTGAGATTGATAGGAGGTGTGTGTTAGTGCGAGAGGTTGTGAGATTGATAGGAGGTGTGTGTTAGTGCGAGAGGTTGTGAGGTTGATAGGAGGTGTGTGTTAGTGTGAGAGATTGTGAGATTGATAGGAGGTGTGTGTTCGTGCGAGAGGTTGTGAGATTGATAGGAGGTGTGTGTTAGTGCGAGAGATTGTGAGATTGATAGGAGGTGTGTGTTAGTGAGAGGGGTTGTCAGATTGATAGGAGGTGTGTGTTCGTGCGAGAGGTTGTGAGATTGATAGGAGGTGTGTGTTAGTGCGAGAGATTGTGAGATTGATAGGAGGTGTGTGTTAGTGAGAGGGGTTGTCAGATTGATAGGAGGTGTGTGTTCGTGCGAGAGGTTGTGAGATTGATGGGAGGTGTGTGTTAGTGCGAGAGGTTGTGAGATTGATAAGAGGTGTGTGTTAGTGTGAGAGATTGTGAGATTGATAGGAGGTGTGTGTCAGTGCGAGAGATTGTGAGATTGATAGGAGGTGTGTGTTAGTGTGAGAGATTGTGAGATTGATAGGAGGTGTGTGTTAGTGTGAGAGTTTGTGAGATTGATCGGAGGTGTGTGTTAGTGCGAGAGGTTGTGAGATTGATAGGAGGTGTGTGTTAGTGTGAGAGGTTGTGAGATTGATAGGAGGTGTGTGTTAGTGTGAGAGTTTGTGAGATTGATAGGAGGTGTGTGTTAGTGTGAGAGATTGTGAGATTGATAGGAGGTGTGTGTTAGTGAGAGGGGTTGTCAGATTGATAGGAGGTGTGTGTTAGTGCGAGAGATTGTGAGATTGATGGGAGGTGTGTGTTAGTGTGAGAGATTGTGAGATTGATAGGAGGTGTGTGTTCGTGTGAGAGATTGTGAGATTGATAGGACGTGTGTGTCAGTGCGAGGGATCGTGAGATTGATAGGAGGTGTGTGTTAGTGCGAGAGATTGTGAGATTGATGGGAGGTGTGTGTTAGTGCGAGAGGTTGTGAGATTGATAGGAGGTGTCTATTAGTGTGAGAGATTGTGAGATTGATAGAAGGTGTGTGTTAGTGTGAGAGATTGTGAGATTGATAGGAGGTGTGTGTTAGTGTGAGAGATTGTGAGATTGATAGGAGGTTTGTGTTAGTGTGAGAGATTGGGAGATTGATAGGAGGTGTGTGTTAGTGCGAGATGTTGTGAGATTGATAGGAGGTGTGTGTTAGTGTGAGCGGTTGTGAGATTGATAGGAGGTGTGTGTTAGTGTGAGAGGTTGTGAGATTGATAGGAGGTGTGTGTTAGTGAGAGAGATTGTGAGATTGATAGGAGGTGTGTGTTAGTGTGAGAGGTTGTGAGATTGATAGGAGGTGTGTGTTAGTGCGAGAGGTTGTGAGATTGATAGGAGGTGTGTGTTAGTGCGAGAGATTGTGAGATTGATAGGAGGTGTGTGTTAGTGCGAGAGGTTGTGAGATTGATAGGAGGTGTGTGTTAGTGCGAGAGGTTGTGAGGTTGATAGGAGGTGTGTGTTAGTGTGAGAGATTGTGAGATTGATAGGAGGTGTGTGTTAGTGCGAGAGATTGTGAGATTGATAGGAGGTGTGCGTTAGTGTGAGAGATTGTGAGATTGATAGGAGGTGTGTGTTAGTGCGAGAGATTGTGAGATTGATAGGAGGTGTGTGTTAGTGCGAGAGGTTGTGAGATTGATAGGAGGTGTGCGTTAGAGTGAGAGATTGTGAGATTGATAGGAGGTGTGTGTTAGTGCGAGAGATTGTGAGATTGATAGGAGGTGTGTGTTAGTGTGAGAGTTTGTGAGATTGATAGGAGGTGTGTTTTAGTGTGAGCGGTTGTGAGATTGATAGGAGGTGTGTGTTAGTGCAAGAGGTTGTGAGATTGATAGGAGGTGTCTGTTAGTGCGAGAGGTTGTGAGATTGATAGGAGGTGTGTGTTAGTGTGAGAGATTGAGATTGATAGGTGTGTGTTAGTGCGAGAGGTTGTGAGATTGATAGGAGGTGTGTGTTAGTGCGAGAGATTGTGAGATTGATAGGAGGTGTGTGTTAGTGTGAGAGGTTGTGCGATTGATAGGAGGTGTGTGTTAGTGTGAGAGATTGTGAGATTGATAGGAGGTGTGTGTTAGTGTGAGAGATTGTGAGATTGATAGGAGGTGTGTGTTAGTGCGAGAGATTGTGAGATTGATAGGAGGTGTGTGTTAGTGTGAGAGGTTGTGCGATTGATAGGAGGTGTGTGTTAGTGTGAGAGATTGTGAGATTGATAGGAGGTGTGTGTTAGTGAGAGGGGTTGTCAGATTGATAGGAGGTGTGTGTTAGTGCGAGAGATTGTGAGATTGATGGGAGGTGTGTGTTAGTGTGAGAGATTGTGAGATTGATAGGAGGTGTGTGTTCGTGTGAGAGATTGTGAGATTGATAGGACGTGTGTGTCAGTGCGAGGGCTCGTGAGATTGATAGGAGGTGTGTGTTAGTGCGAGAGATTGTGAGATTGATGGGAGGTGTGTGTTAGTGTGAGAGGTTGTGCGATTGATAGGAGGTGTGTGTTAGTGTGAGAGATTGTGAGATTGATGGGAGGTGTGTGTTCGTGTGAGAGATTGTGAGATTGATAGGACGAGTGTGTCAGTGCGAGGGATCGTGAGATTGATAGGAGGTGTGTGTTAGTGCGAGAGATTGTGAGATTGATGGGAGGTGTGTGTTAGTGTGAGAGATTGTGAGATTGATAGGAGGTGTGTGTTCGTGTGAGAGATTGTGAGATTGATAGGACGTGTGTGTCAGTGCGAGGGATCGTGAGATTGATAGGAGGTGTGTGTTAGTGCGAGAGATTGTGAGATTGATGGGAGGTGTGTGTTAGTGCGAGAGGTTGTGAGATTGATAGGAGGTGTCTATTAGTGTGAGAGATTGTGAGATTGATAGAAGGTGTGTGTTAGTGTGAGAGATTGTGAGATTGATAGGAGGTGTGTGTTAGTGTGAGAGATTGTGAGATTGATAGGAGGTGTGTGTTAGTGCGAGATGTTGTGAGATTGATAGGAGGTGTGTGTTAGTGTGAGCGGTTGTGAGATTGATAGGAGGTGTGTGTTAGTGTGAGAGGTTGTGAGATTGATAGGAGGTGTGTGTTAGTGAGAGAGATTGTGAGATTGATAGGAGGTGTGTGTTAGTGTGAGAGGTTGTGAGATTGATAGGAGGTGTGTGTTAGTGAGAGAGGTTGTGAGATTGATAGGAGGTGTGTGTTAGTGCGAGAGATTGTGAAATTGATAGGAGGTGTGTGTTAGTGCGAGAAATTGTGAGATTGATAGGAGGTGTGCGTTAGTGTGAGAGATTGTGAGATTGATAGGAGGTGTGTGTTAGTGCGAGAGATTGTGAGATTGATAGGAGGTGTGTGTTAGTGCGAGAGGTTGTGAGATTGATAGGAGGTGTGCGTTAGTGTGAGAGATTGTGAGATTGATAGGAGGTGTGTGTTAGTGCGAGAGGTTGTGAGATTGATAGGAGGTGTGCGTTAGTGTGAGAGGTTGTGAGATTGATAGGAGGTGTGTGTTCGTGAGAGAGATTGTGAGATTGATAGGAGGTGTGTGTTCGTGCGATAGGTTGTGAGATTGATCGGAGGTGTGTGTTAGTGTGAGAGGTTGTGAGATTGATAGGAGGTGTGTGTTAGTGTGAGAGGTTGTGAGATTGATAGGAGGTGTGTGTTAGTGTGAGAGGTTGTGAGATTGATAGGAGGTGTGTGTTAGTGTGAGAGATTGTGAGATTGATAGGAGGTGTGTGTTAGTGCGAGAGATTGTGAGATTGATAAGAGGTGTGTGTTAGTGCGAGAGATTGTGAGATTGATAGGAGGTGTGTGTCAGTGCGAGAGGTTGTGAGATTGATAGGAGGTGTGCGTTAGTGTGAGAGATTGTGAGATTGATAGGAGGTGTGTGTTAGTGCGAGAGATTGTGAGATTGATGGGAGGTTTGTGTTCGTGTGAGAGATTGTGAGATTGATAGGAGGTGTGTGTTAGTGTGAGAGATTGTGAGATTGATGGAAGGTGTGTGTTAGTGTGAGAGATTGTGAGATTGATAGGACGTGTGTGTCAGTGCGAGAGATTGTGAGATTGATAGGAGGTGTGTGTTAGTGTGAGAGTTTGTGAGATTGATAGGAGGTGTGTGTTAGTGTGAGAGATTGTGAGATTGATAGGAGGTGTGTGTTAGTGTGAGAGGTTGTGCGATTGATTGGTGGTGTGTGTCAGTGCGAGAGGTTGTGAGATTGATAGGAGGTGTGTGTTAGTGCGAGAGATTGTGAGATTGATAGGAGGTGTGTGTTAGTGCGAGAGATTGTGAGATTGATAGGAGGTGTGTGTTAGGGCGAGAGTTTGTGAGATTGATAGGAGGTGTGTGTTCGTGCGAGAGGTTGTGAGATTGATAGGAGGTGTGTGTTAGTGCGAGAGATTGTGAGATTGATAGGAGGTGTGTGTTAGTGAGAGAGGTTGTGAGATTGATAGGAGGTGTGTGTTAGTGCGAGAGGTTGTGAGATTGATAGGAGGTGTGTGTTAGTGTGAGAGGTTGTGAGATTGATAGGAGGTGTGTGTTAGTGCGAGAGGTTGTGAGATTGATAGGAGGTGTGTGTTAGTATGAGAGATTGTGAGATTGATAGGACGTGTGTGTTAGTGTGAGAGATTGTGAGATTGATAGGAGGTGTGTGTTAGTGTGAGAGTTTGTGAGATTGATCGGAGGTGTGTGTTCGTGCGAGAGGTTGTGAGATTGATAGGAGGTGTGTGTTAGTGTGTGAGGTTGTGAGATTGATAGGAGGTGTGTGTTAGTGTGAGAGTTTGTGAGATTGATAGGAGGTGTGTGTTAGTGTGCGCGGTTGTGAGATTGATAGGAGGTGTGTGTTAGTGCAAGAGGTTGTGAGATTGATAGGAGGTGTGTGTTAGTGCGAGAGGTTGTGAGATTGATAGGAGGTGTGTGTTAGTGTGAGAGATTGAGATTGATAGGTGTGTGTTAGTGCGAGAGGTTGTGAGATTGATAGGAGGTGTGTGTTAGTGCGAGAGATTGTGAGATTGATAGGAGGTGTGTGTTAGTGCTAGAGATTGTGAGATTGATAGGAGGTGTGTGTTAGTGTGAGAGGTTGTGCGATTGATAGGTGTGTGTTAGTGTGAGAGATTGTGAGATTGATAGGAGGTGTGTGTTAGTTAGAGGGGTTGTGAGATTGATAGGAGGTGTGTGTTAGTGTGAGCGGTTGTGAGATTGATAGGAGGTGTGTGTTAGTGCAAGAGGTTGTGAGATTGATAGGAGGTGTGTGTTAGTGCGAGAGGTTGTGAGATTGATAGGACGTGTGTGTTAGTGTGAGAGATTGAGATTGATAGGTGTGTGTTAGTGCGAGAGGTTGTGAGATTGATAGGAGGTGTGTGTTAGTGTGAGAGACTGTGAGATTGATAGGAGGTGTGTGTTAGTGTGAGAGATTGTGAGATTGATAGGAGGTGTGTGTTAGTGCGAGATGTTGTGAGATTGATAGGAGGTGTGTGTTAGTGTGAGCGGTTGTGAGATTGATAGGAGGTGTGTGTTAGTGTGAGAGTTTGTGAGATTGATAGGAGGTGTGTGTTAGTGTGCGCGGTTGTGAGATTGATAGGAGGTGTGTGTTAGTGCAAGAGGTTGTGAGATTGATAGGAGGTGTGTGTTAGTGCGAGAGGTTGTGAGATTGATAGGAGGTGTGTGTTAGTGTGAGAGATTGAGATTGATAGGTGTGTGTTAGTGCGAGAGGTTGTGAGATTGATAGGAGGTGTGTGTTAGTGCGAGAGATTGTGAGATTGATAGGAGGTGTGTGTTAGTGCTAGAGATTGTGAGATTGATAGGAGGTGTGTGTTAGTGTGAGAGGTTGTGCGATTGATAGGTGTGTGTTAGTGTGAGAGATTGTGAGATTGATAGGAGGTGTGTGTTAGTGAGAGGGGTTGTGAGATTGATAGGAGGTGTGTGTTAGTGTGAGCGGTTGTGAGATTGATAGGAGGTGTGTGTTAGTGCAAGAGGTTGTGAGATTGATAGGAGGTGTGTGTTAGTGCGAGAGGTTGTGAGATTGATAGGACGTGTGTGTTAGTGTGAGAGATTGAGATTGATAGGTGTGTGTTAGTGCGAGAGGTTGTGAGATTGATAGGAGGTGTGTGTTAGTGTGAGAGACTGTGAGATTGATAGGAGGTGTGTGTTAGTGTGAGAGATTGTGAGATTGATAGGAGGTGTGTGTTAGTGCGAGATGTTGTGAGATTGATAGGAGGTGTGTGTTAGTGTGAGCGGTTGTGAGATTGATCGGAGGTGTGTGTTCGTGCGAGAGGTTGTGAGATTGATAGGAGGTGTGTGTTAGTGTGAGAGATTGTGAGATTGATAGGAGGTGTGTGTTAGTGCGAGAGGTTGTGAGATTGATAGGAGGTGTGTGTTAGTGTGAGAGATTGTGAGATTGATAGGAGGTGTGTGTTAGTGCGAGAGGTTGTGAGATTGATAGGAGGTGTGTGTTAGTGCGAGAGTTTGTGAGATTGATAGGAGGTGTGTGTTAGTGAGAGGGGTTGTCAGATTGATAGGTGGTGTGTGTTAGTGTGAGAGGTTGTGAGATTGATAGGAGGTGTGTGTTAGTGTGAGAGGTTGTGAGATTGATAGGAGGTGTGTGTTAGTGTGAGAGTTTGTGAGATTGATAGGAGGTGTGTGTTAGTGTGAGCGGTTGTGAGATTGATAGGAGGTGTGTGATTGTGCGAGAGGTTGTGAGATTGATAGGAGGTGTGTGTTAGTGTGAGAGATTGAGATTGATAGGTGTGTTCGTGCGAGAGGTTGTGAGATTGATAGGAGGTGTGTGTTAGTGCAAGAGGTTGTGAGATTGATAGGAGGTGTGTGTTAGTGTGAGAGGTTGTGCGATTGATAGGAGGTGTGTGTTAGTGTGAGAGATTGTGAGATTGATGGGAGGTTTGTGTTCGTGTGAGAGATTGTGAGATTGATAGGAGGTGTGTGTTAGTGTGAGAGATTGTGAGATTGATGGGAGGTGTGTGTTAGTGTGAGAGATTGTGAGATTGATAGGACGTGTGTGTCAGTGCGAGAGATTGTGAGATTGATAGGAGGTGTGAGTTAGTGTGAGAGATTGTGAGATTGATAGGAGGTGTGTGTTAGTGTGAGAGGTTGTGCGATTGATTGGTGGTGTGTGTCAGTGCGAGAGGTTGTGAGATTGATAGGAGGTGTGTGTTAGTGCGAGAGATTGTGAGATTGATAGGAGGTGTGTGTTAGAGCGAGAGATTGTGAGATTGATAGGAGGTGTGTGTTAGGGCGAGAGATTGTGAGATTGATAGGAGGTGTGTGTTCGTGCGAGAGGTTGTGAGATTGATAGGAGGTGTGTGTTAGTGCGAGAGATTGTGAGATTGATAGGAGGTGTGTGTTAGTGAGAGGGGTTGTCAGATTGATAGGAGGTGTGTGTTAGTGTGAGAGGTTGTGAGATTGATAGGAGGTGTGTGTTAGTGCGAGAGGTTGTGAGATTGATAGGAGGTGTGTGTTAGTGTGAGAGATTGTGAGATTGATAGGACGTGTGTATTAGTGTGAGAGATTGTGAGATTGATAGGAGGTGTGTGTTAGTGTGAGAGTTTGTGAGATTGATCGGAGGTGTGTGTTAGTGCGAGAGGTTGTGAGATTGATAGGAGGTGTGTGTTAGTGTGTGAGGTTGTGAGATTGATAGGAGGTGTGTGTTAGTGTGAGAGTTTGTGAGATTGATAGGAGGTGTGTGTTAGTGTGAGCGGTTGTGAGATTGATAGGAGGTGTGTGTTAGTGCAAGAGGCTGTGAGATTGATAGGAGGTGTGTGTTAGTGTGAGAGTTTGTGAGATTGATAGGAGGTGTGTGTTAGTGTGAGCGGTTGTGAGATTGATAGGAGGTGTGTGTTAGTGCAAGAGGTTGTGAGATTGATAGGAGGTGTGTGTTAGTGCGAGAGGTTGTGAGATTGACAGGAGGTGTGTGTTAGTGTGAGAGATTGAGATTGATAGGTGTGTGTTAGTGCGAGAGATTGTGAGATTGATAGGAGGTGTGTGTTAGTGTGAGAGGTTGAGATTGATAGGTGTGTGTTAGTGCGAGAGATTGTGAGATTGATAGGAGGTGTGTGTTAGTGTGAGAGGTTGTGAGATTGATAGGAGGTGTGTGTTAGTGTGAGAGGTTGTGAGATTGATAGGAGGTGTGTGTTAGTGCAAGAGGTTGTGAGATTGATAGGAGGTGTGTGTTAGTGTGAGAGGTTGTGCGATTGATAGGAGGTGTGTGTTAGTGTGAGAGATTGTGAGATTGATGGGAGGTGTGTGTTAGTGTGAGAGATTGTGAGATTGATAGGAGGTGTGTGTTAGTGTGAGAGATCGTGAGATTGATAGGAGGTGTGTGTTAGTGTGAGAGATTGTGAGATTGATGGGAGGTGTGTGTTAGTGTGAGAGATTGTGAGATTGATAGGACGTGTGTGTCAGTGCGAGAGATTGTGAGATTGATAGGAGGTGTGTGTTAGTTTGAGAGATTGTGAGATTGATAGGAGGTGTGTGTTAGTGTGAGAGGTTGTGCGATTGGTTGGTGGTGTGTGTCAGTGCGAGAGGTTGTGAGATTGAAAGGAGGTGTGTGTTAGTGCGAGAGATTGTGAGATTGATAGGAGGTGTGTGTTAGTGCGAGAGATTGTGAGATTGATAGGAGGTGTGTGTTAGTGTGAGAGTTTGTGAGATTGATAGGAGGTGTGTGTTAGTGTGAGCGGTTGTGAGATTGATAGGAGGTGTGTGTTAGTGCGAGAGGTTGTGAGATTGATAGGAGGTGTGTGTTAGTGTGAGAGATTGAGATTGATAGGTGTGTTCGTGCGAGAGGTTGTGAGATTGATAGGAGGTGTGTGTTAGTGCAAGAGGTTGTGAGATTGATAGGAGGTGTGTGTTAGTGTGAGAGGTTGTGCGATTGATAGGAGGTGTGTGTTAGTGTGAGAGATTGAGATTGATAGGTGTGTGTTAGTGCGAGAGGTTGTGAGATTGATAGGAGGTGTGTGTTAGTGCGAGAGATTGTGAGATTGATAGGAGGTGTGTGTTAGTGCTAGAGATTGTGAGATTGATAGGAGGTGTGTGTTAGTGTGAGAGGTTGTGCGATTGATAGGTGTGTGTTAGTGTGAGAGATTGTGAGATTGATAGGAGGTGTGTGTTAGTGAGAGGGGTTGTGAGATTGATAGGAGGTGTGTGTTAGTGTGAGCGGTTGTGAGATTGATAGGAGGTGTGTGTTAGTGCAAGAGGTTGTGAGATTGATAGGAGGTGTGTGTTAGTGCGAGAGGTTGTGAGATTGATAGGACGTGTGTGTTAGTGTGAGAGATTGAGATTGATAGGTGTGTGTTAGTGCGAGAGGTTGTGAGATTGATAGGAGGTGTGTGTTAGTGCTAGAGATTGTCAGATTGATAGGAGGTGTGTGTTAGTGTGAGAGGTTGTGCGATTGATAGGAGGTGTGTGTTAGTGTGAGAGATTGTGAGATTGATAGGAGGTGTGTGTTAGTGAGAGGGGTTGTCAGATTGATAGGAGGTGTGTGTTAGTGCGAGAGATTGTGAGATTGATGGGAGGTGTGTGTTAGTGTGAGAGATTGTGAGATTGATAGGAGGTGTGTGTTCGTGTGAGAGATTGTGAGATTGATAGGACGTGTGTGTCAGTGCGAGGGATTGTGAGATTGATAGGAGGTGTGTGTTAGTGCGAGAGATTGTGAGATTGATGGGAGGTGTGTGTTAGTGCGAGAGGTTGTGAGATTGATAGGAGGTGTCTATTAGTGTGAGAGATTGTGAGATTGATAGAAGGTGTGTGTTAGTGTGAGAGATTGTGAGATTGATAGGAGGTGTGTGTTAGTGTGAGAGACTGTGAGATTGATAGGAGGTGTGTGTTAGTGTGAGAGATTGTGAGATTGATAGGAGGTGTGTGTTAGTGCGAGAGATTGTGAGATTGATAGGAGGTGTGTGTTCGTGCGAGAGGTTGTGAGATTGATAGGAGGTGTGTGTTCGTGTGAGAGATTGTGAGATTGATAGGACGTGTGTGTTAGGGCGAGAGATTGTGAGATTGATAGGAGGTGTGTGTTCGTGTGAGAGATTGTGAGATTGATAGGAGGTGTGTGTTAGTGCGAGAGTTTGTGAGATTGATAGAGGGTGTGTGTTAGTGCGAGAGGTTGTGAGATTGATAGGAGGTGTGTGTTAGTGTGAGAGTTTGTGAGATTGATAGGAGGTGTGTGTTAGTGTGAGCGGTTGTGAGATTGATAGGAGGTGTGTGTTAGTGCAAGAGGTTGTGAGATTGATAGGAGGTGTGTGTTAGTGCGAGAGGTTGTGAGATTGATAGGAGGTGTGTGTTAGTGTGAGAGATTGAGATTGATAGGAGGTGTGTGTTAGTGCGAGAGGTTGTGAGATTGATAGGAGGTGTGTGTTAATGTGAGAGGTTGTGCGATTGATAGGAGGTTTGTGTTAGTGTGAGAGATTGTGAGATTGATGGGAGGTGTGTGTTAGTGTGAGAGATTGTGAGATTGATAGGAGGTGTGCGTTAGTGTGAGAAATTGTGAGATTGATGGGAGGTTTGTGTTCGTGTGAGAGATTGTGAGATTGATAGGAGGTGTGTGTTAGTGTGAGAGATTGTGAGATTGATAGGAGGTGTGTGTTAGTGTGAGAGGTTGTGCGATTGATTGGTGGTGTGTGTCAGTGCGAGAGGTTGTGAGATTGATAGGAGGTGTGTGTTCGTGCGAGAGATTGTGAGATTGATAGGAGGTGTGTGTTAGTGCGAGAGATTGTGAGATTGATAGGAGGTGTGTGTTAGGGCGAGAGATTGTGAGATTGATAGGAGGTGTGTGTTCGTGCGAGAGGTTGTGAGATTGATAGGAGGTGTGTGTTAGTGCGAGAGATTGTGAGATTGATAGGAGGTGTGTGTTAGTGAGAGGGGTTGTCAGATTGATAGGAGGTGTGTGTTAGTGTGAGAGGTTGTGAGATTGATAGGAGGTGTGTGTTAGTGCGAGAGGTTGTGAGATTGATAGGAGGTGTGTGTTAGTGTGAGAGATTGTGAGATTGATAGGAGGTGTGTGTTAGTGTGAGAGTTTGTGTGATTGATCGGAGGTGTGTGTTAGTGCGAGAGGTTGTGAGATTGATAGGAGGTGTGTGTTAGTGTGTGAGGTTGTGAGATTGATACGAGGTGTGTGTTAGTGTGAGAGTTTGTGAGATTGATAGGAGGTGTGTGTTAGTGTGAGCGGTTGTGAGATTGATAGGAGGTGTGTGTTAGTGCAAGAGGTTGTGAGATTGATAGGAGGTGTGTGTTAGTGCGAGAGGTTGTGAGATTGATAGGAGGTGTGTGTTAGTGTGAGAGATTGAGATTGATAGGTGTGTGTTAGTGCGAGAGGTTGTGAGATTGATAGGAGGTGTGTGTTAGTGCGAGAGATTGTGAGATTGATAGGAGGTGTGTGTTAGTGCTAGAGATTGTGAGATTGATAGGAGGTGTGTGTTAGTGTGAGAGGTTGTGCGATTGATAGGTGTGTGTTAGTGTGAGAGATTGTGAGATTGATAGGAGGTGTGTGTTAGTGAGAGGGGTTGTGAGATTGATAGGAGGTGTGTGTTAGTGTGAGCGGTTGTGTGATTGATAGGAGGTGTGTGTTAGTGCAAGAGGTTGTGAGATTGATAGGAGGTGTGTGTTAGTGCGAGAGGTTGTGAGATTGATAGGAGGTGTGTGTTAGTGTGAGAGATTGAGATTGATAGGAGGTGTGTGTTAGTGCGAGAGGTTGTGAGATTGATAGGAGGTGTGTGTTAATGTGAGAGGTTGTGCGATTGATAGGAGGTTTGTGTTAGTGTGAGAGATTGTGAGATTGATGGGAGGTGTGTGTTAGTGTGAGAGATTGTGAGATTGATAGGAGGTGTGCGTTAGTGTGAGAAATTGTGAGATTGATGGGAGGTTTGTGTTCGTGTGAGAGATTGTGAGATTGATAGGAGGTGTGTGTTAGTGTGAGAGATTGTGAGATTGATAGGAGGTGTGTGTTAGTGTGAGAGGTTGTGCGATTGATTGGTGGTGTGTGTCAGTGCGAGAGGTTGTGAGATTGATAGGAGGTGTGTGTTCGTGCGAGAGATTGTGAGATTGATAGGAGGTGTGTGTTAGTGCGAGAGATTGTGAGATTGATAGGAGGTGTGTGTTAGGGCGAGAGATTGTGAGATTGATAGGAGGTGTGTGTTCGTGCGAGAGGTTGTGAGATTGATAGGAGGTGTGTGTTAGTGCGAGAGATTGTGAGATTGATAGGAGGTGTGTGTTAGTGAGAGGGGTTGTCAGATTGATAGGAGGTGTGTGTTAGTGTGAGAGGTTGTGAGATTGATAGGAGGTGTGTGTTAGTGCGAGAGGTTGTGAGATTGATAGGAGGTGTGTGTTAGTGTGAGAGATTGTGAGATTGATAGGACGTGTGTATTAGTGTGAGAGATTGTGAGATTGATAGGAGGTGTGTGTTAGTGTGAGAGTTTGTGTGATTGATCGGAGGTGTGTGTTAGTGCGAGAGGTTGTGAGATTGATAGGAGGTGTGTGTTAGTGTGTGAGGTTGTGAGATTGATAGGAGGTGTGTGTTAGTGTGAGAGTTTGTGAGATTGATAGGAGGTGTGTGTTAGTGTGAGCGGTTGTGAGATTGATAGGAGGTGTGTGTTAGTGCAAGAGGTTGTGAGATTGATAGGAGGTGTGTGTTAGTGCGAGAGGTTGTGAGATTGATAGGAGGTGTGTGTTAGTGTGAGAGATTGAGATTGATAGGTGTGTGTTAGTGCGAGAGGTTGTGAGATTGATAGGAGGTGTGTGTTAGTGCGAGAGATTGTGAGATTGATAGGAGGTGTGTGTTAGTGCTAGAGATTGTGAGATTGATAGGAGGTGTGTGTTAGTGTGAGAGGTTGTGCGATTGATAGGTGTGTGTTAGTGTGAGAGATTGTGAGATTGATAGGAGGTGTGTGTTAGTGAGAGGGGTTGTGAGATTGATAGGAGGTGTGTGTTAGTGTGAGCGGTTGTGTGATTGATAGGAGGTGTGTGTTAGTGCAAGAGGTTGTGAGATTGATAGGAGGTGTGTGTTAGTGCGAGAGGTTGTGAGATTGATAGGACGTGTGTGTTAGTGTGAGAGATTGAGATTGATAGGTGTGTGTTCGTGCGAGAGGTTGTGAGATTGATAGGAGGTGTGTGTTAGTGCGAGAGATTGTGAGATTGATAGGAGGTGTGTGTTAGTGCTAGAGATTGTGAGATTGATAGGAGGTGTGTGTTAGTGTGAGAGGTTGTGCGATTGATAGGAGGTGTGTGTTCGTGTGAGAGATTGTGAGATTGATAAGAGGTGTGTGTTAGTGAGAGGGGTTGTCAGATTGATAGGAGGTGTGTGTTAGTGCGAGAGATTGTGAGATTGATGGGAGGTGTGTGTTAGTGTGAGAGATTGTGAGATTGATAGGAGGTGTGTGTTCGTGTGAGAGATTGTGAGATTGATAGGACGTGTGTGTCAGTGCGAGGGATTGTGAGATTGATAGGAGGTGTGTGTTAGTGCGAGAGATTGTGAGATTGATGGGAGGTGTGTGTTAGTGCGAGAGGTTGTGAGATTGATAGGAGGTGTCTATTAGTGTGAGAGATTGTGAGATTGATAGAAGGTGTGTGTTAGTGTGAGAGATTGTGAGATTGATAGGAGGTGTGTGTTAGTGTGAGAGACTGTGAGATTGATAGGAGGTGTGTGTTAGTGTGAGAGATTGTGAGATTGATAGGAGGTGTGTGTTAGTGCGAGAGATTGTGAGATTGATAGGAGGTGTGTGTTCGTGCGAGAGGTTGTGAGATTGATAGGAGGTGTGTGTTCGTGTGAGAGATTGTGAGATTGATAGGACGTGTGTGTTAGTGTGAGAGATTGTGAGATTGATAGGAGGTGTGTGTTAGTGCGAGAGTTTGTGAGATTGATCGAGGGTGTGTGTTAGTGCGAGAGGTTGTGAGATTGATAGGAGGTGTGTGTTAGTGTGAGCGGTTGTGAGATTGATAGGAGGTGTGTGTTAGTGCAAGAGGTTGTGAGATTGATAGGAGGTGTGTGTTAGTGCGAGAGGTTGTGAGATTGATAGGAGGTGTGTGTTAGTGTGAGAGATTGAGATTGATAGGTGTGTGTTAGTGCGAGAGGTTGTGAGATTGATAGGAGGTGTGTGTTAGTGCAAGAGGTTGTGAGATTGATAGGAGGTGTGTGTTAGTGTGAGAGGTTGTGCGATTGATAGGAAGTTTGTGTTAGTGTGAGAGATTGTGAGATTGATGGGAGGTGTGTGTTAGTGTGAGAGATTGTGAGATTGATAGGAGGTGTGCGTTAGTGTGAGAAATTGTGAGATTGATGGGAGGTTTGTGTTCGTGTAAGAGATTGTGAGATTGATAGGAGGTGTGTGTTAGTGTGAGAGATTGTGAGATTGATGGGAGGTGTGTGTTAGTGTGAGAGATTGTGAGATTGATAGGACGTGTGTGTCAGTGCGAGAGATTGTGAGATTGATAGGAGGTGTGTGTTAGTTTGAGAGATTGTGAGATTGATAGGAGGTGTGTGTTAGTGTGAGAGGTTGTGCGATTGGTTGGTGGTGTGTGTCAGTGCGAGAGGTTGTGAGATTGAAAGGAGGTGTGTGTTAGTGCGAGAGATTGTGAGATTGATAGGAGGTGTGTGTTAGTGCGAGAGATTGTGAGATTGATAGGAGGTGTGTGTTAGGGCGAGAGATTGTGAGATTGATAGGAGGTGTGTGTTCGTGCGAGAGGTTGTGAGATTGATAGGAGGTGTGTGTTAGTGCGAGAGATTGTGAGATTGATAGGAGGTGTGTGTTAGTGAGAGGGGTTGTCAGATTGATAGGAGGTGTGTGTTAGTGTGAGAGGTTGTGAGATTGATAGGAGGTGTGTGTTAGTGCGAGAGGTTGTGAGATTGATAGGAGGTGTGTGTTAGTGTGAGAGATTGTGAGATTGATAGGACGTGTGTGTTAGTGTGAGAGATTGTGAGATTGATAGGAGGTGTGTGTTAGTGTGAGAGTTTGTGAGATTGATAGAAGGTGTGTGTTAGTGTGAGAGATTGTGAGATTGATAGGAGGTGTGTGTTAGTGTGAGAGACTGTGAGATTGATAGGAGGTGTGTGTTAGTGTGAGAGATTGTGAGATTGATAGGAGGTGTGTGTTAGTGCGAGAGATTGTGAGATTGATAGGAGGTGTGTGTTCGTGCGAGAGGTTGTGAGATTGATAGGAGGTGTGTGTTCGTGTGAGAGATTGTGAGATTGATAGGACGTGTGTGTTCGTGTGAGAGATTGTGAGATTGATAGGAGGTGTGTGTTAGTGCGAGAGTTTGTGAGATTGATCGAGGGTGTGTGTTAGTGCGAGAGGTTGTGAGATTGATAGGAGGTGTGTGTTAGTGTGAGAGTTTGTGAGATTGATGGGAGGTGTGTGTTAGTGTGAGCGGTTGTGAGATTGATAGGAGGTGTGTGTTAGTGCGAGAGGTTGTGAGATTGATAGGAGGTGTGTGTTAGTGTGAGAGATTGAGATTGATAGGTGTGCGTTAGTGCGAGAGGTTGTGAGATTGATAGGAGGTGTGTGTTAGTGCAAGAGGTTGTGAGATTGATAGGAGGTGTGTGTTAGTGTGAGAGGTTGTGCGATTGATAGGAGGTTTGTGTTAGTGTGAGAGATTGTGAGATTGATGGGAGGTGTGTGTTAGTGTGAGAGATTGTGAGATTGATAGGAGGTGTGCGTTAGTGTGAGAAATTGTGAGATTGATGGGAGGTTTGTGTTCGTGTGAGAGATTGTGAGATTGATAGGAGGTGTGTGTTAGTGTGAGAGATTGTGAGATTGATAGGAGGTGTGTGTTAGTGTGAGAGGTTGTGCGATTGATTGGTGGTGTGTGTCAGTGCGAGAGGTTGTGAGATTGATAGGAGGTGTGTGTTCGTGCGAGAGATTGTGAGATTGATAGGAGGTGTGTGTTAGTGCGAGAGATTGTGAGATTGATAGGAGGTGTGTGTTAGGGCGAGAGATTGTGAGATTGATAGGAGGTGTGTGTTCGTGCGAGAGGTTGTGAGATTGATAGGAGGTGTGTGTTAGTGCGAGAGATTGTGAGATTGATAGGAGGTGTGTGTTAGTGAGAGGGGTTGTCAGATTGATAGGAGGTGTGTGTTAGTGTGAGAGGTTGTGAGATTGATAGGAGGTGTGTGTTAGTGCGAGAGGTTGTGAGATTGATAGGAGGTGTGTGTTAGTGTGAGAGATTGTGAGATTGATAGGACGTGTGTATTAGTGTGAGAGATTGTGAGATTGATAGGAGGTGTGTGTTAGTGTGAGAGTTTGTGTGATTGATCGGAGGTGTGTGTTAGTGCGAGAGGTTGTGAGATTGATAGGAGGTGTGTGTTAGTGTGTGAGGTTGTGAGATTGATAGGAGGTGTGTGTTAGTGTGAGAGTTTGTGAGATTGATAGGAGGTGTGTGTTAGTGTGAGCGGTTGTGAGATTGATAGGAGGTGTGTGTTAGTGCAAGAGGTTGTGAGATTGATAGGAGGTGTGTGTTAGTGCGAGAGGTTGTGAGATTGATAGGAGGTGTGTGTTAGTGTGAGAGATTGAGATTGATAGGTGTGTGTTAGTGCGAGAGGTTGTGAGATTGATAGGAGGTGTGTGTTAGTGCGAGAGATTGTGAGATTGATAGGAGGTGTGTGTTAGTGCTAGAGATTGTGAGATTGATAGGAGGTGTGTGTTAGTGTGAGAGGTTGTGCGATTGATAGGTGTGTGTTAGTGTGAGAGATTGTGAGATTGATAGGAGGTGTGTGTTAGTGAGAGGGGTTGTGAGATTGATAGGAGGTGTGTGTTAGTGTGAGCGGTTGTGAGATAGATAGGCGGTGTGTGTTAGTGCAAGAGGTTGTGAGATTGATAGGAGGTGTGTGTTAGTGCGAGAGGTTGTGAGATTGATAGGACGTGTGTGTTAGTGTGAGAGATTGAGATTGATAGGTGTGTGTTCGTGCGAGAGGTTGTGAGATTGATAGGAGGTGTGTGTTAGTGCGAGAGATTGTGAGATTGATAGGAGGTGTGTGTTAGTGCTAGAGATTGTGAGATTGATAGGAGGTGTGTGTTAGTGTGAGAGGTTGTGCGATTGATAGGAGGTGTGTGTTAGTGTGAGAGATTGTGAGATTGATAGGAGGTGTGTGTTAGTGAGAGGGGTTGTCAGATTGATAGGAGGTGTGTGTTAGTGCGAGAGATTGTGAGATTGATGGGAGGTGTGTGTTAGTGTGAGAGATTGTGAGATTGATAGGAGGTGTGTGTTCGTGTGAGAGATTGTGAGATTGATAGGACTTGTGTGTCAGTGCGAGGGATTGTGAGATTGATAGGAGGTGTGTGTTAGTGCGAGAGATTGTGAGATTGATGGGAGGTGTGTGTTAGTGCGAGAGGTTGTGAGATTGATAGGAGGTGTGTGTTAGTGTGAGAGATTGTGAGATTGACAGGACGTGTGTGTCAGTGCGAGAGATTGTGAGATTGATGGGAGGTGTGTGTTAGTGCGAGAGGTTGTGAGATTGATAGGAGGTGTCTATTAGTGTGAGAGATTGTGAGATTGATAGAAGGTGTGTGTTAGTGTGAGAGATTGTGAGATTGATAGGAGGTGTGTGTTAGTGTGAGAGACTGTGAGATTGATAGGAGGTGTGTGTTAGTGTGAGAGATTGTGAGATTGATAGGAGGTGTGTGTTAGTGCGAGAGATTGTGAGATTGATAGGAGGTGTGTGTTCGTGCGAGAGGTTGTGAGATTGATAGGAGGTGTGTGTTCGTGTGAGAGATTGTGAGATTGATAGGACGTGTGTGTTAGTGTGAGAGATTGTGAGATTGATAGGAGGTGTGTGTTAGTGCGAGAGTTTGTGAGATTGATCGAGGGTGTGTGTTAGTGCGAGAGGTTGTGAGATTGATCGGAGGTGTGTGTTAGTGTGAGAGTTTGTGAGATTGATAGGAGGTGTGTGTTAGTGTGAGCGGTTGTGAGATTGATAGGAGGTGTGTGTTAGTGCAAGAGGTTGTGAGATTGATAGGAGGTGTGTGTTAGTGCGAGAGGTTGTGAGATTGATAGGAGGTGTGTGTTAGTGTGAGAGATTGAGATTGATAGGTGTGTGTTAGTGCGAGAGGTTGTGAGATTGATAGGAGGTGTGTGTTAGTGCAAGAGGTTGTGAGATTGATAGGAGGTGTGTGTTAGTGTGAGAGGTTGTGCGATTGATAGGAAGTTTGTGTTAGTGTGAGAGATTGTGAGATTGATGGGAGGTGTGTGTTAGTGTGAGAGATTGTGAGATTGATAGGAGGTGTGCGTTAGTGTGAGAAATTGTGAGATTGATGGGAGGTTTGTGTTCGTGTGAGAGATTGTGAGATTGATAGGAGGTGTGTGTTAGTGTGAGAGATTGTGAGATTGATGGGAGGTGTGTGTTATTGTGAGAGATTGTGAGATTGATAGGACGTGTGTGTCAGTGCGAGAGATTGTGAGATTGATAGGAGGTGTGTGTTAGTGCGAGAGATTGTGAGATTGATAGGAGGTGTGTGTTAGTGTGAGAGGTTGTGCGATTGGTTGGTGGTGTGTGTCAGTGCGAGAGGTTGTGAGATTGAAAGGAGGTGTGTGTTAGTGCGAGAGATTGTGAGATTGATAGGAGGTGTGTGTTCGTGCGAGAGGTTGTGAGATTGACAGGAGGTGTGTGTTAGTGCGAGAGATTGTGAGATTGATAGGAGGTGTGTGTTAGTGCGAGAGGTTGTGAGATTGATAGGAGGTGTGTGTTAGGGCGAGAGATTGTGAGATTGATAGGAGGTGTGTGTTCGTGCGAGAGGTTGTGAGATTGATAGGAGGTGTGTGTTAGTGCGAGAGATTGTGAGATTGATAGGAGGTGTGTGTTAGGGCGAGAGATTGTGAGATTGATAGGAGGTGTGTGTTCGTGCGAGAGGTTGTGAGATTGATAGGAGGTGTGTGTTAGTTTGAGAGATTGTGAGATTGATAGGAGGTGTGTGTTAGTGTGAGAGGTTGTGCGATTGGTTGGTGGTGTGTGTCAGTGCGAGAGGTTGTGAGATTGAAAGGAGGTGTGTGTTAGTGCGAGAGATTGTGAGATTGATAGGAGGTGTGTGTTAGTGCGAGAGATTGTGAGATTGATAGGAGGTGTGTGTTAGGGCGAGAGATTGTGAGATTGATAGGAGGTGTGTGTTCGTGCGAGAGGTTGTGAGATTGATAGGAGGTGTGTGTTAGTGCGAGAGATTGTGAGATTGATAGGAGGTGTGTGTTAGTGAGAGAGGTTGTCAGATTGATAGGAGGTGTGTGTTAGTGTGAGAGGTTGTGAGATTGATAGGAGGTGTGTGTTAGTGCGAGAGGTTGTGAGATTGATAGGAGGTGTGTGTTAGTGTGAGAGATTGTGAGATTGATAGGACGTGTGTGTTAGTGTGAGAGATTGTGAGATTGATAGGAGGTGTGTGTTAGTGTGAGAGTTTGTGAGATTGATCGGAGGTGTGTGTTCGTGCGAGAGGTTGTGAGATTGATAGGAGGTGTGTGTTAGTGTGTGAGGTTGTGAGATTGATGGGAGGTGTGTGTTAGTGTGAGAGTTTGTGAGTTTGATAGGAGGTGTGTGTTAGTGTGCGCGGTTGTGAGATTGATAGGAGGTGTGTATTAGTGCAAGAGGTTGTGAGATTGATAGGAGGTGTGTGTTAGTGCGAGAGGTTGTGAGATTGATAGGAGGTGTGTGTTAGTGTGAGAGATTGAGATTGATAGGTGTGTGTTAGTGCGAGAGGTTGTGAGATTGATAGGAGGTGTGTGTTAGTGCGAGAGATTGTGAGATTGATAGGAGGTGTGTGTTAGTGCTAGAGATTGTGAGATTGATAGGAGGTGTGTGTTAGTGTGAGAGGTTGTGCGATTGATAGGTTTGTGTTAGTGTGAGAGATTGTGAGATTGATAGGAGGTGTGTGTTAGTGAGAGGGCTTGTGAGATTGATAGGAGGTGTGTGTTAGTGTGAGCGGTTGTGAGATTGATAGGAGGTGTGTGTTAGTGCAAGAGGTTGTGAGATTGATAGGAGGTGTGTGTTAGTGCGAGAGGTTGTGAGATTGATAGGACGTGTGTGTTAGTGTGAGAGATTGAGATTGATAGGTGTGTGTTAGTGCGAGAGGTTGTGAGATTGATAGGAGGTGTGTGTTAGTGCGAGAGATTGTGAGATTGATAGGAGGTGTGTGTTAGTGCTAGAGATTGTGAGATTGATAGGAGGTGTGTGTTAGTGTGAGAGGTTGTGCGATTGATAGGAGGTGTGTGTTAGTTGGAGAGATTGTGAGATTGATAGGAGGTGTGTGTTAGTGAGAGGGGTTGTCAGATTGATAGGAGGTGTGTGTTAGTGCGAGAGATTGTGAGATTGATGGGAGGTGTGTGTTAGTGTGAGAGATTGTGAGATTGATAGGAGGTGTGTGTTCGTGTGAGAGATTGTGAGATTGATAGGACGTGTGTGTCAGTGCGAGAGATTGTGAGATTGATGGGAGGTGTGTGTTAGTGCGAGAGGTTGTGAGATTGATAGGAGGTGTCTATTAGTGTGAGAGATTGTGAGATTGATAGAAGGTGTGTGTTAGTGTGAGAGATTGTGAGATTGATAGGAGGTGTGTGTTAGTGTGAGAGACTGTGAGATTGATAGGAGGTGTGTGTTAGTGTGAGAGATTGTGAGATTGATAGGAGGTGTGTGTTAGTGCGAGATGTGAGATTGATAGGAGGTGTGTGTTAGTGTGAGCGGTTGTGAGATTGATAGGAGGTGTGTGTTAGTGTGAGAGGTTGTGAGATTGATAGGAGGTGTGTGTTAGTGTGAGTGATTGTGAGATTGATAGGAGGTGTGTGTTAGTGCGAGAGGTTGTGAGATTGATAGGAGGTGTGTGTTAGTGCGAGAGATTGTGAGATTGATAGGAGGTGTGTGTTAGTGAGAGGGGTTGTCAGATTGATAGGTGGTGTGTGTTAGTGTGAGAGGTTGTGAGATTGATAGGAGGTGTGTGTTAGTTTGAGAGGTTGTGAGATTGATAGGAGGTGTGTGTTAGTGTGAGAGTTTGTGAGATTGATAGGAGGTGTGTGTTAGTGTGAGCGGTTGTGAGATTGATAGGAGGTGTGTGTTTGTGCGAGAGGTTGTGAGATTGATAGGAGGTGTGTGTTAGTGCAAGAGATTGTGAGATTGATCGGAGGTGTGTGTTAGTGTGAGAGGTTGTGAGATTGATGGGAGGTGTGTGTTAGTGCGAGAGATTGTGAGATTGATAGGAGGTGTGTGTTAGTGTGAGAGATTGTGAGATTGATGGGAGGTGTGTGTTAGTGCGAGAGATTGTGAGATTGATAGGAGGTGTGTGTTAGTGTGAGAGATTGTGAGATTGATGGGAGGTGTGTGTTAGTGTGAGAGACTGTGAGATTGATAGGAGGTGTGTGTTAGTGTGAGAGGTTGTGAGATTGATAGGAGGTGTGTGTTAGTGCGAGGGGTTGTGAGACTGTGGCGGGAGATGTTGTGGAGGTGGGATTTCCCTGTCACGTGATGTTTTTCCACTGCCTGTCCAGCTGTGCCAGATGCCTGTGAGTGGATTGTCACCATCCACATCTGGAGAACTGCAGCACGGAGAGTGACAAATAGCAGAATCATCTGAGTGATCCGGGATGGAATCTCGGCTTCCTGCAAAGTTCATAGAGTCGATGGAGGGCAACCCCCCACCCCCGGCCTGCCGTGTCTAATTACTGATACAGGAAACCGTGAGGTCCATCCTGCTCATTTGAGCATCCTGGCTGTGGGGAGGGGGTGGTGAGGGGGTCACTAGGGGGAGATTCTCAGTGACCAATCCTCCCTGGTCTGATTGCAAACAAATCCAGCTACTGACTGTCCACACTCGGCCCCAGCAGGCAAACGGAGGAGACTTGATGCTTTGTCACCAGTTGGAGTCTCAGGAAAAAGGATGTGTCGGCACTGAGCGACTCAACTCTGGGAGAACTGCATGACCCACTTCCACCTCCCCTCTGCTCCACTCCTCTCCCCTCCCCGCCACACCCCTCCACATCCCTCCCCTCCCTTCTCCACCTCCTTTCCCTCCCCTCCCCTCCCCTCTGCTCTTCTCTGCTCATCTCCCTGTCCCTCCTCTCCCTTCTCCTTCCCTCCCCTCCCCTCAGCTTCCTTACCCTCCCCTCCTCTCCTCGCCCCTCCCCTCCTCACCCCTCCCTTCCCTTCCCTTTCCCTCCTTTTCCCTCTGCTTCCTCTCCTCCCCTCCACTCTTCGGTCCTCCTTTCCCTCCCCTCCCCTCTTCACCCTTCCCCTTGCCCACTGGGCAGGAGTTGGGATGTATAGATAGGCATTATGGTTGGTATGGACGCGGTGGGCCGAAGGGCCTGTATCTATGACTCTATGACTCTGTGCCTGAGACTGTAACTGTGGTCTGCTCTGTGTCCAGTGGTTGCTTTGACTCGACTGGGGCTTCATCTGCTCTCCTCCTCGTTACAGACACCACCAGCCGAGGCTGTGGACCCCACGTGTGTCAGCACCCGCCCTAACGATCAGGATGCTGAGGTAAGTAGGGGTGTTGTGACGTGAGGGTTGGTGGGGGTGGGTATTTGGAATCATTGAAACACAGGAACAGGAGTAGGCCATTCAGCCCCTTGAGCCTGTCCTGCCATTCAATGAGACCATGGCTGATCTGCGGCCTAACTCTATAAACCCACCTGTGCCCCATATCCCTTAATACCTTTGCTTAACAGAAATCCATCAATCTCAGATTTAAAATTAACAATTAATCCACGATTGTCATTTGTGGAAGAGAATTCCAAACTTCTACCACCCTTTGCGTGTTGAAGTTTTTCCTAATTTTGCTCCTGAAAAGTCTGGCTCCAATTTTTCGACTCCCTCACCAGCAGAAATAGTTTCTTTCTGTCTACCATATCAGTTCCCCTTAATATCTTGAAATCACCCCGAAACCTTCTAAATTCCAGGGAATACAACCATAGTTTGTGTAATCTCTCCTTGCCCGTTAACCCAGCACATCAGTGTGAAAGATAAGGCTGAAGCATTTGCAACAATCTTCAGCCAGAAGTGCCGAGTTGATGATCCATCTCGGCCTCCTCCTGAGGACCCCAGCATCGCAGATGCCAGACTTCAGCCAATTCGATTCACTCCATGTGATATCAAGAAACGACTGAAGACACTGGATACTGCAAAGGCTATGGGCCCTGACAATATTCCGGCAATAGTACTGAAGACCTGTGCTCCAGAACTTGCCGCGTCCCTAGCTAAGCTGTTCCAGTACAGCTACAACACTGGCATCTACCCGGCAATGTGGAAAATTGCCCAGGTATGTCCTGTACACAAAAAGCAGGACAATTCCAACCCGGCCAATTACCGCCCCATCAGCCTACTCTCAATCATCAGTAAAGTGATGGAAGGTGTCATCAACAGTGCCATCAAGCGGCACTTGCTTAGCAATAACCTGCTCAGTGACGCTCAGTTTGGGTTCCGCCAGGGCCACTCAGCTCCTGACCTCATTACAGCCTTGGTTCAAACATGGACAAAAGAGCTGAACTCAAGAGGAGGTGAGAGTGATTGCCCTTGACATCGACAGCACTTGCCCGAACATACGAATTAAGAGCAGGAGTGTTTTTTTTATTCGTTCATGAGATGTGGGCATCGCTGGCTAGGCCAGCATTTATTGCCCATCCCTTTTCGCCCTTGAAATGGTGGTGGTGAGCTGCCTTCTTGAACCGCTGCAGTCCATTTGGGGTAGGTATACCCACAGTGCTGTTAGGAAGGGAGTTCCAGGATTTTGACCCAGTGACAGTGAAGGAACAGTGATATAGTTTCAATTCAGGATGGTGTGTGACTTGGAGGGGAACTTGCAGGTGGTGGTGTTCCCAGGCATCTGCTGCCGTTGTCTCTCTCGTTTGTAGAGGTCGCGGGTTTGGAAGGTGCTTTCAAAGGAGCCTTGGTGCGTTGCTGCAGTGCATCTTGTAGATGAGACAGTCGGCCTCTCGAACCTGCTCCGCCATTCAATACGATCACGGCTGATCTGATTGTAATCTCGACTCCACATTCCCGCTACCCCGATAACCTTTCACCCCGAGTGTGGCATCAAGGAGACCTAGCAATACTGGAGTCACTGGGAATCGGGGAAAAACTCTCCACTGGCTGGAGTCATACCTAGCGCAAAGGAAGATTGTTGTGGTTGTTGGAGGTCAATCATCTGAGCTCCAGGACATCACTGCAGGAGTTCCTCAGGGTAGTGTCCTAGGCTCAACCATCTTCAGCTGCTTCATCAATGACCTTCCTTCAATCATAAGGTCAGAAGTGGGGATGTTCGCTGATGATTGCACAATGTTCAGTACCATTCGCGCCTCGTGAGGATACTGAAGCAGTCCGTGTAGAAATGCAGCAAGACCTGAACAATATGCAGGCTTGGGCTGAGAAGTGGCAAGTTACATTTGCGCCACACAAGTGCCAGGCAATGACCATCTCAAAGAAGAGAGAATCTCACCATCTCCCCTTGACATTCAATGGCATTACCATCACTGAATCCCCCACTATCAACCTCCTAGGGGTTACCATTGACCAGAAACTGAACTGGAGTAGCCATATAAATACCGTGGCTACAAGAGCAGGTCAGAGGCTAGCAATCCTGCATCGAGTAACTCATCTCATGACTCCCCAAAGCCTGTCCACCATCTACAAGGCACAAGTCAGGAGTGTGATGGAATACTCTCCACTTGCCTGAATGGGTGCAGCTCCAACAACACTCAAGAAGCTTTACACCGTCCAGGACAAAGCAGCCCACTTGATTGGCATCCCATCTACAAACATTCACTCCCTTCACCACTGACGCACAGTGGCAGCAGTGTGTACCATCTACAAGATGCACTGCAGCAATGCACCAAGGCTTCTTAGACAGCGCCGCCCAAACCCGCGACCTCTACCAACTAGAAGGACAAGGGCAGCAAATACATGGGAACACCACCACCTGCAAGTTCCCCTCCAAGTCACACACCATCCTGACTTGGAACTATATCGCCGTTCCTTCACTGTCGCTGGGTCAAAATCCTGGAACTCCCTTCCTATCAGCACTGTGTGTGTACCAACCCCACATGGACTGCAGTGGTTCAAGAACGCAGCTCACCACTACCCTCACAGAATCATTACAGTGCAGAAGGAGGCCATTCGGCCCATCGTGTCTGCACTGGCTCTCTGAAAGAGCATTCACTCAGTTCCATTCCCCTGCCTTCTCCCCGTAACCCTGCACATTCTTCCTTTTCATATAACTGTCTAATTCCCTGGTGAATGCTTCAATTGAACCTGCCTCCACCACGTTCTCAGTCAGCACATTCCAGACCTTAACCACTCGCTGTGTGAAGAAGTTTTTCCTCATGTCACTTTTGCTTCTCTTACCAAATACTTTAAATCTGTGCCCTCTCGTTCTCGATCCTTTCACGAGTGGGAACAGTTTCTCTCTATCTACTCTGTCCAGACCCCTCATGATTTTGAATACCTCTATCAAGTCACCTCTCAGCCTTCTCTTCTCCAAGGAAAACAGTCCTAACTTCTCCATAACTGAAATTCCTCATCCCTGGAAACATTCTCCTGAATCTTTTCTCTACTCTCTCCAATGTCCTCACGTCTTCCTCAAGTGCGGTGCCCAGAACTGGACACAATATTCCAGCTGAGGACGAACTAGTGTCTTATACAAGTTCAACATAACTTCCTTGCTCTTGTACTCTCTGCACCTCTGTTAATAAAGCCCAGGATACTGTATGCTTTATTAACCGCTCTCTCAACCTGTCCTGCCACCTTCAATAACTTATGCACATTTACATGTCCTTTTGAAGTTCTACACTCACAGCTCACAATGTATCCAAGTTTTGTATCATCTTTTTTATTTATTTATTCATTCATGGGATGTGGGCGTCGCTGGCCAGGCCAGCATTTATTGCCCATCCCTAATTGAGTGGCTTGCTAGGCCATTTCAGAGGGCATGTAAGAGTTAACCACATTGCTGTGGGTCTGGAGTCACATGTAGGCCAGACCAGGTAAGGACAGCAGATTTCCTTCCCAAAAGGACATTATTGAACCAGATGGAATTTTACAACAATCGACAATTGTTTCATGGCCATCATTAGACTAACGTTTTAATTCCAGATTTATTAATTGAATTCAGATTCCACTTTCTGCTGTGGCAGGATTTGAACCCATGTCCCCAGAGCAATACCCTGGGTCTCTGGGTTACTAGTCCAGTGACAATACCACTACGCCACTGCTTCCCCATCTGTGAACTTTGAAATTGTGCCCAGTACACCAAGGTCGAGGTCATTAATATATATCAGGAAAAGCAAGGGTCCCAACACTGATCCCTGGGGAACTCCACTACAAACCTTCCTCCAGCCTGAAAAACATCCATTAACCACTACTCTTTGTTTCCTGTCACTCAACCAATTTCATATCCATGTTGCTACCGTCCCTCTTATTCCATGAGCTACAAGTTTGCTCACAAGTCTGTTGTGTGGCGCTGTATCAAATGTCTTTTGAAAGTCCATGTACACCACATCAACAGCATTGCCCTCATCAACCCTCTCTGTTACCTCCTCAAAAATCTCCAGCAAGTTAGTTAAACATGATTTTCCCTTAAGAAATTCATGCTGGCTTTCCTTAATTAACTCGCATTTGTCCATGTGATTATTGATTTTGTCCGGAATTATTTTTTCTAGAAGTTTCCCCACCACCGAAGTTAAACTGACTGTCCTGTAGTTGCTCGGCTAATCTTCACACCCTTTTTTGAACAAGGGTATAATGTTTGCAATTCTCCAGTCCTCTGGCACCTCCCTCGAGTCTAAGGAAGACTGAAAAATTATGACCAGTGCCTCTGCAATTTCCACCCTCACTTCCCTCAGTATCCTTGGATGCATCTCATGCGGCCCTGGTGCTTTATTTACTTTAAGTACAGACATCCTATCTAATACTTCCTCTTTATCAATTTTAAACCCCTCTAGTGTCTGACTTCCTCCTCTTTCAACATTGCCTGGGTTGCATCTTCTTCCTTGGTAAAGACAGATGCAAAGTATTCATTTAATACCTCAGCTATGCGCCCTGCCTCCATGTGTAAATCCCCTTTCTGGTCCCTAATCAGCCCCACTCCTCCTTTCATCACCCTTTTACTATTTATATGTCTATAGAAAACTTTGGGATTTCCTTTGATGTTAACTGCCAGTCTCTTTTCATGCTCTCGCTTTGCTTCTCTTATTTGCTTTTTCACTTCCCCTCTGGACCTTCTATATTCAGCCTGGTTCTCAATAGTATTTTCTACCTGGCATCTGTCATAAGCACACTTTTTCTTCTTTATCTTAATCTCTACCTCTTTTGTCATCCTGGGAGCTCTGGATTTGTTTGCTCTACTTTTCCCCTTCGAGGAACATACCTTGACTGTGCCCGAACTATCTCTTCTTTGAAGGTAGCCCATTGTTCATCTACCGGTTTTCCTGCCAGCTTTTGACTCTAATTTATTCGTCCCAGCTCCATTCTCACCCCATTGAAATTTGCCTTTCCCCAGTTAATTATTCTTACCCTGGATTGCTCTTTGTCCTTTTCTATTGTCAGCCTAAACCTTATGATACAATGATCACTATCCCCGAAATGCTCTCCTACTGATACTTGATCCACTTGGCCCACCTCAATCTCAAGAACCAGGTCTAGTAGTGCCTCCTTTCTCGTTGGACTAGCAATATACTGTTTTAGAAAATTTTCCTGAACACACTAGGAACTCTTGCCCCTCACTGCCCTTTACACTATTATCCCAGTCAACGTTTGGATAATTAAAGTCCCCCATTATAATTACCCTACAATATTTGCACCTCTCTGTAATTTCCTTGCAAATTTGTTCCTCCATGTCCTTCCCACTAGTTGGTGGCCTAGAGACAACACCGAGCGATGTAATTGCACCTCTTTTGTTCCTTAGTTCGAGCCAAATTGATTCTCTGGGACATCCTTTTTCTCCAGCACTGCCATGTTCTCCTTAATCAATACTGCCACCCCTTTCCCTTTTTTCCCTTTCCTATCTTTCCTGAACAAATTATATCCAGGCATATTGAACACCCAGTCCTGCTCTTCTTTGAGCCAGGTCTCTGTTATAGCCACAACATCATATTTCTGAATGGCAACCGAATCTCAAGGGCAATTAGAGATGGGCAATAAATGTAGGCTATGCCAGTGATGCCCACATCCCTTGAAGCAAATAAAAAAAACCTTGGAGTCCATCTATCATTCTGGTAAATCGACACTGCACTCCCTCCGAGGCTAATATCTCCTCCCTAAGGTGTGGTGCCCAGAACTGCTCACAGTAACTCCAGGTGTGGTCTAGCCAGGGCTTTGTGCAGCTGAAGCATGACTTTTCCCCCCTTGTATTCTAGTCCTCTGGATATAAAGGCCAGCATTCCATTAGCCTTTTATAATTTTCCATTTCTGTTCATGACATTTTAATGATCTATTTACCTGGACACCACCCACCACCCCCATCCCCCAAGTCTCTTCAGACCTCCACTGTTTCTAGCTTTTCACCATTTAGAAAGTACCCTGTTTTATCCTTTTTAGGTCCAAAGTGGTGACCTCACATTTACCAACACTGAAATCCATTTGTCACAGTTTTGTCTATTCACTTATCTATCAATATCTTGGTTATTTTATGTTTCCATCTACACTGCTGACAATGCTGCCTATCTTTGTGTCATCTGCAAATTTGGATTTGTACCTTTCGATCCCATCATTTAAGTCATTCATAAATACAGTGAATAGTTGAGGCTCCAACACAGATCCTTGCGGGACATCACTAGTCACGTCCTGACAATTCAAGTACCTGCCCATTAACCCTACTCTCTGTCTCCTGCTGCTCAATTTCCTCACCAGGTCAATAATTTACCTTCAATTTCATGGGCTCCAACTGTAGCTAACAGTCTCTGATGAGGGACTTTATCAAATGCCTTCTGGACATTCATAGACATTTAATCACCTCTTCAACAAATTCAATCAGGTTCGTCAGACATGACCTGCCCTTTACTAATCCGTGCTGGCTCTCTCTGATCAGCTGAAAATTTTCAGTCACCCTATACTAAATTATAGATTCTAGTAATCTCCCAACAGATGTTAGGCTAACTGGTCTATAATCCTGATTTCCCTCTTTCTCCTGTCTTAAATAATGGAGCGACACGCACAATTCCCCAATCTAAAAGGAACAGTTCCCGAATCGAGGGGAATTTGGAAGACTATGGTTAAAGCATCTGCATTGTTTTCACCTACTTCTTTTAGAACCCTGGGATGGAAACTGCCTGGTCCTGGGGATTTGTTGCTCTTTAGTGCTGTTATTTTCTTCATTACTATTATTTTGCTTCTGTTAATTTGGGCGAGTCTCTGTCCCTGATTCAATATTCGTTTCTTTGGGAAATCTGACTCGCTGACCCCTTCGACACTAAATACTGATGCAAAGTAATTATTCAGCACGTCTGCCATTTCCTTATTTCCATCGACAATATCACCATTAGCAGTTTTCAAGGAGTTACATTGCTGCTGATCTAACTCTTTATCCTAGTATAATCGTAAAAAGTATTTGTGTTGATTTTGATATCCGTCGTGAGTTTCTTTTCATACTCCTTTTTTTTAGCTGTTTTGTTGCCCTTTGTGTCTTTCCCATTCACCAGGAGCTGTGCTTTTATATTGCATTTTTTATGCTTTTCTTTTCGTTTTATATTGTCTCTTTACTCATCCATAGCTGCCTTTTTTTTTGGCAAATACAGCTCTTTCCCCTGCGGGCAATAAACTGGTGCAGTATCAGATTAAATTCTTTTTGAACACCTTCCACTGATCTTCTCTCATTTTCCCCAGTAACAGATTTGCGCAGTTTACTGTGAACAGTCTCTGTTTCATCCCATTGAAGGCAACCTTACCTAAACCTGGAATCTTAGCTGCTGTTTCATGATTCTCCCTTTCAGACACAATGCTGAACTTGATCATATAATGATCCGTGTGGGGGTTGGGGTGGGGCTGTATGGGGGGGGGTTGGAGTGGGGAAGGAGGTTGGAATTGGGGGCTTGGTGTATTTTAGGAGTTTGGAGTGGGGGGGGTAGGATTGGGGGAATTGGATTGGAGGGTTGGAATGGCGGAGTTAGATTAGGGGGGAGTTGGAACGGGAGGGAGTTGGATTGGAGGGGATGGAATGGGGGAGTTGGATAGGGGGGTTGGAATGGGGGGAGTTGGATTGGGGGGTTGATGTGGGGGTGGGGGTGGTTGGACTCGTGGAATTGGAATTGGGGGGGTTGAATGAGGGAGTTGGATTGGGGGCTTGGAATGGGGGGGGTGTTGGATTGGGGGTTTTGAATGGGGGGAGTTGGATTGGGGGGTTGGAATGGGGGGAGTTGGATTGGGGGTTGAAATGGAGGGAGTTGGATTGGGGCAATGAAAGGGGGGAGTTGGATTGGGGGACTTGGTACGGGGGGAGTTGGATTGGGGGAATTGGATTGGGGGGGTTGGAATGGGAGGAGTTGGAATGGGGGGGTTGGAATGGGAGTTGGATTGGGGGGGTTGGAATGGGCCGGGGGTTGGAATGGGGGGGTGGAATGAGGGGGTGGTTGGATTGGGGGAGTTGGATTGGGGGGTCGGTTTGGGTGGAGTTGGTGGGGAGTTTTGGAATGGGGGGGTTGGAATGGAGGATTTGGATTGGGGGGGTTGGAATGGGGATGTTGGATTGGGGGGGCTGGATTTAGGGGGGGTTGGAAGGTGGTTGGATTGGGGGGGTTGTATTTGGGGGTTGGAATGGGGGATGAATTGGGGGGACTTGGTATGGGGGGGGTTGGATTGGGGGGGGTTGGATTGGGGGGACTTGGATTGGGGGTGTTGGAAGGGGAGAGTTGGATTGGGGGGTTGGTTTGGGTGGAGTTGGTGGGGGGTTTTGGAATGGGGGGGTTGGAATGGGGGATGAATTGGAGGGGTTGGAATGGGGTTGTTAGATTAGGGGGGTTGGATTAGGGGGGAGTTGCATTGGGGGGGTTGGGTTGGGGGACTTGGATTGGGGCTGTTGGATTGGGGGGGGTTGGAAGGGGGTTGGATTGGGGGGGTTGTAAGGGGAGAGTTGGATTGGGGGAGTTGGAAAGTGGTTGGATTGGGGGGGTTCGAAGGTGAGTTGGTTTGGGGGGTTGGATTGGGGGGGTTGGATTGAGGGGGGGTTGGAAGGTGGTTGGATTGGGGGGGTTGGAATGGGGGATGAATTGGGGGGGTTGGATTGGGGTGGTTGGAATGGGGTTGTTAGATTAGGGGGGTTGGATTGGGTTTTTTTTTTATTCATTCGTGGGATGTGGGCGTCACTGGCCAGGCCAGCATTTATTGCCCATCCCTAATTGCCCTTGAGAAGGTGGTGGTGAGCTGCCTTCTTGAACCACTGCAGTCCATGTGGGGTAGGTACACCCACAGTGCTGTTAGGACGGGAGTTCCAGGATTTTGACCCAGCGACAGTGAAGGAACGGCGATATAGTTCCAAGTCAGGATGGTGTGTGACTTGGAGGGGTACTTGCAGGTGGTGGTCTTCCCATGCATTTGCTGCCCTTGTCCTTCTAGTTGGTAGAGGTCGTGGGTTTGGAAGGTGCTGTCTAAGAAGCCTTGGTGCATTGTTACAGTGCATCTTGTAGATGGTACACACTGCTGCCACTGTGCGTCGGTGGTGGAGGGAGTGAATGTTTGTAGACAGTGTCGATTGGAGCTGAGATGATTGACCTCCAACAACCACAACCATCTTCCTTTGCACTAGGTATGACTCCAACCAGGGGAGGGTTTTCCCCCGATTCCCATTGACTCCAGTTTTGCTAGGGCTCTTTGATGCCATACTCGGTCAAATGCTGCCTTAATATCAAGGGCAGTCACTCTCACCTCACCTCTTGAGTTTAGCTCTTTTGTTCATGTTTGAACCAAGGCTGTCATGAGGTCAGGAGCTGAGTGGCCCTGGCGGAACCCAAACTGAGCATCACTGAGCAGGTTGTTGCTAAGCAAGTGCCGCTTGATAGCACTGTTGATGACACCTTCCATCACTTTACTGATGATTGAGAGTAGACTGATGGGGCGGTAATTGGCCGGGTTGTGCTTGTCCTGCTTTTTGTGTACAGGACATACCTGGGCAATTTTCTACATTGCAGGGTAGATGCCAGTGTTGTAGCTGTACTGGAACAGCTTGGCTTGGATTGGACTGGGGGCGTTGGATTGGGATTTTTGGGATGCGGGATTTGCGTATTTCAGGAATTGCAGTTGGGGGTTGGGAGGAGGCTGGCGATGATCCAATCCTGTCACTGTCCTGTCTGTTTCCAGGGAAACGCCGTTGATGAGGAACTGGCTGGATCCACTGAGCAGGAATCAGGGAGCAATGGTAACGACTGCTGTCCCTCTTTTATAACGGTTCAGTCTGGATGATGATGTCATTAAGAGTTTGCCTTTTAAGGAGGCACTGACATTAAAGTGGCAATTAATCCAAATCAAAAAAATTCTTATAAAATTAAATGCTAATTTGGTTCTTGGTGTTGCTGAAAGACTGCAGTCCCTCTTCCTTTGATCTAGTCATGGGATGTTGTGAACTGGAGCCAGTGTCCAATGATTGTTTGCCATGCAGCTCCATTCCCATGTGATCTCATTCACACACGGGATTGCTGGAAGGCTTGGGCAGAGGTGACGCCAACAGGAGTTTCTGCAAAAAGGTTCAACCCTGCACGTGCCACTCCCACAGGAGATTAGACACCCCTGCCCCGCCCCTCTCCCACCCTCACCCCCCCCCGCCCCACCCCTCTCTGCCCTCACCCCCCCCGCCCCACCCCTCTCCCACCCTCTCCCCCTGCCCCGCCCCTCTCCCGCCCTCTCTCCCTGCCCCGCCCCGCCCCTCTCCCGCCCTCTCCCCTGCCCCGCCCCTCTCCCGCCCTCACCCCCCCACCCCACCCCTCACCCTCTGCCCCGCCCCTCTCCCGCCCTCACCCCCTGCCCCGCCCCTCTCCTCCACTGCCCCTCTCCTCCAGCCCCTCTCCACCACTGCCCCTCTCCCCCACTGCCCCTCTCCCCCACCCGCTCCCCCACTGCCCCTCTCTCCCCCACTGCCCCTCTCTCCCCCCCAGCCCCTCTCTCCCCCCCAGCCCCTCTCTCCCCCACTGACCCTCTTCCCCACTGCCCTTCTCCCCCACTGCCTCTCTCCACCAGCCCCTCTCCTCCACTGCCTCTCTCCACCAGCCCCTCTCCTCTCCCTCTCCTCCAGCCCCTCTCCCCCACTGCCCCTCTCCCCCACTGCCCCTCTCCTCCAGCCCCTCTCCCCCACTGCCCCTCTTTCCCATTGCCCTTCTCCCCCACTGCCCTTCCCCACTGCCTCTCTCCACCAGCCCCTCTCCCCCACTGCCTCTCTCCACCAGCCCTTCTCCCCCACTGCCCCTCTCCTCCAGCCCCTCTCCCCCACTGCCTCTCTCCACCAGCCCCTCTCCTCTACTGCCCCTCTTCCCCATTGCCCCTCTTCCCCATTGCCCCTCTCCCCCACTGCCCTTCTCCTCCAGCCCCTCTCCCGCACTGCCCCTCTCCTCCAGCCCCTCTCCTCCAGCCCCTCTCCTCCAGCCCCTCTCCCCCACTGCTCTTCTCCTCCAGCCCCTCTCCCGCACTGCCCCTCTCCTCCAGCCCCTCTCCTCCAGCCCATCTCCTCCACCCCCTCTCCCCCACTGCCCCTCTCCTCCGTCCACTCTCCCCCACTGCCCCTCTCTCCCCCACTGCCCCTCTCTCCCCCACTGCTCCTCTTCCCCATTGCCCCTCTCCCCCACTGCCCTTCTCCTCCAGCCCCTCTTTCCCACTGCCCCTCTCCTCCAGCCCCTCTCCCCCACTGCCCCTCTCTCCCCCACTGCCCCTCTCCTCCGTCCGCTCTCCCCAGCCTCTCTCCCCCACTGCCCCTCTCTCCCCCGCTGCCCCTCTTCCCCATTGCCCCTCTCCCCCACTGCCCTTCTCCTCCAGCCCCTCTCCCCCACTGCCCCTCTCCTCCAGCCCCTCTCCCCCACTGCCCCTCTCCCCCACTGCCCCTCTCTCCCCCACTGCCCCTCTCTCCCCCACTGCCCCTCTCCTCCGTCCGCTCTCCCCAGCCTCTCTCCCCCACTGCCCCTCTCTCCCCCGCTGCCCCTCTTCCCCATTGCCCCTCTCCTCCACTGCTCTTCTCCTCCAGCCCCTCTCCCCCACTGCCCCTCACCCCCACTGCCCCTCTCCTCCAGCCCCTCTCCACCACTGCCCCTCTCTCCCCCACTGCCCCACTCTCCCCCTCTGCCCCTCTTCCCCACTGCCCTTCTCCCCCACTGCTCTTCTACTCCAGCCCCTCCCACCCCCAGCCCCTCTCTCCCCCACTGCCCCTCTCTCCCCCACTGCCCCTCTTCCCCACTGCCCTTCTCCCCCACTGTCCTCTCTCCACCAGCCCCTCTCCCCCACTGCCTCTCTCCACCAGCCCCTCTCCTCTACTGCCCCTCTTCCCCATTGCCCCTCTCCCCCACTGCCTCTCTCCACCAGCCACTCTCCCCCACTGTCCCTCTACTCCAGCCCCTCTCCCCTACTGCCCCTCTTCCCCATTGCCCCTCTCCCCCACTGCCTCTCTCCACCAGCCCCTCTCCCCCACTGTCCCTCTCCTCCAGCCCCTATCCCCTACTGCCCCTCTTCCCCCATTGCCCCTCTCCTCCAGCTCCTCTCCTCCTCCAGCCCCTCTTCCCCCACTGCCCCTCTCCCCCACTGCCCCTCTCCCCCACTGCCCCTCTCCCCCACTGCCCCTCTTTCCCATTGCCCTTCTCTCCCACTGCCCTTCTCCCCCACTGCCTCTCTCCACCAGCGTCTCTCCCCCACAGCCCCTTTCCTCCAGCCCCTCTTCCCCATTGCCCCTCTTCCCCATTGCCCCTCTCCCCCACTGCCCTTCTCCTCCAGCCCCTCTCCCGCACTGCCCCATTCCTCCAGCCCCTCTCCCCACTGCCCTTCTCCTCCAGCCCCTCTCCCGCACTGCCCCTCTCCTCCAGCCCCTCTCCCGCACTGCCCCTCTCCTCCAGCCCCTCTCCTCCAGCCCATCTCCTCCACCCCCTCTCCCCCACTGCCCCTCTCCTCCGTCCACTCTCCCCCACTGCCCCTCTCTCCCCCACTGCCCCTCTCTCCCCCACTGCCCCTCTCTCCCCCACTGCTCCTCTTCCCCATTGCCCCTCTCCCCCACTGCCCTTCTCCTCCAGCCCCTCTTTCCCACTGCCCCTCTCCTCCAGCCCCTCTCCTCCAGCCCCTCTCCCCCACTGCCCCTCTCCTCCGTCCGCTCTCCCCAGCCTCTCTCCCCCACTGCCCCTCTCTCCCCCGCTGCCCCTCTTCCCCATTGCCCCTCTCCCCCACTGCCCTTCTCCTCCAGCCCCTCTCCCCCTCTCCCCCACTGCCCCTCTCCCCCACTGCCCCTCTCTCCCCCACTGCCCCTCTCCTCCGTCCGCTCTCCCCAGCCTCTCTCCCCCACTGCCCCTCTCTCCCCCGCTGCCCCTCTCTCCCCCGCTGCCCCTCTTCCCCATTGCCCCTCTCCTCCAGCCCCTCTCCCCCACTGCCCCTCTCCCCCACTGCCCCTCTCTCCCCCACTGCCCCTCTCCTCCGTCCGCTCTCCCCAGCCTCTCTCCCCCACTGCCCCTCTCACCCCCCCACTGCCCCTCTCTCCCCCACTGCCCCTCTCTCCCCCACTGCCCCTCTCTCCCCACTGCCCCTCTCTCCCCTACTGCTCCTCTTCCCCATTGCCCCTCTCCCCCACTGCCCTTCTCCTCCAGCCCCTCTCCCCCACTGCCCCCTCTCCTCCAGCCCTTCTCCCCCACTGCCCCTCTCTCCCCCACTGCCCCTCTCTCCCCCACTGCCCCTCTCCTCCGTCCGCTCTCCCCAGCCTCTCTCCCCCACTGCCCCTCTCTCCCCCGCTGCCCCTCTTCCCCATTGCCCCTCTCCCCCACTGCCCTTCTCCTCCAGCCCCTCTCCCCCACTGCCCCTCTCCTCCTGCCCCTCTCCCCCACTGCCCCTCTCTCCCCCACTGCCCCTCTCCTCCGTCCCCTCTCCCCCACTGCCCCTCTCCTCCAGCCCCTCTCCCCCACTGCCCCTCTCTCCCCACTGCCCCTCTCCTCCGTCCGCTCTCCCCAGCCTCTCTCCCCCACTGCCCCTCTCACCCCCACTGCCCCTCTCTCCCCCACTGCCCTCTCCCCCACTGCCCTTCTCCTCCAGCCCCTCTCCCCCACTGCCTCTCTCCACAAGCCCCTCTCCCCCACAGCCCCTTTCCTCCAGCCCCTCTCCCCTACTGCCCCTCTTCCCCATTGCCCCTCTCCCCCACTGCCCTTCTCCTCCAGCCCCTCACCCGCACTGCCCCATTCCTCCAGCCCCTCTCCCCCACTGCCCTTCTCCTCCAGCCCCTCTCCCGCACTGCCCCTCTCCTCCAGCCCCTCTCCCGCACTGCCCCTCTCCTCCAGCCCCTCTCCTCCAGCCCATCTCCTCCACCCCCTCTCCCCCACTGCCCCTCTCCTCCGTCCACTCTCCCCCACTGCCCCCTCTCTCCCCCACTGCCCCTCTCTCCCCCACTGCCCCTCTCTCCCCCACTGCTCCTCTTCCCCATTGCCCCTCTCCCCCACTGCCCTTCTCCTCCAGCCCCTCTTTCCCACTGCCCCTCTCCTCCAGCCCCTCTCCCCACTGCCCCTCTCCCCCATTGCCCCTCTCTCCCCCACTGCCCCTCTCCTCCGTCCGCTCTCCCCAGCCTCTCTCCCCCACTGCCCCTCTCTCCCCCGCTGCCCCTCTTCCCCATTGCCCCTCTCCCCCACTGCCCTTCTCCTCCAGCCCCTCTCCCCCACTGCCCCTCTCCTCCAGCCCCTCTCCCCCACTGCCCTCTCCCCCACTGCCCCTCTCTCCCCCACTGCCCCTCTCCTCCGTCCGCTCTCCCCAGCCTCTCTCCCCCACTGCCCCTCTCTCCCCCGCTGCCCCTCTTCCCCATTGCCCCTCTCCCCCACTGCCCTTCTCCTCCTCTCCCCACTGCCCCTCTCCCCCTCTCCCCCTGCCCTCTCCAGCCCTCTCCCCACTGCCCCTCTCTCCCCCACTGCCCCTCTCCTCCGTCCGCTCTCCCCAGCCTCTCTCCCCCACTGCCCCTCTCCCCCCCCCACTGCCCCTCTCTCCCCACTGCCCCTCTCTCCCCCACTGCCCCTCTCTCCCCTACTGCTCCTCTTCCCCATTGCCCCTCTCCCCCACTGCCCTTCTCCTGCAGCCCCTCTCCCCCACTGCCCCTCTCCTCCAGCCCTTCTCCCCCACTGCCCCTCTCTCCCCCACTGCCCCTCTCTCCCCACTGCCCCTCTCCTCCGTCCGCTCTCCCCAGCCTCTATCCCCCACTGCCCCTCTCTCCCCCGCTGCCCCTCTTCCCCATTGCCCCTCTCCCCCACTGCCCTTCTCCTCCAGCCCCTCTCCCCCACTGCCCCTCTCCTCCAGCCCCTCTCCCCCACTGCCCCTCTCTCCTCCACTGCCCTCTCCTCCGTCCCCTCTCCCCCACTGCCCCTCTCCTCCAGCCCCTCTCCCCCACTGCCCCTCTCTCCCCCACTGCCCCTCTCCTCCGTCCGCTCTCCCCAGCCTCTCTCCCCCACTGCCCCTCTCACCCCCACTGCCCCTCTCTCCCCCACTGCCCTTCTCCTCCAGCCCCTCTCCCCCACTGCCTCTCTCCACAAGCCCCTCTCTCCCAATGCCCCTTTCCTCCAGCCCCTCTCCCCTACTGCCCCTCTTCCCCATTGCCCCTCTCCCCCACTGCCCTTCTCCTCCAGCCCCTCTCCCGCACTGCCCCATTCCTCCAGCCCCTCTCCCCCACTGCCCTTCTCCTCCAGCCCCTCTCCCGCACTGCCCCTCTCCTCCAGCCCCTCTCCCGCACTGCCCCTCTCCTCCAGCCCCTCTCCTCCAGCCCATCTCCTCCACCCCCTCTCCCCCACTGCCCCTCTCCTCCGTCCACTCTCCCCCACTGCCCCTCTCTCCCCCACTGCCCCTCTCTCCCCCACTGCCCCTCTCTCCCCCACTGCTCCTCTTCCCCATTGCCCCTCTCCCCCACTGCCCTTCTCCTCCAGCCCCTCTTTCCCACTGCCCCTCTCCTCCAGCCCCTCTCCTCCAGCCCCTCTCCCCCACTGCCCCTCTCCCCCATTGCCCCTCTCTCCCCCACTGCCCCTCTCCTCCGTCCGCTCTCCCCAGCCTCTCTCCCCCACTGCCCCTCTCTCCCCCGCTGCCCCTCTTCCCCATTGCCCCTCTCCCCCACTGCCCTTCTCCTCCAGCCCCTCTCCCCCACTGCCTCCCTCCTCCAGCCCCTCTCCCCCACTGCCCCTCTCCCCCACTGCCCCTCTCTCCCCCACTGCCCCTCTCCTCCGTCCGCTCTCCCCAGCCTCTCTCCCCCACTGCCACTCTCTCCCCCCGCTGCCCCTCTTCCCCATTGCCCCTCTCCCCCACTGCCCTTCTCCTGCAGCCCCTCTCCCCCACTGCCCCTCTCTCCCCCACTGCCCCTCTCCTCCGTCCGCTCTCCCCAGCCTCTCTCCCCCACTGCCCCTCTCTCCCCCACTGCCCCTCTCTCCCCCACTGCCCCTCTCTCCCCCACTGCTCCTCTTCCCCATTGCCCCTCTCCCCCACTGCCCTTCTCCTCCAGCCCTCTCCCCCACTGCCCCTCTCCTCCAGCCCTTCTCCCCCACTGCCCCTCTCTCCCCCACTGCCCCTCTCCTCCGTCCCCTCTCCCCCACTGCCCCTCTCCTCCAGCCCCTCTCCCCCACTGCCCCTCTCTCCCCCACTGCCCCTCTCCTCCGTCCGCTCTCCCCAGCCTCTCTCCCCCACTGCCCCTCTCACCCCCACTGCCCCTCTCTCCCCCACTGCCCCTCTCCCCCACTGCCCTTCTCCTCCAGCCCCTCTCCCCCACTGCCTCTCTCCACAAGCCCCTCTCCCCCCACTGCCCCTTTCCTCCTGCCCCTCTCCCCTACTGCCCCTCTTCCCCATTGCCCCTCTCCCCCACTGCCCTTCTCCAGCCCCTCTCCCGCACTGCCCCATTCCTCCAGCCCCTCTCCCCCACTGCCCTTCTCCTCCAGCCCCTCTCCCGCACTGCCCCTCTCCTCCAGCCCCTCTCCCGCACTGCCCCTCTCCTCCAGCCCCTCTCCTCCAGCCCATCTCCTCCACCCCCCTCTCCCCACTGCCCCTCTCCTCCGTCCACTCTCCCCCACTGCCCCTCTCTCCCCCACTGCCCCTCTCTCCCCCACTGCTCTTCTTCCCCATTGCCCCTCTCCCCCACTGCCCTTCTCCTCCAGCCCCTCTTTCCTCCAGCCCCTCTCCTCCAGCCCCTCTCCCCCACTGCCCCTCTCCCCCCATTGCCCCTCTCTCCCCCACTGCCCCTCTCCTCCGTCCGCTCTCCCCAGCCTCTCTCCCCCGCTGCCCCTCTCTCCCCCGCTGCCCCTCTTCCCCATTGCCCCTCTCCCCCACTGCCCTTCTCCTCCAGCCCCTCTCCCCCACTGCCCCTCTCCTCCAGCCCCTCTCCCCCACTGCCCCTCTCTCCCCCACTGCCCCTCTCTCCCCCACTGCCCCTCTCCTCCGTCCCCTCTCCCCCACTGCCCCTCTCCTCCAGCCCCTCTCCCCCACTGCCCCTCTCTCCCCCACTGCCCCTCTCCTCCGTCCGCTCTCCCCAGCCTCTCTCCCCCACTGCCCCTCTCACCCCCACTGCCCCTCTCTCCCCCCACTGCCCCTCTCCCCCACTGCCCTTCTCCTCCAGCCCCTCTCCCCCACTGCCTCTCTCCACAAGCCCCTCTCCCCCACTGCCCCTTTTTCCAGCCCCTCTCCCCTGCTGCCCCTCTTCCCCATTGCCCCTCTCCCCCACTGCCCTTCTCCTCCAGCCCCTCTCCCGCACTGCCCCATTCCTCCAGCCCCTCTCCCGCACTGCCCCTCTCCTCCAGCCCCTCTCCCGCACTGCCCCTCTCCTCCAGCCCCTCTCCTCCAGCCCATCTCCTCCACCCCCTCTCCCCCACTGCCCCTCTCCTCCGTCCACTCTCCCCCACTGCCCCTCTCTCCCCCACTGCCCCTCTCTCCCCCACTGCCCCTCTCTCCCCCACTGCTCCTCTTCCCACTGCTCCTCTTCCCCATTGCCCCTCTCCCCCACTGCCCTTCTCCTCCAGCCCCTCTTTCCTCCAGCCCCTCTTTCCTCCAGCCCCTCTCCTCCAGCCCCTCTCCCCCACTGCCCCTCTTCCCCATTGCCCCTCTCTCCCCCACTGCCCCTCTCCTCCGTCCGCTCTCCCCAGCCTCTCTCCCCCACTGCCCCTCTCTCCCCCGCTGCCCCTCTTCCCCATTGCCCCTCTCCCCCACTGCCCTTCTCCTCCAGCCCCTCTCTCCCCCACTGCCCCTCTCCTCCGTCCGCTCTCCCCAGCCTCTCTCCCCCACTGCCCCTCTCTCCCCCGCTGCCCCTCTTCCCCATTGCCCCTCTCCCCCACTGCCCTCCTCCAGCCCCTCTCCCCCACTGCCCCTCTCCTCCAGCCCCTCTCCCCCACTGCCCCTCTCTCCCCCACTGCCCCTCTCCTCCGTCCGCTCTCCCCAGCCTCTCTCCCCCACTGCCCCTCTCCCTCCCCCCACTGCCCCTCTCTCCCCCACTGCCCCTCTCTCCCCCACTGCCCCTCTCTCCCCCACTGCCCCTCTCTCCCCTACTGCTCCTCTTCCCCATTGCCCCTCTCCCCCACTTCCCTTCTCCTCCAGCCCCTCTCCCCCACTGTCCCTCTCCCCCACTGCCCCTCTCTCCCCCACTGCCCCTCTCTCCCCCACTGCCACTCTCCTCCGTCCGCTCTCCCCAGCCTCTCTCCCCCACTGCCCCTCTCTCCCCCGCTGGCCCTCTTCCCCATTGCCCCTCTCCCCCACTCGCCTCCTCCAGCCCCTCTCCCCCACTGCCCCTCTCCTCCAGCCCCTCTCCCCCACTGCCCCTCTCTCCCCCACTGCCCCTCTCCTCCAGCCCCTCTCCCCCACTGCCCCTCTCCTCCAGCCCCTCTCCCCCACTGCCCCTCTCTCCCCCACTGCCCCTCTCTCCCCCACTGCCCCTCTCCCCCACTGCCCTTCTCCTCCAGCCCCTCTCCCCCACTGCCTCTCTCCACAAGCCCCTCTCCCCCACTGCCCCTTTCCTCCAGCCCCTCTCCCCTACTGCCCCTCTTCCCCATTGCCCCTCTCCCCCACTGCCCTTCTCCAGCCCCTCGCCCCCACTGCCTCTCTCCACCAGCCCCTCTCCCCCACTGCTCCTCTCTTCCCCCACTGCCCCTCTCCTCCAGCCCCTCTCCCCCACTGCCCCTCTCCCCCAGCCCCTGGCTCTGCCCAGCCCCACCTGCCCCAGCTTCCAGTCATGTCATTGGAAGGGTCAAGGAGACAGGCCAACACCTGGTGTACCAACTCTCTGCCCGATGTCCATATCCCAGGCACCTCCTGTAACTTGGGGTGAAGTGAGGGGTCGGACAGGCTTCACATTTGCTAGCCATTGTCCAAATATGTGGGTTCTGTCTGGAGACTCGAGCATAGATGGTGCTGCCATCTGGGAGATGCTATGCTGGGGGGGGCGGGGGTGGGGGGGATTGTTGGGGATCCTTCCCTGAGGGGGGTGGATGGAACATAGGAAATAGGAGCAGGGGTAGGCCATTCCGCCCTTCGAGCCTGCTGCCTCATTCAACTAGATCATGGTTGACCATCTACCTCAATGCATTTCTCCACGCTATCCCCTATATCCCTTGATCGCTTTAATATCTAGAAATCTATTGAACTTGTTGAATATACTCAATGACTGAACCTTCACAGCCCTCTGGGGTAGAAAATTCCCAAAATTCACCACCCTCTCTGAGTGAAAAAATTCCTCCTAAATGGCCTATCCCCTGATTCTGAGACTCTGTCCCCTGGTTCTAGACCCACCCCGCCCGAGCCAGGGGAAACCTCCTTCCTGCATCTACCCAGTCGAGCCCTTAAAGAATTTTGTATGCTTCAATGAGCTCACCTCATTCTTCTGAACTCTACAGAATATTGGCCCAGTCTCCTCAATCTCTCGTCATAGGACAATCCTGCCATCCCAGGGATCAGTCTGGTGAATCTCTGTTGCACTCCCTCTATGGCATGAATATCCTTCCTTAGGTAAGGAGACCAAAACTGTACACAATACTCCAGGTGTGGTCTCACCAAGGCGCTATTCAATTGCAGCAAGACTTCTCTACTACTGTATTAAATCCTCTTGCAATAAAGGCCAACATTTGCCTTCCTACTTGTTTGCTGCACCCGCATGTTAGTTTTCAGTGACTTATGAACAAGGACATCCAGGTCCCTTTGGACATTAGCACTTCTCAATCACTCCCCATTTAAGAAATACTCTGCATTTTTGTTTTTCCTACCAAAGTGGATAACTTCACATTTTTCCAAATTATATTCCATCTGCCATGCTCTTGCCCACTCACTGAGCCTGTCTAAATCCCCTTGAAACCTCTACATCCTCCTCACAACACACATTCCCACCTAGTTTTGTGTCATCAGCAAATTAAAATATTACATTTGGTCCCCACATTCAAATCATTGATATAGATTGTGATTGTGGGGCCCAAGCACTGATCCCTACAGTACCCGATTAGTCGCAGCCTGCCAACCTGCAAATGACCCGTTTATTCCTACTCTCTGTTTCTGTCCATTAACCAGATCTCAGTCCATGCCAGTATGTTACCCCCAATCCCATGTGATCTAATTTTGCTTACTAACTTCCTTTGTGGGACCTTATCAAAAGCCTTCTGAAAATCCAAATACACCACATCCACTGGTTCTCCTTTATCTATTCTGCTAGTTGGTGGTGTTGTAATGGGGATATCTTCCAGGTTGCAGGATATCCTGATATTGCCTGATTCGCTACAGCCTGTCCTGTAGCTCTTGCTGTGTGAGCTGTTTGCTGTTGTTCCAAGGTCCAGTGGGACTGACCCTCAGGCTGAATTGTTTTGCTCTCACCTGTGTCAAAGGCTGTGTTCTGCTTGAGGCAGCTGCTCAACGTGCTCAGAGATCAGTCTCCATTCTCACCATTGCTCACTTCCACTGTACTTGGGTTTTTGTTGAGTCTGATGAGTTGGTCGTGATGAGATTTCTTCACTGCTGCACACCTTGTTTGATTTTTGCCCCCTCTACTACAGGATGGTGGCTGGGAACTGTCACAGCTCTTGTGTGTGACAATAATAATGAGCAGAGGTGCCTGAGGCGATTGGACAATGATCCCTGTCCAGAGGATGCTGTGCTTGGTGAGTGCTGACCAATAAACTTGTGCATTGAATGTACAAATAAAATGTATCCGCCAAGTTTAACAATCTCAACTAAACTCGAGACTGTCCGTTAACCGATTCGACACAATCAGGTCCAGCACTAACTTCACCTGTTCCTGTCACTCCCATGAAAAAATGTTTTTCCTCATCCTGGAACAATATCAACTGATGAAAAACTGCTCCATTTGCTGGTCTGCTCAAAGTCAAATCTTTTTCTAAAGGTTTATTTTATGGGTCAAGTTGCTTGCTCTTAAAAGAGACGGTCAACTTCCATCAAATTCGAAACAAACTGACAAGCAGCTGTGCAGTTTCAAGAAGGGCAACAGGGGTGGAGTCTTTCTGTGCACTCGGTTCTGTCCTGAGTCCAGCAGAACAGCTGAAGTTCCCTGCAATGCAGCCGGTCAGTCACTGCTTCCAATTTGTTTGTCAGACATTGGAATCGGACACGAGGACAGTCAAATGTAGCAGCAACCCGCATCACCCTGCACTCTCATCAAAAGATGCCAGAGGGACTGGGTCCCTCCCTTACGAACACACTGACCGCAGAAACAAACTAACCACAGTAACAAACTGACCGCAGTAACACACTGACCGCAGCAACACACTGACCGCAGGAACACACTGACCGCAGGAACACACTGACCGCAGTAACAAACTAACCACAGTAACAAACTGACCACAGTAACACACTGACCGCAGCAACACACTGACCGCAGGAACACACTGACCGCAGTAACAAACTAACCACAGTAACAAACTGACCGCAGTAACACACTGACCGCAGCAACACACTGACCGCAGGAACACACTGACCGCAGTAACAAACTAACCACAGTAACAAACTGACCGCAGTAACACACTGACCGCAGCAACACACTGACCGCAGGAACACACTGACCGCAGTAACAAACTAACCACAGTAACAAACTGACCGCAGTAACACACTGACCGCAGCAACACACTGACCGCAGGAACACACTGACCGCAGTAACACACTGACCGCAGTAACACACTGACCACAGGAACACACTGACCACAGTAACAAACTGACCGCAGCAACACACTGACCGCAGGAACACACTGACCGCAGTAACAAACTAACCACAGTAACAAACTGACCGCAGCAACACACTGACCGCAGGAACACACTGACCGCAGTAACAAACTAACCACAGTAACAAACTGACCGCAGTAACACACTGACCGCAGCAACACACTGACCGCAGTAACAAACTAACCACAGTAACAAACTGACCGCAGTAACACACTGACCGCAGCAACACACTGACCGCAGGAACACACTGACCGCAGTAACAAACTAACCACAGTAACAAACTGACCGCAGCAACACACTGACCGCAGGAACACACTGACCGCAGTAACAAACTAACCACAGTAACAAACTGACCGCAGTAACAAACTAACCACAGGAACAAACTAACCACAGTAACAAACTGACCGCAGCAACACACTGACCGCAGGAACACACTGACCACAGTAACAAACTAACCACAGTAACAAACTGACCGCAGTAACAAATGAACCACAGTAACAAACTGACCGCAGTAACAAACTGACCCCAGTAACACACTGACCGCAGTAACAAACTAACCACAGTAACAAACTGACCCCAGTAACAAACTGACCCCAGTAACACACTGACCGCAGTAACAAACTAACCCCAGTAACACACTGACCGCAGTAACAAATGAACCACAGTAACAAACTGACCGCAGTAACAAACTGACCGCAGTAACACACTGACCTCAGGAAAACACTGACCTCAGTAACACACTGGCCACAGTAACACACTGACCGCAGTAACACACTGGCCACAGTAACACACTGACCGCAGGAACACACTGACCTCAGTAACACACTGGCCGCAGTAACACACTGGCCACAGTAACAAACTAACCGCAGTAACAAACTGACCGCAGTAACAAACTGCCGCAGTAACACACTGACCGCAGGAACACACTGACCGCAGTAACACACTGACCGCAGTAACAAACTAACCGCAGTAACAAACTGACCGCAGTAACAAACTGCCGCAGTAACACACTGACCGCAGGAACACACTGACCGCAGTAACAAACTGACCGCAGGAACACACTGACCGCAGGAACACACTGACCGCAGTAACAAACTAACCGCAGTAACAAACTAACCGCAGTAACAAACTGACCGCAGTAACACACTGACCGCAGCAACACACTGACCTCAGGAACACACTGACCGCAGTAACAAACTAACCGCAGTAACAAACTAACCGCAGTAACAAACTGACCGCAGTAACACACTGACCGCAGCAACACACTGACCCCAGTAACACACTGACCGCAGGAACACACTGACCTCAGTAACACACTGGCCACAGTAACACACTGACCGCAGGAACACACTGACCTCAGTAACACACTGGCCAAAGTAACACACTGACCGCAGTAACACACTGACCGCAGGAACACACTGACCTCAGTAACACACTGACCGCAGGAACACACTGACCGCAGTAACAAACTGACGGCAGTAACACACTGACCGCAGGAACACACTGACCTCAGTAACACACTGACCGCAGGAACAAACTAACTGCAGTAACAAACTAACCGCAGGAACACACTGACCGCAGTAACACACTGACCTCAGGAACACACTGGCCACAGTAACACACTGTCCGCAGGAACACACTGACCTCAGTAACACACTGGCCACAATAACACACTGGCCACAGTAACACACTGACCGCAGTAACACACTGACCGCAGGAACACACTGACCTCAGTAACACACTGGCCAAAGTAACACACTGACCGCAGTAACACACTGACCGCAGGAACACACTGACCTCAGTAACACACTGACCGCAGGAACACACTGACCGCAGTAAGAAACTGACGGCAGTAACACACTGACTGCAGTAACAAACTGACCGCAGTAACACACTGACCGCAGGAACACACTGACCTCAGTAACACACTGACCGCAGGAACACACTGACCGCAGTAACAAACTGACGGCAGTAACACACTGACTGCAGTAACAAACTGACCGCAGTAACACACTGACCGCAGTAACACACTGACCTCAGGAACACACTGGCCACAGTAACACACTGTCCGCAGGAACACACTGACCTCAGTAACACACTGGCCACAATAACACACTGGCCACAGTAACACACTGACCGCAGTAACACACTGACCGCAGGAACACACTGACCGCAGTAAAACACTGACCCCAGTAACACACTGGCCACAGTAACACACTGACCTCAGGAACACACAGACCGCAGTAACAAACTGACCGCAGTAAAACACTGGCCGCAGTAACACACTGACCGCAGGAACACACTGACCTCAGGAACACACTGACCTCAGGAACACACTGGCCGCAGTAACACACTGACCGCAGGAACACACTGACCACAGTAACACACTGACCTCAGGAACACACTGACCGCAGTAACACACTGATCGCAGTAACAAACTGACCGCAGTAACACACTGGCCACAGTAACACACTGACCGCAGGAACACACTGACCTCAGGAACACACTGACCACAGAAACACACTAACCTCAGTAACACACTGACCTCAGGAACACACTGACCTCAGTAACACACTGTCCTCAGGAACACACTGACCGCAGGAACACACTGACCACAGAAACACACTAACCTCAGTAACACACTGACCTCAGGAACACACTGACCGCAGGAACACACTGACCACAGAAACACACTAACCTCAGTAACACACTGTCCTCAGGAACACACTGACCACAGAAACACACTAACCTCAGTAACACACTGTCCTCAGGAACACACTGACCACAGAAACACACTAACCTCAGTAACACACTGACCGCAGGAACACACTGACCACAGAAACACACTAACCTCAGTAACACACTGTCCTCAGGAACACACTGACCACAGAAACACACTGACCACAGTAACACACTGTCCTCAGGAACACACTGACCTCAGTAACACACTGACCACAGAAACACACTAACCTCAGTAACACACTGTCCTCAGGAACACACTGACCACAGAAACACACTAACCTCAGTAACACACTGTCCTCAGGAACACACTGACCACAGAAACACACTAACCTCAGTAACACACTGACCGCAGGAACACACTGACCACAGAAACACACTAACCTCAGTAACACACTGTCCTCAGGAACACACTGACCACAGAAACACACTGACCACAGTAACACACTGACCTCAGGAACACACTGACCGCAGGAACACACTGACCACAGAAACACACTAACCTCAGTAACACACTGACCTCAGGAACACACTGACCGCAGGAACACACTGACCACAGAAACACACTAACTCAGTAACACACTGTCCTCAGGAACACACTGACCACAGAAACACACTGACCTCAGGAACACACTGACCTCAGGAACACACTGACCACAGAAACGCACTAACCTCAGTAACACACTGACCTCAGTAAACACTGACCGCAGGAACACACTGACCGCAGTAACAAACTGACGGCAGTAACACACTGACCGCAGTAACACACTGACCGCAGGAACAAACTAACCGCAGTAACACACTGACCGCAGGAACACACTGACCCCAGTAACACACTGACCCCAGTAACAGACTGACCGCAGTAACACACTGACCTCAGTAACACACTGACCCCAGTAACACACTGACCGCAGAAATACACTGACCTCAGTAACACACTGACCTCAGTAAAACACTGACCGCAGGAACACACTGACCGCAGGAACACACTGACCTCAGTAACACACTGACCGCAGGAACACACTGACCGCAGGAACACACTGACCCCAGTAACACACTGGCCACAGTAACACACTGACCGCAGGAACACACTGACCTCAGTAACACACTGACCGCAGGAACACACTGACCTCAGGAACACACTGACCGCAGGAACACACTGACCGCAGTAACACACTGACCACAGTAACACACTGACCGCAGGAACACACTGACCTCAGGAACACACTGACCTCAGTAACACACTGACCGCAGTAAATCACTGGCCACAGTAACACACTGACCGCAGGAACAGACTGACCTCAGTAACACACTGACCGCAGGAACACACTGACCTCAGGAACACACTGACCGCAGAAACACTCTGGCCACAGTAACACACTGACCTCAGTAAGACACTGACCTCAGTAACACACTGACCCCAGTAAAACACTGACCTCAGTAACACACTGACCGCAGGAACAGACTGACCTCAGTAACACACTGACCGCAGGAACACACTGACCTCAGGAACACACTGACCGCAGTAACACACTGGCCACAGTAACACACTGAGCCCAGTAAAACACTGACCGCAGGAACACACTGACCGCAGGAGCACACTGACCTCAGTAACACACTGACCGCAGGAACACACTGACCGCAGGAACACACTGACCTCAGTAACACACTGACCGCAGGAACACACTGACCGCAGGAACACACTCACCCCAGTAACACACTGACCTCAGTAACACACTGACCTCAGTTAAACACTGACCGCAGTAACACACTGAGCCCAGTAAAACACTGACCGCAGGAACACACTGACCGCAGGAACACACTCACCCCAGTAACACACTGACCTCAGTAACACACTGACCTCAGTAAAACACTGACCGCAGGAACACACTGACCGCAGGAGCACACTGGCCTCAGTAACAAACTGACCCCAGTAACACACTGACCGCAGGAACACACTGACCGCAGGAACACACTGACCTCAGTAAAAACTGACCGCAGTAACACACTGACCCTAGTAACACACGGACCGCAGGAACACACTGACCTCAGTAAGACACTGACCGCAGGAACACACTGACCTCAGTAAAAACTGACCGCCGTAACACACTGACCCTAGTAACACACTGACCTCAGTAACACACTGACCGCAGTAACACACTTGCCACAGTAACACACTGACCGCAGGAACACACTGACCGCAGGAACACACTCACCTCAGTAAAAACTGACTGCAGTAACACACTGACCTCAGTAACACACTGACCCCAGTAACACACTGACCGCAGGAACACACTGACCTCAGTAAAACACTGACCGCAGGAACACACTGACCCCAGTAACACACTGAGCCCAGTAACACACTGACCGCAGGAACACACTGACCGCGGGAACACACTGACCTCAGTAAAACACTGACCGCAGGAACACACTGACCTCAGTAAAACACTGACCGCAGGAACACACTGACCGCAGGAACACACTGACCCCAGTAAAACACAGACCGCAGGAACACACTGACCTCAGTAACACACTGACCTCAGTAACACACTGACCGCAGGAACACACTGACCGCAGGAACACACTCACCCCAGTAACACACTGACCTCAGTAACACACTGACCTCAGTAAAACACTGACCGCAGTAACACACTGAGCCCAGTAAAACACTGACCGCAGGAACACACTGACCGCAGGAACACACTGACCCCAGTAACACACTGACCTCAGTAACACAGTGGCCACAGTAACACACTGACAGCAGGAACACACTGACCTCAGTAAGACACTGACCTCAGTAACACACTGACCCCAGTAAAACACTGACCTCAGTAAAACACTGACCGCAGGAACACACTGACCTCAGTAACACACTGACCTCAGTAACACACTGACTTCAGTAACGCACTGACCGCAGTAACACACTGACCGCAGTAACACACTGGCCACAGTAACACACTGACCGCAGGAACACACTGACCTCAGTAAAAACTGACCGCAGTGACACACTGACCCGAGTAACGCACGGACCGCAGGAACACACTGACCTCAGTAAGACACTGACCGCAGTAACACACTGGCCACAGTAACACACTGACCGCAGTAACACACTGACCTCAGTAACACACTGACCGCAGTAACACACTTGCCACAGTAACACACTGACCGCAGGAACACACTCACCTCAGTTAAAAACTGACTGCAGTAACACACTGACCTCAGTAAAACACTGACCACAGGAACACACTGACCTCAGTAAAACACTGACCGCAGGAACACACTGACCGCAGGAACACACTGACCTCAGTAAAACACTGACCGCAGGAACACACTGACCGCAGGAACACACTGACCCCAGTAAAACACTGACCGCAGGAACACACTGACCGCAAGAACACACTGACCTCAGGAACACACTGACCGCAGGAACACACTGACCGCAAGAACACACTCACCCCAGTAACACACTGACCTCAGTAACACACTGACCTCAGTAACACACTGAGCCCAGTAAAACACTGACCGCAGGAACACACTGACCGCAGGAGCACACTGACCTCAGTAACACACTGACCCCAGTAACACACTGACCGCAGGAACACACTGACCGCAGGAACACACTGACCCCAGTAAAACACTGACTGAAGGAACACACTGACCGCAGGAACACACTGACCCCAGTAAAACACTGACCTCAGTAAAACACTGACCTCAGTAACACACTGACCGCAGTAACACACTGACCTCAGTAACACACTGACCGCAGTAACACTGACCGCAGTAACACACTGGCCACAGTAACACACTGACCGCAGTAACACACTGACCGCAGGAACACACTGACCTCAGTAAAAACTGACCGCCGTAACACACTGACCCTAGTAACACACGGACCGCAGGAACACACTGACCTCAGTAAGACACTGACCGCAGTAACACACTGGCCACAGTAACACACTGACCGCAGTAACACACTGACCTCAGTAACACACTGACCGCAGTAACACACTTGCCACAGGAACACACTGACCGCAGGAACACACTGACCGCAGGAACACACTCACCTCAGTAAAAACTGACTGCAGTAACACACTGACCTCAGTAAAACACTGACCACAGGAACACACTGACCTCAGTAAAACACTGACCGCAGGAACACACTGACCTCAGTAAAACACTGACCGCAGGAACACACAGACCCCAGTAAAACACTGACCGCAGGAACACACTGACCGCAGGAACACACTGACCTCAGTAACACACTGACCGCAGGAACACACTGACCGCAGGAACACACTCACCCCAGTAACACACTGACCTCAGTAACACACTGACCTCAGTAAAACACTGACCGCAGTAACACACTGAGCCCAGTAAAACACTGACCGCAGGAACACACTGACCGCAGGAGCACACTGACCTCAGTAACAAACTGACCCCAGTAACACACTGACCGCAGGAACACACTGACCGCAGGAGCACACTGACCTCAGTAACAAACTGACCCCAGTAACACACTGACCCTAGTAACACACGGACCGCAGGAACACACTGACCTCAGTAAGACACTGACCGCAGGAACACAATGACCTCAGTAAAAACTGACCGCCGTAACACACTGACCCTAGTAACACACAGACCGCAGTAACACACTGACCGCAGTAACACACTGACCGCAGGAACACACTGACCTCAGTAACACACTGACCGCAGTAACACACTTGCCACAGTAACACACTGACCGCAGGAACACACTGACCGCAGGAACACACTCACCTCAGTAAAAACTGACTGCAGTAACACACTGACCTCAGTAACACACTGACCCCAGTAACACACTGACCGCAGGAACACACTGACCTCAGTAAAACACTGACCGCAGGAACACACTGACCCCAGTAACACACTGACCCCAGTAACACACTGACCGCAGGAACACACTGACCTCAGTAAAACACTGACCGCAGGAACACACTGACCCCAGTAACACACTGACCGCAGGAACACACTGACCGCAGGAACACACTGACCGCGGGAACACACTGACCTCAGTAAAACACTGACCACAGAAACACACTGACCTCAGTAAAACACTGACCGCAGGAACACACTGACCGCAGGAACACACTGACCTCAGTAAAACACTGACCGCAGGAACACACTGACCGCAGGAACACACTGACCCCAGTAAAACACAGACCGCAGGAACACACTGACCGCAGGAACACACTGACCTCAGTAACACACTGACCTCAGTAACACACTGACCGCAGGAACACACTGACCGCAGTAACACACTGACCCCAGTAACACACTGACCTCAGTAACACACTGACCTCAGTAAAACACTGACCGCAGTAACACACTGAGCCCAGTAAAACACTGACCGCAGGAACACACTGACCGCAGGAGCACACTGACCTCAGTAACACACTGACCCCAGTAACACACTGACCGCAGGAACACACTGACCCCAGTAACACACTGACCTCAGTAACACAGTGGCCACAGTAACACACTGACAGCAGGAACACACTGACCTCAGTAAGACACTGACCTCAGTAACACACTGACCCCAGTAAAACACTGACCTCAGTAAAACACTGACCGCAGGAACACACTGACCTCAGTAACACACTGACCGCAGTAACACACTGAATTCAGTAACGCACTGACCGCAGTAACGCACTGACCGCAGTAACACACTGACCGCAGTAACACACTGGCCACAGTAACACACTGACCGCAGGAACACACTGACCTCAGTAAAAACTGACCGCAGTGACACACTGACCCTAGTAACACACGGACCGCAGGAACACACTGACCTCAGTAAGACACTGACCGCAGTAACACACTGGCCACAGTAACACACTGACCGCAGTAACACACTGACCTCAGTAACACACTGACCGCAGTAACACACTTGCCACAGTAACACACTGACCGCAGGAACACACTGACCGCAGGAACACACTCACCTCAGTAAAAACTGACTGCAGTAACACACTGACCTCAGTAAAACACTGACCACAGGAACACACTGACCTCAGTAAAACACTGAGCGCAGGAACACACTGACCGCAGGAACACACTGACCTCAGTAAAACACTGACCGCAGGAACACACTGACCGCAGGAACACACTGACCCCAGTAAAACACTGACTGCAGGAACACACTGACCGCAAGAACACACTGACCTCAGGAACACACTGACCTCAGGAACACACTGACCTCAGTAACACACTGAGCCCAGTAAAACACTGACCGCAGGAACACACTGACCGCAGGAGCACACTGACCTCAGTAACACACTGACCCCAGTAACACACTGACCGCAGGAACACACTGACCGCAGGAACACACTGACCCCAGTAAAACACTGACCGCAGGAACACACTGACCGCAGGAACACACTGACCCCAGTAAAACAATGACCTCAGTAAAACACTGACCTCAGTAACACACTGACCGCAGTAACACACTGACCTCAGTAACACACTGACCGCAGTAACACTGACCGCAGTAACACACTGGCCGCAGTAACACACTGACCGCAGTAACACACTGACCGCAGGAACACACTGACCTCAGTAAAAACTGACCACAGTAACACACTGACCCTAGTAACACACTGACCGCAGGAACACACTGACCTCAGTAACACACTGACCTCAGTAACACACTGACCGCAGTAACACACTGGCCACAGTAACACACTGACCGCAGGAACACACTCACCTCAGTAAAACACTGACTGCAGTAACACACTGACCTCAGTAACACACTGACCCCACTAACACACTGACCGCAGGAACACACTGACCTCAGTAAAACACTGACCGCAGGAACACACTGACCCCAGTAACACTGACCTCAGTAAAACACTGACCGCAGGAACACACTGACCGCAGTAACACACTGACCCTAGTAACACACTGACCGCAGGAACACACTGACCTCAGTAACACACTGACCTCAGTAACACACTGACCGCAGTAACACACTGGCCACAGTAACACACTGACCGCAGGAACACACTCACCTCAGTAAAACACTGACTGCAGTAACACACTGACCTCAGTAACACACTGACCCCACTAACACACTGACCGCAGGAACACACTGACCTCAGTAAAACACTGACCGCAGGAACACACTGACCCCAGTAACACACTGACCTCAGTAAAACACTGACCGCAGGAACACACTGACCGCGGGAACACACTCACCTCAGTAAAACACTGACCACAGGAACACACTGACCCCAGTAACACACTGACCTCAGTAACACAGTGGCCACAGTAACACACTGACAGCAGGAACACACTGACCTCAGTAAGACACTGACCTCAGTAACACACTGACCCCAGTAACACACTGACCGCAGGAACACACTGACCCCAGTAACACACTGACCTCAGTAACACAGTGGCCACAGTAACACACTGACAGCAGGAACACACTGACCTCAGTAAGACACTGACCTCAGTAACACACTGACCCCAGTAAAACACTGACCTCAGTAAAACACTGACCGCAGGAACACACTGACCTCAGTAACACACTGACCGCAGTAACACACTGACTTCAGTAACGCACTGACCGCAGTAACACACTGGCCACAGTAACACACTGACCGCAGGAACACACTGACCTCAGTAAAAACTGACCGCAGTGACACACTGACCCTAGTAACACACGGACCGCAGGAACACACTGACCTCAGTAAGACACTGACCGCAGTAACACACTGGCCACAGTAACACACTGACCGCAGTAACACACTGACCTCAGTAACACACTGACCGCAGTAACACACTTGCCACAGTAACACACTGACCGCAGGAACACACTGACCGCAGGAACACACTCACCTCAGTAAAAACTGACTGCAGTAACACACTGACCTCAGTAAAACACTGACCACAGGAACACACTGACCTCAATAAAACACTGACCGCAGGAACACACTGACCGCAGGAACACACTGACCTCAGTAAAACACTGACCGCAGGAACACACTGACCGCAGGAACACACTGACCCCAGTAAAACACTGACCGCAGGAACACACTGACCGCAAGAACACACTGACCTCAGGAACACACTGACCTCAGGAACACACTGACCTCAGTAACACACTGAGCCCAGTAAAACACTGACCGCAGGAACACACTGACCGCAGGAGCACACTGACCTCAGTAACACACTGACCCCAGTAACACTCTGACCGCAGGAACACACTGACCGCAGAAACACACTGACCCCAGTAAAACACTGACCGCAGGAACACACTGACCGCAGGAACACACTGACCGCAGGAACACACTGACCCCAGTAAAACACTGACCTCAGTAAAACACTGACCTCAGTAACACACTGACCGCAGTAACACACTGACCTCAGTAACACACTGACCGCAGTAACACTGACCGCAGTAACACACTGGCCACAGTAACACACTGACCGCAGTAACACACTGACCGCAGGAACACACTGACCTCAGTAAAAACTGACCACAGTAACACACTGACCCTAGTAACACACTGACCGCAGGAACACACTGACCTCAGTAACACACTGACCTCAGTAACACACTGACCGCAGTAACACACTGGCCACAGTAACACACTGACCGCAGGAACACACTCACCTCAGTAAAACACTGACTGCAGTAACACACTGACCTCAGTAACACACTGACCCCACTAACACACTGACCGCAGGAACACACTGACCTCAGTAAAACACTGACCGCAGGAACACACTGACCCCAGTAACACTGACCTCAGTAAAACACTGACCGCAGGAACACACTGACCGCAGGAACACACTGACCGGAGGAACACACTGACCCTAGTAACACACTGACCGCAGGAACACACTGACCTCAGTAACACACTGACCGCAGTAACACACTGGCCACAGTAACACACTGACCGCAGGAACACACTCACCTCAGTAAAACACTGACTGCAGTAACACACTGACCTCAGTAACACACTGACCCCACTAACACACTGACCGCAGGAACACACTGACCTCAGTAAAACACTGACCGCAGGAACACACTGACCCCAGTAACACACTGACCTCAGTAAAACACTGACCGCAGGAACACACTGACCGCGGGAACACACTCACCTCAGTAAAACCCTGACCACAGGAACACACTGACCCCAGTAACACACTGACCTCAGTAAAACACTGACCGCAGGAACACACTGACCGCAGGAACACACTGACCTCAGTAAAACACTGACCGCAGGAACACACTGACCGCAGGAACACACTGACCCCAGTAAAACACTGACCGCAGGAACACACTGACCGCAGGAACACACTGACATCAGTAACACACTGACCTCAGGAACACACTGACCTCAGGAACACACTGACCGCAGGAACACACTCACCCCAGTAACACACTGACCTCAGTAACACACTGACCTCAGTAAAACACTGACCGCAGTAACACACTGAGCCCAGTAAAACACTGACCGCAGGAACACACTGACCGCAGGAGCACACTGACCGCAGGAGCACACTGACCCCAGTAACACTCTGACCGCAGGAACACACTGACCGCTGGAACACACTGACCCCAGTCAAACACTGACCACAGTAACACACTGACCGCAGTAACACACTGACCGCAGGAACACACTGACCACAGTAACAAACTAACCGCAGTAACAAACTGACCCCAGTAACACACTGACCGCAGGAACACACTGACCTCAGTAACACACTGACCCCAGTAACACTGACCTCAGTAAAACACTGACCGCAGGAACACACTGACCCCAGTAACACTGACCTCAGTAAAACACTGACCGCAGGAACACACTGACCTCAGGAACACACTGACCGCAGGAACACACTCACCCCAGTAACACACTGACCTCAGTAACACACTGACCTCAGTAAAACACTGACCGCAGTAACACACTGAGCCCAGTAAAACACTGACCGCAGGAACACACTGACCGCAGGAGCACACTGACCGCAGGAGCACACTGACCCCAGTAACACTCTGACCGCAGGAACACACTGACCGCTGGAACACACTGACCCCAGTCAAACACTGACCACAGTAACACACTGACCGCAGTAACACACTGACCGCAGGAACACACTGACCACAGTAACAAACTAACCGCAGTAACAAACTGACCACAGTAACACACTGACCGCAGTAACACACTGACCGCAGCAACACACTGACCCCAGTAACAAACTAACCGCAGTAACAAACTGACCCCAGTAACAAACTAACCCCAGTAACACACTGACCGCAGTAACAAACTAACCACAGTAACACACTGACCGCAGTAACACACTGACCGCAGTAACAAACTGACCGCAGTAACACACTGACCGCAGTAACAAACTAACCCCAGTAACACACTGACCGCAGTAACAAACTAACCACAGTAACACACTGACCGCAGTAACACACTGACCGCAGTAACAAACTAACCCCAGTAACACACTGACCGCAGTAACAAACTAACCACAGTAACACACTGACCGCAGTAACACACTGACCGCAGTAACAAACTGACCGCAGTAACACACTGACCGCAGTAACACACTGACCGCAGCAACACACTGACCGCAGTAACAAACTAACCACAGTAACAAACTGACCGCAGTAACAAATGAACCACAGTAACAAACTGACCGCAGTAACAAACTGACCGCAGTAACACACTGACCTCAGGAACACACTGACCGCAGGAACACACTGACCACAGTAACAAACTAACCACAGTAACAAACTGACCGCAGTAACAAATGAACCACAGTAACACACTGACCCCAGTAACACACTGACCTCAGTAAAACACTGACCGCAGGAACACACTGACCGCAGGAACACACTGACCTCAGTAAAACACTGACCGCAGGAACACACTGACCGCAGGAACACACTGACCCCAGTAAAACACTGACCGCAGGAACACACTGACCGCAGGAACACACTGACATCAGTAACACACTGACCTCAGGAACACACTGACCGCAGGAACACACTCACCCCAGTAACACACTGACCTCAGTAACACACTGACCTCAGTAACACACTGACCTCAGTAAAACACTGACCGCAGTAACACACTGAGCCCAGTAAAACACTGACCGCAGGAACACACTGACCGCAGGAGCACACTGACCGCAGGAGCACACTGACCCCAGTAACACTCTGACCGCAGGAACACACTGACCGCTGGAACACACTGACCCCAGTCAAACACTGACCACAGTAACACACTGACCGCAGTAACACACTGACCGCAGGAACACACTGACCACAGTAACAAACTAACCGCAGTAACAAACTGACCCCAGTAACACACTGACCGCAGGAACACACTGACCTCAGTAACACACTGACCCCAGTAACACTGACCTCAGTAAAACACTGACCGCAGGAACACACTGACCCCAGTAACACTGACCTCAGTAAAACACTGACCGCAGGAACACACTGACCTCAGGAACACACTGACCGCAGGAACACACTCACCCCAGTAACACACTGACCTCAGTAACACACTGACCTCAGTAAAACACTGACCGCAGTAACACACTGAGCCCAGTAAAACACTGACCGCAGGAACACACTGACCGCAGGAGCACACTGACCGCAGGAGCACACTGACCCCAGTAACACTCTGACCGCAGGAACACACTGACCGCTGGAACACACTGACCCCAGTCAAACACTGACCACAGTAACACACTGACCGCAGTAACACACTGACCGCAGGAACACACTGACCACAGTAACAAACTAACCGCAGTAACAAACTGACCACAGTAACACACTGACCGCAGTAACACACTGACCGCAGCAACACACTGACCCCAGTAACAAACTAACCGCAGTAACAAACTGACCCCAGTAACAAACTAACCCCAGTAACACACTGACCGCAGTAACAAACTAACCACAGTAACACACTGACCGCAGTAACACACTGACCGCAGTAACAAACTGACCGCAGTAACACACTGACCGCAGTAACAAACTAACCCCAGTAACACACTGACCGCAGTAACAAACTAACCACAGTAACACACTGACCGCAGTAACACACTGACCGCAGTAACAAACTAACCCCAGTAACACACTGACCGCAGTAACAAACTAACCACAGTAACACACTGACCGCAGTAACACACTGACCGCAGTAACAAACTGACCGCAGTAACACACTGACCGCAGTAACACACTGACCGCAGCAACACACTGACCGCAGTAACAAACTAACCACAGTAACAAACTGACCGCAGTAACAAATGAACCACAGTAACAAACTGACCGCAGTAACAAACTGACCGCAGTAACACACTGACCTCAGGAACACACTGACCGCAGGAACACACTGACCACAGTAACAAACTAACCACAGTAACAAAGTGACCGCAGTAACAAATGAACCACAGTAACAAACTGACCGCAGTAACAAACTGACCGCAGCAACAAACTGACCCCAGTAACACACTGACCGCAGCAACACACTGACCGCAGTAACAAACTAACCACAGTAACAAACTGACCCCAGTAACAAACTGACCCCAGTAACACACTGACCGCAGTAACAAACTAACCACAGTAACAAATGAACCACAGTAACACACTGACCGCAGTAACACACTGACCTCAGGAACACACTGACCGCAGGAACGCACTGACCGCAGTAACACACTGACCTCAGGAAAACACTGACCTCAGTAACACACTGACCTCAGTAACACACTGGCCACAGTAACACACTGACCGCAGTAACACACTGGCCACAGTAACACACTGACCGCAGGAACACACTGACCTCAGTAACACACTGGCCGCAGTAACACACTGGCCACAGTAACACACTGACCGCAGGAACACACTCACCTCAGTAAAACACTGACTGCAGTAACACACTGACCTCAGTAACACACTGACCCCACTAACACACTGACCGCAGGAACACACTGACCTCAGTAAAACACTGACCGCAGGAACACACTGACCCCAGTAACACACTGACCTCAGTAAAACACTGACCGCAGGAACACACTGACCGCGGGAACACACTCACCTCAGTAAAACACTGACCACAGGAACACACTGACCCCAGTAACACACTGACCTCAGTAACACAGTGGCCACAGTAACACACTGACAGCAGGAACACACTGACCTCAGTAAGACACTGACCTCAGTAACACACTGACCCCAGTAACACACTGACCGCAGGAACACACTGACCCCAGTAACACACTGACCTCAGTAACACAGTGGCCACAGTAACACACTGACAGCAGGAACACACTGACCTCAGTAAGACACTGACCTCAGTAACACACTGACCCCAGTAAAACACTGACCTCAGTAAAACACTGACCGCAGGAACACACTGACCTCAGTAACACACTGACCGCAGTAACACACTGACTTCAGTAACGCACTGACCGCAGTAACGCACTGACCGCAGTAACACACTGACCGCAGTAACACACTGGCCACAGTAACACACTGACCGCAGGAACACACTGACCTCAGTAAAAACTGACCGCAGTGACACACTGACCCTAGTAACACACGGACCGCAGGAACACACTGACCTCAGTAAGACACTGACCGCAGTAACACACTGGCCACAGTAACACACTGACCGCAGTAACACACTGACCTCAGTAACACACTGACCGCAGTAACACACTTGCCACAGTAACACACTGACCGCAGGAACACACTGACCGCAGGAACACACTCACCTCAGTAAAAACTGACTGCAGTAACACACTGACCTCAGTAAAACACTGACCACAGGAACACACTGACCTCAGTAAAACACTGACCGCAGGAACACACTGACCGCAGGAACACACTGACCTCAGTAAAACACTGACCGCAGGAACACACTGACCGCAGGAACACACTGACCCCAGTAAAACACTGACCGCAGGAACACACTGACCGCAAGAACACACTGACCTCAGGAACACACTGACCTCAGGAACACACTGACCTCAGTAACACACTGAGCCCAGTAAAACACTGACCGCAGGAACACACTGACCGCAGGAGCACACTGACCACAGTAACACACTGACCCCAGTAACACACTGACCGCAGGAACACACTGACCGCAGGAACACACTGACCCCAGTAAAACACTGACCGCAGGAACACACTGACCGCAGGAACACACTGACCCCAGTAAAACACTGACCTCAGTAAAACACTGACCTCAGTAACACACTGACCGCAGTAACACACTGACCTCAGTAACACACTGACCGCAGTAACACTGACCGCAGTAACACACTGGCCACAGTAACACACTGACCGCAGTAACACACTGACCGCAGGAACACACTGACCTCAGTAAAAACTGACCACAGTAACACACTGACCCTAGTAACACACTGACCGCAGGAACACACTGACCTCAGTAACACACTGACCTCAGTAACACACTGACCGCAGTAACACACTGGCCACAGTAACACACTGACCGCAGGAACACACTCACCTCAGTAAAACACTGACTGCAGTAACACACTGACCTCAGTAACACACTGACCCCACTAACACACTGACCTCAGTAAAACACTGACCGCAGGAACACACTGACCCCAGTAACACTGACCTCAGTAAAACACTGACCGCAGGAACACACTGACCGCAGTAACACACTGACCCTAGTAACACACTGACCGCAGGAACACACTGACCTCAGTAACACACTGACCTCAGTAACACACTGACCGCAGTAACACACTGGCCACAGTAACACACTGACCGCAGGAACACACTCACCTCAGTAAAACACTGACTGCAGTAACACACTGACCTCAGTAACACACTGACCCCACTAACACACTGACCTCAGTAACACACTGACCCCACTAACACACTGACCGCAGGAACACACTGACCTCAGTAAAACACTGACCGCAGGAACACACTGACCCCAGTAACACACTGACCTCAGTAAAACACTGACCGCAGGAACACACTGACCGCGGGAACACACTCACCTCAGTAAAACACTGACCACAGGAACACACTGACCCCAGTAACACACTGACCTCAGTAACACAGTGGCCACAGTAACACACTGACAGCAGGAACACACTGACCTCAGTAAGACACTGACCTCAGTAACACACTGACCCCAGTAACACACTGACCGCAGGAACACACTGACCCCAGTAACACACTGACCTCAGTAACACAGTGGCCACAGTAACACACTGACAGCAGGAACACACTGACCTCAGTAAGACACTGACCTCAGTAACACACTGACCCCAGTAAAACACTGACCTCAGTAAAACACTGACCGCAGGAACACACTGACCTCAGTAACACACTGACCGCAGTAACACACTGACTTCAGGAACGCACTGACCGCAGTAACGCACTGACCGCAGTAACACACTGACCGCAGTAACACACTGGCCACAGTAACACACTGACCGCAGGAACACACTGACCTCAGTAAAAACTGACCGCAGTGACACACTGACCCTAGTAACACACAGACCGCAGGAACACACTGACCTCAGTAAGACACTGACCGCAGTAACACACTGGCCACAGTAACACACTGACCGCAGTAACACACTGACCTCAGTAACACACTGACCGCAGTAACACACTTGCCACAGTAACACACTGACCGCAGGAACACACTGACCGCAGGAACTCACTCACCTCAGTAAAAACTGACTGCAGTAACACACTGACCTCAGTAAAACACTGACCACAGGAACACACTGACCTCAGTAAAACACTGACCGCAGGAACACACTGACCGCAGGAACACACTGACCTCAGTAAAACACTGACCGCAGGAACACACTGACCGCAGGAACACACTGACCCCAGTAAAACACTGACCGCAGGAACACACTGACCGCAAGAACACACTGACCTCAGGAACACACTGACCTCAGGAACACACTGACCTCAGTAACACACTGAGCCCAGTAAAACACTGACCGCAGGAACACACTGACCGCAGGAGCACACTGACCTCAGTAACACACTGACCCCAGTAACACACTGACCGCAGGAACACACTGACCGCAGGAACACACTGACCCCAGTAAAACACTGACCGCAGGAACACACTGACCGCAGGAACACACTGACCGCAGGAACACACTGACCGCAGTAACACACTCACCTCAGTAAAACACTGACTGCAGTAACACACTGACCTCCGTAACACACTGACCCCACTAACACACTGACCGCAGGAACACACTGACCTCAGTAAAACACTGACCGCAGGAACACTGACCCCAGTAACACTGACCTCAGTAAAACACTGACCGCAGGAACACACTGACCGCAGTAACACACTGACCCTAGTAACACACTGACCGCAGGAACACACTGACCTCAGTAACACACAGACCACAGTAACACACTGGCCACAGTAACACACTGACCGCAGGAACACACTCACCTCAGTAAAACACTGACTTCAGTAACACACTGACCCCACTAACACACTGACCGCAGGAACACACTGACCTCAGTAAAACACTGACCGCAGGAACACACTGACCCCAGTAACACACTGACCTCAGTAAAACACTGACCGCAGGAACACACTGACCGCGGGAACACACTCACCTCAGTAAAACACTGACCACAGGAACACACTGACCCCAGTAACACACTGACCTCAGTAAAACACTGACCGCAGGAACACACTGACCGCAGGAACACACTGACCTCAGTAAAACACTGACCGCAGGAACACACTGACCGCAGGAACACACTGACCCCAGTAAAACACTGACCGCAGGAACACACTGACCGCAGGAACACACTGACCGCAGGAACACACTGACCTCAGTAACACACTGACCTCAGGAACACACTGACCTCAGGAACACACTGACCGCAGGAACACACTCACCCCAGTAACACACTGACCTCAGTAACACACTGACCGCAGTAACACACTGACCGCAGTAACACACTGAGCCCAGTAAAACACTGACCGCAGGAACACACTGACCGCAGGAGCACACTGACCGCAGGAGCACACTGACCCCAGTAACACCCTGACCGCAGGAACACACTGACCGCTGGAACACACTGACCCCAGTCAAACACTGACCACAGTAACACACTGACCGCAGTAACACACTGACCGCAGGAACACACTGACCACAGTAACAAACTAACCGCAGTAACAAACTGACCCCAGTAACACACTGACCGCAGCAACACACTGACCCCAGTAACAAACTGACCGCAGTAACAAACTAACCACAAGAACAAACTAACCACAGTAGCAAACTAACCGCAGTAACAAACTGACCCCAGTAACACACTGACCGCAGCAACACACTGACCCCAGTAACACACTGACCACAGTAACAAACTAACCACAGTAGCAAACTAACCGCAGTAACAAACTGACCCCAGTAACAAACTAACCCCAGTAACACACTGACCGCAGTAACAAACTAACCACAGTAACACACTGACCGCAGTAACACACTGACCGCAGTAACAAACTGACCGCAGTAACACACTGACCGCAGTAACACACTGACCGCAGCAACACACTGACCGCAGTAACAAACTAACCACAGTAACAAACTGACCGCAGTAACAAATGAACCACAGTAACAAACTGACCGCAGTAACAAACTGACCGCAGGAACACACTGACCGCAGGAACACACTGACCGCAGGAACACACTGACCGCAGTAACAAACTAACCGCAGTAACAAACTGACCGCAGTAACAAACTGCCGCAGTAACACACTGACCGCAGGAACACACTGACCGCAGTAACAAACTGACCGCAGGAACACACTGACCGCAGGAACACACTGACCGCAGTAACAAACTAACCGCAGTAACAAACTGACCACAGTAACAAACTGACCGCAGTAACACACTGACCGCAGTAACTCACTGACCTCAGGAACACACTGGCCACAGTAACACACTGACCGCAGTAACACACTGGCCACAGTAACACACTGGCCACAGTAACACACTGACCGCAGGAACACACTGACCTCAGTAACACACTGGCCAAAGTAACACACTGACCGCAGTAACACACTGACCGCAGGAACACACTGACCTCAGTAACACACTGACCGCAGGAACACACTGACCGCAGTAACAAACTGACGGCAGTAACACACTGACTGCAGTAACAAACTGACCGCAGTAACACACTGACCGCAGGAACACACTGACCTCAGTAACACACTGACCGCAGGAACAAACTAACCGCAGTAACAAACTAACCGCAGGAACACACTGACCGCAGTACCACACTGACCTCAGGAACACACTGGCCACAGTAACACACTGTCCGCAGGAACACACTGACCTCAGTAACACACTGGCCACAATAACACACTGGCCACAGTAACACACTGACCGCAGTAACACACTAACCGCAGGAACACACTGACCGCAGGAACACACTGACCGCAGTAAAACACTGACCTCAGGAACACACTGACCACAGAAACACACTAACCTCAGTAACACACTGACCACAGGAACACACTGACCTCAGTAACACACTGTCCTCAGTAACACACTGACCTCAGGAACACACTGACCACAGGAACACACTGACCTCAGTAAAACACTGACCTCAGGAACACACTGACCTCAGTAACACACTGTCCTCAGTAACACACTGTCCTCAGTAACACACTGACCTCAGTAACACACTGACCTCAGGAACACACTGACCTCAGTAACACACTGTCCTCAGTAACACACTGACCTCAGGAACACACTGACCACAGGAACACACTGACCTCAGTAACACACTGTCCTCAGGAACACACTGACCACAGGAACACACTGACCTCAGTAACACACTGTCCTCAGGAACACACTGACCACAGAAACACACTGACCTCAGTAACACACTGACCTCAGGAACACACTGACCTCAGTAACACACTGTCCTCAGGAACACACTGACCACAGAAACACACTGACCTCAGTAACACACTGACCTCAGGAACACACTGACCTCAGTAACACACTGACCTCAGGAACACACTGACCTCAGTAACACACTGTCCTCAGGAACACACTGACCACAGAAACACACTGACCTCAGTAACACACTGACCTCAGGAACACACTGACCTCAGTAACACACTGTCCTCAGGAACACACTGACCACAGAAACACACTGACCTCAGTAACACACTGACCTCAGGAACACACTGACCACAGAAACACACTGACCTCAGTAACACACTGACCTCAGGAACACACTGATCACAGAAACACACTAACCTCAGTAACACACTGACCTCAGTAACACACTGACCTCAGGAACACACTGACCTCAGTAACACACTGTCCTCAGGAACACACTGACCACAGAAACACACTGACCTCAGTAACACACTGACCTCAGGAACACACTGACCACAGAAACACACTGACCTCAGTAACACACTGACCTCAGGAACACACTGACCACAGAAACACACTAACCTCAGTAACACACTGACCTCAGTAACACACTGACCTCAGGAACACACTGACCTCAGTAACACACTGACCTCAGGAACACACTGACCGCAGGAACACACTAACCTCAGTAACACACTGACCTCAGTAAACACTGACCGCAGGAACACACTGACCGCAGTAACAAACTGACGGCAGTAACACACTGACCGCAGTAACAAACTGACGGCAGTAACACACTGACCGCAGGAACACACTGACCTCAGTAACACACTGACCGCAGGAACAAACTGACGGCAGTAACACACTGACTGCAGTAACAAACTGACCGCAGTAACACACTGACCGCAGGAACACACTGACCTCAGTAACACACTGACCGCAGGAACAAACTAACCGCAGTAACAAACTAACCGCAGTAACAAACTGACCGCAGTAACACACTGACCGCAGTAACACACTGACCGCAGTAACACACTGACCTCAGGAACACACTGGCCACAGTAACACACTGACCGCAGTAACACACTGGCCACAGTAACACACTGGCCACAGTAACACACTGACCGCAGGAACACACTGACCTCAGTAACACACTGGCCAAAGTAACACACTGACCGCAGTAACACACTGACCGCAGGAACACACTGACCTCAGTAACACACTGACCGCAGTAACAAACTGACGGCAGTAACACACTGACCGCAGGAACACACTGACCTCAGTAACACACTGGCCAAAGTAACACACTGACCGCAGTAACACACTGACCGCAGGAACACACTGACCTCAGTAACACACTGACCGCAGTAACAAACTGACGGCAGTAACACACTGACTGCAGTAACAAACTGACCGCAGTAACACACTGACCGCAGGAACACACTGACCTCAGTAACACACTGACCGCAGGAACAAACTAACCGCAGTAACAAACTAACCGCAGGAACACACTGACCGCAGTACCACACTGACCTCAGGAACACACTGGCCACAGTAACACACTGTCCGCAGGAACACACTGACCTCAGTAACACACTGGTCACAATAACACACTGGCCACAGTAACACACTGACCGCAGTAACACACTGACCGCAGGAACACACTGACCGCAGGAACACACTGACCGCAGTAAAACACTGACCCCAGTAACACACTGGCCACAGTAACACACTGACCGCAGGAACACACTGACCGCAGTAACACACAGACCGCAGTAACAAACTGACCGCAGTAAAACACTGGCCGCAGTAACACACTGACCGCAGGAACACACTGACCTCAGGAACACACTGACCTCAGGAACACACTGGCCGCAGTAACACACTGACCGCAGGAACACACTGACCACAGTAACACACTGACCTCAGGAACACACTGACCGCAGTAACACACTGACCGCAGGAACACACTGACCTCAGGAACACACTGACCACAGAAACACACTGACCTCAGTAACACACTGACCTCAGTAACACACTGACCGCAGGAACACACTGACCACAGAAACACACTGACCTCAGTAACACACTGACCTCAGGAACACACTGACCACAGAAACACACTAACCTCAGTAACACACTGTCCTCAGGAACACACTGACCACAGAAACACACTGACCTCAGGAACACACTGACCACAGAAACACACTAACCTCAGTAACACACTGACCACAGGAACACACTGACCTCAGTAACACACTGTCCTCAGTAACACACTGACCTCAGGAGCACACTGACCACAGGAACACACTGACCTCAGTAAAACACTGACCTCAGGAACACACTGACCTCAGTAACACACTGTCCTCAGTAACACACTGACCTCAGTAACACACTGACCTCAGGAACACACTGACCTCAGTAACACACTGTCCTCAGTAACACACTGACCTCAGGAACACACTGACCACAGGAACACACTGACCTCAGTAACACACTGTCCTCAGGAACACACTGACCACAGGAACACACTGACCTCAGTAACACACTGTCCTCAGGAACACACTGACCACAGAAACACACTGACCTCAGTAACACACTGACCTCAGGAACACACTGACCTCAGTAACACACTGTCCTCAGGAACACACTGACCACAGAAACACACTAACCTCAGTAACACACTGACCTCAGTAACACACTGACCTCAGGAACACACTGACCTCAGTAACACACTGTCCTCAGGAACACACTGACCACAGAAACACACTGACCTCAGGAACACACTGACCTCAGTAACACACTGTCCTCAGGAACACACTGACCACAGAAACACACTGACCTCAGTAACACACTGACCTCAGGAACACACTGACCACAGAAACACACTAACCTCAGTAACACACTGACCTCAGTAACACACTGACCTCAGGAACACACTGACCTCAGTAACACACTGTCCTCAGGAACACACTGACCACAGAAACACACTGACCTCAGTAACACACTGACCTCAGGAACACACTGACCGCAGGAACACACTAACCTCAGTAACACACTGACCTCAGTAAACACTGACCGCAGGAACACACTGACCGCAGTAACAAACTGACGGCAGTAACACACTGACTGCAGTAACAAACTGACCGCAGTAACACACTGACCGCAGGAACACACTGACCTCAGTAACACACTGACCGCAGGAACAAACTGACGGCAGTAACACACTGACTGCAGTAACAAACTGACCGCAGTAACACACTGACCGCAGGAACACACTGACCTCAGTAACACACTGACCGCAGGAACAAACTAACCGCAGTAACAAAGTAACCGCAGGAACACACTGACCGCAGTACCACACTGACATCAGGAACACACTGGCCACAGTAACACACTGTCCGCAGGAACACACTGACCTCAGTAACACACTGGCCACAATAACACACTGGCCACAGTAACACACTGACCGCAGTAACACACTGACCGCAGTAACACACTGACCGCAGTAAAACACTGACCCCAGTAACACACTGGCCACAGTAACACACTGACCTCAGGAACACACTGACCGCAGTAACACACAGACCGCAGTAACAAACTGACCGCAGTAAAACACTGGCCGCAGTAACACACTGACCTCAGGAACACACTGACCGCAGTAACACACAGACCGCAGTAACAAACTGACCGCAGTAAAACACTGGCCGCAGTAACACACTGACCGCAGGAACACACTGACCTCAGGAACACACTGACCTCAGGAACACACTGACCGCAGTAACACACTGACCGCAGGAACACACTGACCTCAGGAACACACTGACCACAGAAACACACTGACCGCAGTAACACACTGACCTCAGGAACACACTGACCTCAGTAACACACTGACCTCAGGAACACACTGACCACAGAAACACACTAACCTCAGTAACACACTGACCTCAGTAAACACTGACCGCAGGAACACACTGACCGCAGTAACAAACTGACGGCAGTAACACACTGACCGCTGGAACACACTGACCGCAGGAGCACACTGACCGCAGGAACAAACTAACCGCAGTAACACACTGACCGCAGGAACACACTGACCCCAGTAACACACTGACCCCAGTAACAGACTGACCGCAGTATCACACTGACCGCAGGAACACACTGACCCCAGTAACACACTGACCGCAGGAACACACTGACCCCAGTAACACACTGACCGCAGGAACAAACTAACCGCAGTAACACACTGACCGCAGGAACACACTGACCCCAGTAACACACTGACCCCAGTAACAGACTGACCGCAGTAACACACTGACCTCAGTAACACACTGGCCACAGTAACACACTGACCGCAGGAACACACTGACCTCAGTAACACACTGACCGCAGTAACACACTGGCCACAGTAACACTCTGACCGCAGGAACACACTGACCTCAGTAACACACTGACCTCAGTAACACACTGACCGCAGGAACACACTGACCTCAGGAACACACTGACCTCAGTAACACACTGACCGCAGTAAATCACTGGCCACAGTAACACACTGACCGCAGGAACAGACTGACCTCAGTAACACACTGACCGCAGGAACACACTGACCTCAGGAACACACTGACCGCAGAAACACACTGGCCACAGTAACACACTGACCTCAGTAAGACACTGACCTCAGTAACACACTGACCCCAGTAAAACACTGACCTCAGTAACACACTGACCGCAGGAACAGACTGACCTCAGTAACACACTGACCGCAGGAACACACTGACCTCAGGAACACACTGACCGCAGTAACACACTGGCCACAGTAACACACTGAGCCCAGTAAAACACTGACCGCAGGAACACACTGACCGCAGGAGCACACTGACCTCAGTAACACACTGACCCCAGTAACACACTGACCGCAGGAACACACTGACCTCAGGAACACACTGACCGCAGAAACACACTGACCTCAGTAACACACTGGCCACAATAACACACTGGCCACAGTAACACACTGACCGCAGTAACACACTGACCGCAGGAACACACTGACCGCAGTAAAACACTGACCGCAGTAAAACACTGACCCCAGTAACACACTGGCCACAGTAACACACTGACCTCAGGAACACACTGACCGCAGTAACACACAGACCGCAGTAACAAACTGACCGCAGTAAAACACTGGCCGCAGTAACACACTGACCGCAGGAACACACTGACCTCAGGAACACACTGGCCGCAGTAACACACTGACCGCAGGAACACACTGACCACAGTAACACACTGACCTCAGGAACACACTGACCGCAGTAACACACTGACCGCAGGAACACACTGACCTCAGGAACACACTGACCACAGAAACACACTAACCTCAGTAACACACTGACCTCAGTAACACACTGACCTCAGGAACACACTGACCTCAGTAACACACTGACCTCAGTAACACACTGTCCTCAGGAACACACTGACCACAGAAACACACTGACCTCAGTAACACACTGACCTCAGGAACACACTGACCACAGAAACACACTAACCTCAGTAACACACTGACCTCAGTAAACACTGACCGCAGGAACACACTGACCGCAGTAACAAACTGACGGCAGTAACACACTGACCGCAGTAACACACTGACCGCAGGAACAAACTAACCGCAGTAACACACTGACCGCAGGAACACACTGACCCCAGTAACACACTGACCCCAGTAACAGACTGACCGCAGTAACACACTGACCTCAGTAACACACTGACCCCAGTAACACACTGACCGCAGAAATACACTGACCTCAGTTACACACTGACCTCAGTAAAACACTGACCGCAGGAACACACTGACCGCAGGAACACACTGACCTCAGTAACACACTGACCGCAGGAACACACTGACCGCAGGAACACACTGACCCCAGTAACACACTGGCCACAGTAACACACTGACCGCAGGAACACACTGACCTCAGTAACACACTGACCGCAGGAACACACTGACCTCAGGAACACACTGACCGCAGTAACACACTGGCCACAGTAACACTCTGACCGCAGGAACACACTGACCTCAGTAACACACTGACCTCAGTAACACTCTGACCGCAGGAACACACTGACCTCAGGAACACACTGACCTCAGTAACACACTGACCGCAGTAAATCACTGGCCACAGTAACACACTGACCGCAGGAACAGACTGACCTCAGTAACACACTGACCGCAGCAACACACTGACCTCAGGAACACACTGACCGCAGAAACACACTGGCCACAGTAACACACTGACCTCAGTAAGACACTGACCTCAGTAACACACTGACCCCAGTAAAACACTGACCTCAGTAACACACTGACCGCAGGAACAGACTGACCTCAGTAACACACTGACCGCAGGAACACACTGACCTCAGGAACACACTGACCGCAGTAACACACTGGCCACAGTAACACACTGAGCCCTGTAAAACACTGACCGCAGGAACACACTGACCGCAGGAGCACACTGACCTCAGTAACACACTGACCCCAGTAACACACTGACCGCAGGAACACACTGACCTCAGTAACACACTGACCGCAGAAACACACTGGCCACAGTAACACACTGACCGCAGGAACAGACTGACCTCAGTAACACACTGACCGCAGGAACACACTGACCTCAGGAACACACTGACCGCAGTAACACACTGGCCACAGTAACACACTGAGCCCAGTAAAACACTGACCGCAGGAACACACTGACCGCAGGAGCACACTGACCTCAGTAACACACTGACCCCAGTAACACACTGACCGCAGGAACACACTGACCGCAGTAACACACTGACCTCAGTAACACACTGGCCACAGTAACACACTGACCGCAGGAACACACTGACCTCAGTAAGACACTGACCTCAGTAACACACTGACCCCAGTAAAACACTGACCTCAGTAAAACACTGACCGCAGGAACACACTGACCTCAGTAACACACTGACCGCAGTAACACACTGACCTCAGTAACACACTGACCGCAGTAACACACTAACCGCAGTAACACACTGGCCACAGTAACACACTGACCGCAGGAACACACTGACCTCAGTAAAAACTGACCGCAGTAACACACTGACCCTAGTAACACACGGACCGCAGGAACACACTGACCTCAGTAAGACACTGACCGCAGTAACACACTGGCCACAGTAACACACTGACCGCAGTAACACACTGACCTCAGTAACACACTGACCGCAGTAACACACTTGCCACAGTAACACACTGACCGCAGGAACACACTGACCGCAGGAACACACTCACCTCAGTAAAAACTGACTGCAGTAACACACTGACCTCAGTAAAACACTGACCACAGGAACACACTGACCTCAGTAAAACACTGACCGCAGGAACACACTGACCTCAGTAAAACACTGACCGCAGGAACACACAGACCCCAGTAAAACACTGACCGCAGGAACACACTGACCGCAGGAACACACTGACCTCAGTAACACACTGACCGCAGGAACACACTGACCGCAGGAACACACTCACCCCAGTAACACACTGACCTCAGTAACACACTGACCTCAGTAAAACACTGACCGCAGTAACACACTGAGCCCAGTAAAACACTGACCGCAGGAACACACTGACCGCAGGAGCACACTGACCTCAGTAACAAACTGACCCCAGTAACACACTGACCGCAGGAACACACTGACCGCAGGAACACACTGACCTCAGTAACACACTGACCGCAGGAACACACTCACCCCAGTAACACACTGACCTCAGTAACACACTGACCTCAGTAAAACACTGACCGCAGTAACACACTGAGCCCAGTAAAACACTGACCGCAGGAACACACTGACCGCAGGAGCACACTGACCTCAGTAAAAACTGACCGCAGTAACACACTGACCCTAGTAACACACTGACCGCAGGAACACACTGACCGCAGGAACACACTCACCTCAGTAAAAACTGACTGCAGTAACACACTGACCTCAGTAACACACTGACCCCAGTAACACACTGACCGCAGGAACACACTGACCTCAGTAAAACACTGACCGCAGGAACACACTGACCCCAGTAACACACTGAGCCCAGTAACACACTGACCGTGGGACACACTGACCTCAGTAAAACACTGACCACAGGAACACACTGACCTCAGTAAAACACTGACCTCAGTAAAACACTGACCGCAGGAACACACTGACCGCAGGAACACACTGACCTCAGTAAAACACTGACCGCAGGAACACACTGACCGCAGGAACACACTGACCCCAGTAAAACACAGACCGCAGGAACACACTGACCGCAGGAACACACTGACCTCAGTAACACACTGACCGCAGGAACACACTGACCGCAGGAACACACTGACCTCAGTAAAACACAGACCGCAGGAACACACTGACCGCAGGAACACACTGACCTCAGTAACACACTGACCGCAGGAACACACTGACCGCAGGAACACACTGACCCCAGTAAAACACAGACCGCAGGAACACACTGACCGCAGGAACACACTGACCGCAGGAACACACTGACCTCAGTAAGACACTGACCTCAGTAACACACTGACCCCAGTAAAACACTGACCTCAGTAAAACACTGACCGCAGGAACACACTGAGCCCTGTAAAACACTGACCGCAGGAACACACTGACCGCAGGAGCACACTGACCTCAGTAACACACTGACCCCAGTAACACACTGACCGCAGGAACACACTGACCTCAGTAACACACTGACCGCAGAAACACACTGGCCACAGTAACACACTGACCGCAGGAACAGACTGACCTCAGTAACACACTGACCGCAGGAACACACTGACCTCAGGAACACACTGACCGCAGTAACACACTGGCCACAGTAACACACTGAGCCCAGTAAAACACTGACCGCAGGAACACACTGACCGCAGGAGCACACTGACCTCAGTAACACACTGACCCCAGTAACACACTGACCGCAGGAACACACTGACCCCAGTAACACACTGACCTCAGTAACACACTGGCCACAGTAACACACTGACCGCAGGAACACACTGACCTCAGTAAGACACTGACCTCAGTAACACACTGACCCCAGTAAAACACTGACCTCAGTAAAACACTGACCGCAGGAACACACTGACCTCAGTAACACACTGACCGCAGTAACACACTGACCTCAGTAACACACTGACCGCAGTAACACACTAACCGCAGTAACACACTGGCCACAGTAACACACTGACCGCAGGAACACACTGACCTCAGTAAAAACTGACCGCAGTAACACACTGACCCTAGTAACACACGGACCGCAGGAACACACTGACCTCAGTAAGACACTGACCGCAGTAACACACTGGCCACAGTAACACACTGACCGCAGTAACACACTGACCTCAGTAACACACTGACCGCAGTAACACACTTGCCACAGTAACACACTGACCGCAGGAACACACTGACCGCAGGAACACACTGACCTCAGTAACACACTGACCTCAGTAACACACTGTCCTCAGGAACACACTGACCGCAGGAACACACTCACCTCAGTAAAAACTGACTGCAGTAACACACTGACCTCAGTAAAACACTGACCACAGGAACACACTGACCTCAGTAAAACACTGACCGCAGGAACACACTGACCTCAGTAAAACACTGACCGCAGGAACACACAGACCCCAGTAAAACACTGACCGCAGGAACACACTGACCGCAGGAACACACTGACCTCAGTAACACACTGACCGCAGGAACACACTGACCGCAGGAACACACTCACCCCAGTAACACACTGACCTCAGTAACACACTGACCTCAGTAAAACACTGACCGCAGTAACACACTGAGCCCAGTAAAACACTGACCGCAGGAACACACTGACCGCAGGAGCACACTGACCTCAGTAACAAACTGACCGCAGGAACACACTGACCGCAGGAACACACTGACCGCAGGAACACACTGACCTCAGTAACACACTGACCGCAGGAACACACTGACCGCAGGAACACACTCACCCCAGTAACACACTGACCTCAGTAACACACTGACCTCAGTAAAACACTGACCGCAGTAACACACTGAGCCCAGTAAAACACTGACCGCAGGAACACACTGACCGCAGGAGCACACTGACCTCAGTAAAAACTGACCGCAGTAACACACTGACCCTAGTAACACACTGACCGCAGGAACACACTGACCGCAGGAACACACTCACCTCAGTAAAAACTGACTGCAGTAACACACTGACCTCAGTAACACACTGACCCCAGTAACACACTGACCGCAGGAACACACTGACCTCAGTAAAACACTGACCGCAGGAACACACTGACCCCAGTAACACACTGAGCCCAGTAACACACTGACCGCGGGACACACTGACCTCAGTAAAACACTGACCACAGGAACACACTGACCTCAGTAAAACACTGACCTCAGTAAAACACTGACCGCAGGAACACACTGACCGCAGGAACACACTGACCTCAGTAAAACACTGACCGCAGGAACACACTGACCGCAGGAACACACTGACCCCAGTAAAACACAGACCGCAGGAACACACTGACCGCAGGAACACACTGACCTCAGTAACACACTGACCGCAGGAACACACTGACCGCAGGAACACACTGACCTCAGTAAAACACAGACCGCAGGAACACACTGACCGCAGGAACACACTGACCTCAGTAACACACTGACCGCAGGAACACACTGACCGCAGGAACACACTGACCCCAGTAAAACACAGACCGCAGGAACACACTGACCGCAGGAACACACTGACCGCAGGAACACACTGACCGCAGGAACACACTCACCCCAGTAACACACTGACCTCAGTAACACACTGACCTCAGTAAAACACTGACCGCAGTAACACACTGAGCCCAGTAAAACACTGACCGCAGGAACACACTGACCGCAGGAGCACACTGACCTCAGTAACACACTGACCCCAGTAACACACTGACCGCAGGAACACACTGACCCCAGTAACACACTGACCTCAGTAACACAGTGGCCACAGTAACACACTGACCGCAGGAACACACTGACCTCAGTAAGACACTGACCTCAGTCACACACTGACCCCAGTAAAACACTGACCTCAGTAAAACACTGACCGCAGGAACACACTGACCGCAGGAACACACTGACCTCAGTAACGCACTGACCGCAGTAACACACTGACCGCAGTAACACACTGGCCACAGTAACACACTGACCGCAGGAACACACTGACCTCAGTAAAAACTGACCGCAGTGACACACTGACCCTAGTAACACACGGACCGCAGGAACACACTGACCTCAGTAAGACACTGACCGCAGTAACACACTGGCCACAGTAACACACTGACCGCAGTAACACACTGACCTCAGTAACACACTGACCGCAGTAACACACTTGCCACAGTAACACACTGACCGCAGGAACACACTGACCGCAGGAACACACTCACCTCAGTAAAAACTGACTGCAGTAACACACTGACCTCAGTAAAACACTGACCACAGGAACACACTGACCTCAGTAAAACACTGACCGCAGGAACACACTGACCGCAGGAACACACTGACCTCAGTAAAACACTGACCGCAGGAACACACTGACCGCAGGAACACACTGACCCCAGTAAAACAATGACCGCAGGAACACACTGACCGCAAGAACACACTGACCTCAGGAACACACTGACCGCAGGAACACACTGACCGCAGGAACACACTCACCCCAGTAATACACTGACCTCAGTAACACACTGACCTCAGTAACACACTTAGCCCAGTAAAACACTGACCGCAGGAACACACTGACCGCAGGAGCACACTGACCTCAGTAACACACTGACCCCAGTAACACACTGACCGCAGGAACACACTGACCGCAGGAACACACTGACCCCAGTAAAACACTGACCGCAGGAACACACTGACCGCAGGAACATACTGACCCCAGTAAAACACTGACCTCAGTAAAACACGGACCTCAGTAACACTCTGACCGCAGTAACACACTGACCTCAGTAACACACTGACCGCAGTAACACTGACCGCAGTAACACACTGGCCACAGTAACACACTGACCGCAGTAACACACTGACGGCAGGAACACACTGACCTCAGTAAAAACTGACCGCAGTAACACACTGACCCTAGTAACACACTGACCGCAGGAACACACTGACCTCAGTAACACACTGACCTCAGTAACACACTGACCGCAGTAACACACTGGCCACAGTAACACACTGACCGCAGGAACACACTCACCTCAGTAAAACACTGACTGCAGTAACACACTGACCTCAGTAACACACTGACCCCACTAACACACTGACCGCAGGAACACACTGACCTCAGTAAAACACTGACCGCAGGAACACACTGACCCCAGTAACACACTGACCTCAGTAAAACACTGACCGCAGGAACACACTGACCGCGGGAACACACTCACCTCAGTAAAACACTGACCACAGGAACACACTGACCCCAGTAACACACTGACCTCAGTAAAACACTGACCGCAGGAACACACTGACCGCAGGAACACACTGACCTCAGTAAAACACTGACCGCAGGAACACACTGACCGCAGGAACACACTGACCCCAGTAAATCACTGACCGCAGGAACACACTGACCGCAGGAACACACTGACCTCAGTAACACACTGACCTCAGGAACACACTGACCGCAGTAACACACTGACCTCAGTAACACACTGACCTCAGGAACACACTGACCGCAGGAACACACTGACCTCAGTAACACACTGACCTCAGTAACACACTGACCTCAGGAACACACTGACCGCAGGAACACACTCACCCCAGTAACACACTGACCTCAGTAACACACTGACCTCAGTAAAACACTGACCGCAGTAACACACTGAGCCCAGTAAAACACTGACCGCAGGAACACACTGACCGCAGGAGCACACTGACCTCAGTAACACACTGACCCCAGTAACACACTGACCGCAGGAACACACTGACCGCCGGAACACACTGACCCCAGTCAAACACTGACCGCAGGAACACACTGACCGCAGGAACACATTGACCCCAGTAAAACACTGACCTCAGTAACACACTGACCTCGGTAACGCTCTGACCGCAGTAAACACTGACCTCAGTAACAGACTGACCGCAGGAACACACTGACCTCAGTAAAACACTGACCACTGTAACACACTGACCCCAGTAACACACTGACCTCAGTAAAACACTGACCGCAGGAACACACTGACCGCAGGAACACACTGACCGCAGTAAACACTGACCTCAGTAACACACTGACCTCAGTAACTCACTGACCTCAGGAACACACTGGCCACAGTAACACACTGTCCTCAGAAACACACTAACCTCAGTAACACACTAGTAACACACTGGCCGCAGTAACACACTGACCACAGAAACACACTAACCTCAGTAACACACTGGTAACACACTGACCGCAGTAACAGACTGACCTCAATAACAGACTGACCGCAGTAACAGTTTGACCGGAGTAAAACACTAACCCCAGTAAAACACTGACCGCAGGAACACACTGACCCCAGTAAAACACTAACCCCAGTAAAACACTGACCCCAGTAACACACTGACCGCAGGAATACACTGACCCCAGTAAAACACTAACCCCAGTAAAACACTGACCGCAGGAACACACTGACCCCAGTAAAACACTAACCCCAGTAAAACACTGACCCCAGTAACACACTGACCGCAGGAACACACTGACCCCAAGAAAACACTAACCCCAGCAAAACACTGACCCCAGTAACATACTGACCTCAGTAACACACTGACCTCAGTAACACACTGACCTCAGTAAAACACTGACCACAGGAACACACTGACTCCAGTAAAACACTGACCCCAGTAAAACACTGACCGCAGTAAAACACTGACCGCAGTAACACACTGACCCCAGTAAAACACGGACAGCAGGAACACACTGACTGCAGGAACACACTGACCCCAGTAACACACTGACCGCAGGAACACACTGACTGCAGGAACACACTGACCCCAGTAACACACTGACCGCAGGAACACACTGACCCCAGTAACACACTGACCCCAGTAACAGACTGACCGCAGTAACACACTGACCCCAGTAACACACTGACCTCAGTAACACACTGACCGCAGTAAAACACTGACCGCAGTAACACACTGACCGCAGGAACACACTGACCGCAGGAACACACTGACCGCAGGAACACACTGACCTCAGTAACACACTGACCTCAGTAACACACTGACCTCAGTAACTCACTGACCTCAGGAACACACTGGCCACAGTAACACACTGGCCGCTGTAACACACTGACCACAGTAACACACTGACCTCAGTAACACACTGACCACAGAAACACACTAACCTCAGTAACACACTGGTAACACACTGACCGCAGTAACAGACTGACCTCAATAACAGACTGACCGCAGTAACAGTTTGACCGGAGTAAAACACTAACCCCAGTAAAACACTGACCGCAGGAACACACTGACCCCAGTAAAACACTAACCCCAGTAAAACACTGACCCCAGTAAAACACTGACCGCAGGAACACACAGACCCCAGTAAAACACTAACCCCAGTAAAACACTGACCGCAGGAACACACTGACCCCAGTAAAACACTAACCCCATTAAATCACTGACCCCAGTCACATACTGACCTCAGTAACACACTGACCTCAGTAACACACTGACCTCAGTAAAACACTGACCACAGGAACACACTGACCCCAGTAACACACTGACCGCAGGAAACCTCTGACTACAGGAACACTCTGACTGCAGGAACACACTGACCCCAGTAACACACTGACCGCAGGAACAGACTGACCGCAGTAACACACTGACCTCAGTAACACACTGACCCCAGTAACACACTGACCTCAGTAACACACTGACCGCAGTAATACACTGACCTCAGTAACACACTGACCTCAGTAACACACTGACCTCAGGAAAACACTGACCGCAGGAACACACTGACCTCAGTAACACACTGACCTCAGTAACACACTGACCGCAGTAAATCACTGGCCACAGTAACACACTGACCGCAGGAACAGACTGACCTCAGTAACACACTGACCGCAGGAACACACTGACCTCAGTAACACACTGACCGCAGTAACACACTGGCCACAGTAACACACTGACCGCAGGAACACACTGACCTCAGTAAGACACTGACCTCAGTAACACACTGACCCCAGTAAAACACGGACCGCAGGAACACACTGACCTCAGTAACACACTGACCTCAGTAACACACTGACCTCAGTAACACACTGACCGCAGTAACACACTGACCTCAGTAACACACTGACCGCAGTAACACACTGACCGCAGTAACACACTGGCCACAGTAACACACTGACCGCAGGAACACACTGACCTCAGTAAAAACTGACCGCAGTAACACTCTGACCCTAGTAACACACGGACCGCAGGAACACACTGACCTCAGTAAGACACTGACCGCAGTAACACACTGGCCACAGTAACACACTGACCGCAGTAACACACTGACCGCAGGAACACACTGACCTCAGTAACACACTGACCTCAGGAACACACTGACCGCAGTAAATCACTGGCCACAGTAACACACTGACCGCAGTAACACACTGACCGCAGGAACACACTCACCTCAGTAAAAACTGACTGCAGGAACACACTGACCTCAGTAACACACTGACCGCAGTAAATCACTGGCCACAGTAACACACTGACCGCAGTAACACACTGACCGCAGGAACACACTCACCTCAGTAAAAACTGACTGCAGTAACACACTGACCTCAGTAACACACTGACCCCAGTAACACACTGACCGCAGGAACACACTGACCTCAGTAAAACACTGACTGCAGGAACACACTGAGCCCAGTAACACACTGAGCCCAGTAACACACTGACCTCAGTAAAACACTGACCGCAGGAACACACTGACCGCGGGAACACACTGACCTCAGTAAAACACTGACCACAGGAACGCACTGACCTCAGTAAAACACTGACCGCAGGAACACACTGACCGCAGGAACACACTGACCTCAGTAAAACACTGACCGCAGGAACACACTGACCCCAGTAAAACACTGACCGCAGGAACACACTGACCTCAGTAACACACTGACCACAGTAACACACTGACCGCGGGAACACACTGACCTCAGTAAAACACTGACCACAGGAACACACTGACCTCAGTAAAACACTGACCGCAGGAACACACTGACCGCAGGAACACACTGACCTCAGTAAAACACTGACCACAGGAACACACTGACCCCAGTAAAACACTGACCGCAGGAACACACTGACCGCAGGAACACACTGACCTCAGTAACACACTGACCGCAGGAACACACTGACCTCAGTAACACACTGACCGCAGGAACACACTGACCTCAGTAACACACTGACCTCAGTAACACACTGACCGCAGGAACACACTCACCGCAGGAACACACTCACCGGAGTAACACACTGAACTTAGTAACACACTGACCGCAGTAACACACTGAGCCCAGTAAAACACTGACCGCAGGAACACACTGACCGCAGGAGCACACTGACCTCAGTAACACACTGACCCCAGTAACACACTGACCGCAGGAACACACTGACCGCAGGAACACAATGACCCCAGTAAAACACTGACCGCAGGAACACACTGACCGCAGGAACACACTGACCTCAGTAAAACACTGACCACAGGAACACACTGACCGCAGGAACACACTGACCCCAGTAAAACACTGACCGCAGGAACACACTGACCGCAGGAACACACTGACCGCAGGAACACACTCACCTCAGTAAAAACTGACTGCAGGAACACACTGACCTCAGTAACACACTGACCGCAGTAAATCACTGGCCACAGTAACACACTGACCGCAGTAACACACTGACCGCAGGAACACACTCACCTCAGTAAAAACTGACTGCAGGAACACACTGACCTCAGTAACACACTGACCGCAGTAAATCACTGGCCACAGTAACACACTGACCGCAGTAACACACTGACCGCAGGAACACACTCACCTCAGTAAAAACTGACTGCAGTAACACACTGACCCCAGTAACACACTGACCCCAGTAACACACTGACCGCAGGAACACACTGACCTCAGTAAAACACTGACCGCAGGAACACACTGAGCCCAGTAACACTCTGACCTCAGTAAAACACTGACCGCAGGAACACACTGACCTCAGTAAAACACTGACCGCAGGAACACACTGACCCCAGTAAAACACTGACCGCAGGAACACACTGACCTCAGTAACACACTGACCACAGTAACACACTGACCGCGGGAACACACTGACCTCAGTAAAACACTGACCACAGGAACACACTGACCTCAGTAAAACACTGACCGCAGGAACACACTGACCGCAGGAACACACTGACCTCAGTAAAACACTGACCGCAGGAACACACTGACCCCAGTAAAACACTGACCGCAGGAACACACTGACCGCAGGAACACACTGACCTCAGTAACACACTGACCGCAGGAACACACTGACCTCAGTAACACACTGACCGCAGGAACACACTGACCTCAGTAACACACTGACCTCAGTAACACACTGACCGCAGGAACACACTCACCGCAGGAACACACTCACCGGAGTAACACACTGAACTTAGTAACACACTGACCGCAGTAACACACTGAGCCCAGTAAAACACTGACCGCAGGAACACACTGACCGCAGGAGCACACTGACCTCAGTAACACACTGACCCCAGTAACACACTGGCCGCAGGAACACACTGACCGCAGGAACACACTGACCTCAGTAAAACACTGACCACAGGAACACACTGACCGCAGGAACACACTGACCCCAGTAAAACACTGACCGCAGGAACACACTGACCGCAGGAACACACTGACCTCAGTAACACACTGACCGCAGGAACACACCGACCGCAGGAACACACTCACCCCAGTAACACACTGACCTCAGTAACACACTGACCTCAGTAAACACTGACCGCAGTAACACACTGAGCCCAGTAAAACACTGACCGCAGGAACACACTGACCGCAGGAGCACACTGACCTCAGTATCACACTGACCCCAGTAACACACTGACCGCAGGAACACACTGACCGCATGAACACACTGACCCCAGTAAAACACTGACCCCAGTAAAACTCTGACCGCAGGAACACACTAACCCCAGTAAAACACTGACCCCAGTAACATACTGACCTCAGTAACACACTGACCGCAGTAACACACTGACCGCAGGAACACACTGACCTCAGTAACACACTGACCTCAGTAACACACTGACCTCAGTAACTCACTGACCTCAGGAACACACTGGCCACAGTAACACACTGGCCGCTGTAACACACTGACCACAGAAACACACTAACCTCAGTAACACACTGACCGCAGTAACACACTGGCCGCAGTAACACACTGACCACAGAAACACACTAACCTCAGTAACACACTGGTAACACACTGACCGCAGTAACAGACTGACCTCAATAACAGACTGACCGCAGTAACAGTTTGACCGGAGTAAAACACTAACCCCAGTAAAACACTGACCGCAGGAACACACTGACCCCAGTAAAACACTGACCGCAGGAACACACTGACCGCAGGAACACACTGACCTCAGTAACACACTGACCGCAGGAACACACTGACCTCAGTAACACACTGACGGCAGGAACACACTGACCTCAGTAACACACTGACCTCAGTAACACACTGACCGCAGGAACACACTCACCGCAGGAACACACTCACCGGAGTAACACACTGAACTTAGTAACACACTGACCGCAGTAACACACTGAGCCCAGTAAAACACTGACCGCAGGAACACACTGACCGCAGGAGCACACTGACCTCAGTAACACACTGACCCCAGTAACACACTGGCCGCAGGAACACACTGACCGCAGGAACACACTGACCTCAGTAAAACACTGACCACAGGAACACACTGACCGCAGGAACACACTGACCCCAGTAAAACACTGACCGCAGGAACACACTGACCGCAGGAACACACTGACCTCAGTAACACACTGACCGCAGGAACACACCGACCACAGGAACACACTCACCCCAGTAACACACTGACCTCAGTAACACACTGACCTCAGTAAACACTGACCGCAGTAACACACTGAGCCCAGTAAAACACTGACCGCAGGAACACACTGACCGCAGGAGCACACTGACCTCAGTATCACACTGACCCCAGTAACACACTGACCGCAGGAACACACTGACCGCATGAACACACTGACCCCAGTAAAACACTGACCCCAGTAAAACTCTGACCGCAGGAACACACTAACCCCAGTAAAACACTGACCCCAGTAACATACTGACCTCAGTAACACACTGACCGCAGTAACACACTGACCGCAGGAACACACTGACCTCAGTAACACACTGACCTCAGTAACACACTGACCTCAGTAACTCACTGACCTCAGGAACACACTGGCCACAGTAACACACTGGCCGCTGTAACACACTGACCACAGAAACACACTAACCTCAGTAACACACTGACCGCAGTAACACACTGGCCGCAGTAACACACTGACCACAGAAACACACTAACCTCAGTAACACACTGGTAACACACTGACCGCAGTAACAGACTGACCTCAATAACAGACTGACCGCAGTAACAGTTTGACCGGAGTAAAACACTAACCCCAGTAAAACACTGACCGCAGGAACACACTGACCCCAGTAAAACACTAACCCCAGTAAAACACTGACCCCAGTAAAACACTGACCGCAGGAACACACTGACCCCAGTAAAACACTAACCCCAGTAAAACACTGACCGCAGGAACACACTGACCCCAGTAAAACACTAACCCCATTAAATCACTGACCCCAGTCACATACTGACCTCAGTAACACACTGACCTCAGTAACACACTGACCTCAGTAAAACACTGACCACAGGAACACACTGACCCCAGTAACACACTGACCGCAGGAAACCTCTGACTGCAGGAACACTCTGACTGCAGGAACACACTGACCCCAGTAACACACTGACCGCAGGAACAGACTGACCGCAGTAACACACTGACCCCAGTAACACACTGACCCCAGTAACACACTGACCTCAGTAACACACTGACCGCAGTAATACACTGACCTCAGTAACACACTGACCTCAGTAACACACTGACCTCAGGAACACACTGACCGCAGGAACACACTGACCTCAGTAACACACTGACCTCAGTAACACACTGACCGCAGGAACACACTGACCTCAGGAACACACTGACCTCAGTAACACACTGACCGCAGTAAATCACTGGCCACAGTAACACACTGACCGCAGGAACAGACTGACCTCAGTAACACACTGACCGCAGGAACACACTGACCTCAGTAACACACTGACCGCAGTAACACACTGGCCACAGTAACACACTGACCTCAGTAAGACACTGACCTCAGTAACACACTGACCTCAGTAACACACTGACCGCAGTAACACACTGACCGCATTAACACACTGACCGCAGGAACACACTGACCTCAGTAAAAACTGACCGCAGTAACACTCTGACCCTAGTAACACACGGACCGCAGGAACACACTGACCTCAGTAAGACACTGACCGCAGTAACACACTGGCCACAGTAACACACTGACCGCAGTAACACACTGACCGCAGGAACACACTGACCTCAGTAACACACTGACCTCAGGAACACACTGACCGCAGTAAATCACTGGCCACAGTAACACACTGACCGCAGTAACACACTAACCGCAGGAACACACTCACCTCAGTAAAAACTGACTGCAGGAACACACTGACCTCAGTAACACACTGACCCCAGTAACACACTGACCGCAGGAACACACTGACCTCAGTAAAACACTGACCGCAGGAACACACTGACCCCAGTAACACACTGAGCCCAGTAACACACTGACCTCAGTAAAACACTGACCGCAGGAACACACTGACCGCGGGAACACACTGACCTCAGTAAAACACTGACCACAGGAACACACTGACCTCAGTAAAAGACTGACCGCAGGAACACACTGACCGCAGGAACACACTGACCTCAGTAAAACACTGACCGCAGGAACACACTGACCCCAGTAAAACACTGACCGCAGGAACACACTGACCGCAGGAACACACTGACCTCAGTAACACACTGACCGCGGGAACACACTGACCTCAGTAAAACACTGACCACAGGAACACACTGACATCAGTAAAACACTGACCGCAGGAACACACTGACCGCAGGAACACACTGACCTCAGTAAAACACTGACCGCAGGAACACACTGACCCCAGTAAAACACTGACCGCAGGAACACACTGACCGCAGGAACACACTGACCTCAGTAACTCACTGACCGCAGGAACACAATGACCGCAGGAACACACTCACCGCAGGAACACACTCACCGCAGTAACACACTCACCGCAGTAACACACTGACCTCAGTAACACACTGACCGCAGTAACACACTGACCGCAGTAACACACTGAGCCCAGTAAAACACTGACCGCAGGAGCACACTGACCGCAGGAGCACACTGACCTCAGTAACACACTGACCCCAGTAACACACTGACCGCAGGAACACACTGACCGCAGGAACACAATGACCCCAGTAAAACACTGACTGCAGGAACACACTGACCGCAGGAACACACTGACCTCAGTAAAACACTGACCACAGGAACACACTGACCGCAGGAACACACTGACCCCAGTAAAACACTGACCGCAGGAACACACTGACCGCAGGAACACACTGACCTCAGTAACACACTGACCGCAGGAACACAACGACCGCAGGAACACACTCACCCCAGTAACACACTGACCTCAGTAACACACTGACCGCAGGAACACACTGACCCCAGTAAAACACTAACCCCAGTAAAACACTGACCACAGTAACACACTGACCGCAGGAACACACTGACCCCAGTAAAACACTAACCCCAGTAAAACACTGACCCCAGTAACATACTGACCTCAGTAACACACTGACCGCAGTAACACACTGACCCCAGTAAAACACGGACCGCAGGAACACACTGACCCCAGTAACACACTGACCGCAGGAACACACTGACCTCAGTAAAACACTGACCACAGGAACACACTGACCCCAGTAAAACACTGACCCAAGTAACACACTGACCCCAGTAAAACACTGACCTCAGTAACACACTGACCGCAGTAACACACTGACCCCAGTAAAACACGGACCGCAGGAACACACTGACCCCAGTAACACACTGACCGCAGGAACACACTGACCGCAGGAACACACTGACCCCAGTAACACACTGACCTCAGTAACACTCTGACCGCAGTAACACACTGACCCCAGTAACACACTGACCGCAGGAACACACTGACCCCAGTAACACACTGACCCCAGTAACAGACTGACCTCAGTAACACACTGACCGCAGTAACACACTGACCGCAGGAACACACTGACCGCAGTAACAGACTGACCTCAGTAACACACTGACCGCAGTAACACACTGACCTCAGTAACACACTGACCGCAGTAACACACTGACCGCAGGAACACACTGACCGCAGGAACACACTGACCCCAGTAAAACACAGACCGCAGGAACAGACTGACCCCAGTAACAGACTGACCGCAGGAACACACTGACCGCAGGAACACACTGACCCCAGTAACACACTGACCTCAGCTACACACTGACCCCAGTAAAACACTGACCGCAGGAACACACTGACCCCAGTAAAACACTGACCGCAGGAACACACTGACCCCAGTAACACACTGACCGCAGTAACACACTGACCGCAGGAACACACTGACCTCAGTAACACACTGACCCCAGTAACACACTGACCGCAGGAACACACTGACCTCAGTAACACACTGACCTCAGGAACACACTGACCGCAGGAACACACTGACCGCAGTAAATCACTGGCCACAGTAACACACTGACCGCAGGAACAGACTGACCTCAGTAACACACTGACCGCAGGAACACACTGACCTCAGTAACACACTGACCGCAGTAACACACTGGCCACAGTAACACACTGACCGCAGGAACACACTGACCTCAGTAAGACACTGACCTCAGTAACACACTGACCCCAGTAAAACACTGACCGCAGGAACAAACTGACCGCAGGAACACACTGACCTCAGTAACACACTGACCGCAGTAACACACTGACCTCAGTAACACACTGACCGCAGTAACACACTGACCGCAGTAACACACTGGCCACAGTAACACACTGACCGCAGGAACACACTGACCTCAGTAAACACTGACCGCAGTAACACTCTGACCCTAGTAACACACGGACCGCAGGAACACACTGACCTCAGTAAGACACTGACCGCAGTAACACACTGGCCACAGTAACACAATGACCGCAGTAACACACTGACCGCAGGAACACACTGACCTCAGTAACACACTGACCTCAGGAACACACTGACCGCAGTAAATCACTGGCCACAGTAACACACTGACCGCAGGAACACACTGACCGCAGGAACACACTGACCCCAGTAAAACACTGACCGCAGGAACACACTGACCGCAGGAACACACTGACCTCAGTAACTCACTGACCGCAGGAACACAATGACCGCAGGAACACACTGACCTCAGTAACACACTGACCTCAGTAACACACTGACCGCAGGAACACACTGACCTCAGTAACACACTGACCTCAGTAACACACTGACCGCAGGAACACACTGACCTCAGTAACACACTGACCTCAGTAACACACTGACCGCAGGAACACACTCACCGCAGGAACACACTCACCGCAGTAACACACTCACCGCAGTAACACACTGACCGCAGTAACACACTGAGCCCAGTAAAACACTGACCGCAGGAGCACACTGACCGCAGGAGCACACTGACCTCAGTAACACACTGACCCCAGTAACACACTGACCGCAGGAACACACTGACCGCAGGAACACAATGACCCCAGTAAAACACTGACTGCAGGAACACACTGACCGCAGGAACACACTGACCTCAGTAAAACACTGACCACAGGAACACACTGACCGCAGGAACACACTGACCCCAGTAAAACACTGACCGCAGGAACACACTGACCGCAGGAACACACTGACCTCAGTAACACACTGACCGCAGGAACACACCGACCGCAGGAACACACTCACCCCAGTAACACACTGACCTCAGTAACACACTGACCGCAGGAACACACTGACCCCAGTAAAACACTAACCCCAGTAAAACACTGACCCCAGTAACACACTGACCGCAGGAACACACTGACCCCAGTAAAACACTAACCCCAGTAAAACACTGACCCCAGTAACATACTGACCTCAGTAACACACTGACCGCAGTAACACACTGACCCCAGTAAAACACGGACCGCAGGAACACACTGACCCCAGTAACACACTGACCGCAGGAACACACTGACCTCAGTAAAACACTGACCACAGGAACACACTGACCCCAGTAAAACACTGACCCAAGTAACACACTGACCCCAGTAAAACACTGACCTCAGTAACACACTGACCGCAGTAACACACTGACCCCAGTAAAACACGGACCGCAGGAACACACTGACCCCAGTAACACACTGACCGCAGGAACACACTGACCGCAGGAACACACTGACCCCAGTAACACACTGACCTCAGTAACACTCTGACCGCAGTAACACACTGACCCCAGTAACACACTGACCGCAGGAACACACTGACCCCAGTAACACACTGACCGCAGTAACAGACTGACCTCAGTAACACACTGACCGCAGTAACATACTGACCGCAGGAACACACTGACCGCAGTAACAGACTGACCTCAGTAACACACTGACCGCAGTAACACACTGACCTCAGTAACACACTGACCGCAGTAACACACTGACCGCAGGAACACACTGACCGCAGGAACACACTGACCCCAGTAAAACACAGACCGCAGGAACAGACTGACCCCAGTAACAGACTGACCGCAGGAACACACTGACCGCAGGAACACACTGACCCCAGTAACACACTGACCTCAGCTACACACTGACCCCAGTAAAACACTGACCGCAGGAACACACTGACCCCAGTAAAACACTGACCGCAGGAACACACTGACCCCAGTAACACACTGACCGCAGTAACACACTGACCGCAGGAACACACTGACCTCAGTAACACACTGACCCCAGTAACACACTGACCGCAGGAACACACTGACCTCAGTAACACACTGACCTCAGGAACACACTGACCGCAGGAACACACTGACCGCAGTAAATCACTGGCCACAGTAACACACTGACCGCAGGAACAGACTGACCTCAGTAACACACTGACCGCAGGAACACACTGACCTCAGTAACACACTGACCGCAGTAACACACTGGCCACAGTAACACACTGACCGCAGGAACACACTGACCTCAGTAAGACACTGACCTCAGTAACACACTGACCCCAGTAAAACACTGACCGCAGGAACAAACTGACCGCAGGAACACACTGACCTCAGTAACACACTGACCGCAGTAACACACTGACCTCAGTAACACACTGACCGCAGTAACACACTGACCGCAGTAACACACTGGCCACAGTAACACACTGACCGCAGGAACACACTGACCTCAGTAAAAACTGACCGCAGTAACACTCTGACCCTAGTAACACACGGACCGCAGGAACACACTGACCTCAGTAAGACACTGACCTCAGTAACACACTGACCCCAGTAAAACACTGACCGCAGGAACAAACTGACCGCAGGAACACACTGACCTCAGTAACACACTGACCGCAGTAACACACTGACCTCAGTAACACACTGACCGCAGTAACACACTGACCGCAGTAACACACTGGCCACAGTAACACACTGACCGCAGGAACACACTGACCTCAGTAAAAACTGACCGCAGTAACACTCTGACCCTAGTAACACACGGACCGCAGGAACACACTGACCTCAGTAACACACTGACCGCAGTAACACACTGACCGCAGTAACACACTGGCCACAGTAACACACTGACCGCAGGAACACACTGACCTCAGTAAAAACTGACCGCAGTAACACTCTGACCCTAGTAACACACGGACCGCAGGAACACACTGACCTCAGTAACACACTGACCGCAGGAACACACTGACCTCAGTAACACACTGACCTCAGTAACACACTGACCTCAGGAACACACTGACCGCAGTAAATCACTGGCCACAGTAACACACTGACCGCTGTAACACACTGACCGCAGGAACACACTCACCTCAGTAAAAACTGACTGCAGTAACACACTGACCTCAGTAACACACTGACCCGAGTAACACACTGACCGCAGGAACACACTGACCCCAGTAACACACTGACCGCAGGAACACACTGACCTCAGTAAAACACTGACCGCAGGAACACACTGACCGCAGGAACACACTGACCCCAGTAACACACTGACAGCAGGAACACACTGACCTCAGTAAAACACGGACCGCAGGAACACACTGACCGCGGGAACACACTGACCTCAGTAAAACACTGACCACAGGAACACACTGACCTCAGTAAAACACTGACCGCAGGAACACACTGACCGCAGGAACACACTGACCTCAGTAAAACACTGACCGCAGGAACACACTGACCCCAGTAAAACACTGACCGCAGGAACACACTGACCTCAGTAACACACTGACCTCAGTAACACACTGACCGCGGGAACACACTGACCTCAGTAAAACACTGACCGCAGGAACACACTGACCGCAGGAACACACTGACCTCAGTAAAACACTGACCGCAGGAACACACTGACCCCAGTAAAACACTGACCGCAGGAACACACTGACCGCAGGAACACACTGACCTCAGTAACACACTGACCTCAGTAACACACTGACCGCAGGAACACACTGACCGCAGGAACACACTCACCGCAGGAACACACTGACCTCAGTAACACACTGACCGCAGGAACACACTGACCTCAGTAACACACTGACCTCAGTAACACACTGACCTCAGGAACACACTGACCGCAGGAACACACTCACCGCAGGAACACACTGACCTCAGTAACACACTGACCGCAGGAACACACTGACCGCAGGAACACACTCACCGCAGTAACACACTGACCTCAGTAACACACTGACCTCAGTAACACACTGACCGCGGGAACACACTGACCTCAGTAAAACACTGACCGCAGGAACACACTGACCCCAGTAACACACTGACCTCAGTAACACTCTGACCGCAGTAACACACTGACCCCAGTAACACACTGACCGCAGGAACACACTGACCCCAGTAACACACTGACCGCAGTAACAGACTGACCTCAGTAACACACTGACCGCAGTAACATACTGACCGCAGGAACACACTGACCGCAGTAACAGACTGACCTCAGTAACACACTGACCGCAGTAACACACTGACCTCAGTAACACACTGACCGCAGTAACACACTGACCGCAGGAACACACTGACCGCAGGAACACACTGACCCCAGTAAAACACAGACCGCAGGAACAGACTGACCCCAGTAACAGACTGACCGCAGGAACACACTGACCGCAGGAACACACTGACCCCAGTAACACACTGACCTCAGCTACACACTGACCCCAGTAAAACACTGACCGCAGGAACACACTGACCCCAGTAAAACACTGACCGCAGGAACACACTGACCCCAGTAACACACTGACCGCAGTAACACACTGACCGCAGGAACACACTGACCTCAGTAACACACTGACCCCAGTAACACACTGACCGCAGGAACACACTGACCTCAGTAACACACTGACCTCAGGAACACACTGACCGCAGGAACACACTGACCGCAGTAAATCACTGGCCACAGTAACACACTGACCGCAGGAACAGACTGACCTCAGTAACACACTGACCGCAGGAACACACTGACCTCAGTAACACACTGACCGCAGTAACACACTGGCCACAGTAACACACTGACCGCAGGAACACACTGACCTCAGTAAGACACTGACCTCAGTAACACACTGACCCCAGTAAAACACTGACCGCAGGAACAAACTGACCGCAGGAACACACTGACCTCAGTAACACACTGACCGCAGTAACACACTGACCTCAGTAACACACTGACCGCAGTAACACACTGACCGCAGTAACACACTGGCCACAGTAACACACTGACCGCAGGAACACACTGACCTCAGTAAAAACTGACCGCAGTAACACTCTGACCCTAGTAACACACGGACCGCAGGAACACACTGACCTCAGTAAGACACTGACCTCAGTAACACACTGACCCCAGTAAAACACTGACCGCAGGAACAAACTGACCGCAGGAACACACTGACCTCAGTAACACACTGACCGCAGTAACACACTGACCTCAGTAACACACTGACCGCAGTAACACACTGACCGCAGTAACACACTGGCCACAGTAACACACTGACCGCAGGAACACACTGACCTCAGTAAAAACTGACCGCAGTAACACTCTGACCCTAGTAACACACGGACCGCAGGAACACACTGACCTCAGTAACACACTGACCGCAGTAACACACTGACCGCAGTAACACACTGGCCACAGTAACACACTGACCGCAGGAACACACTGACCTCAGTAAAAACTGACCGCAGTAACACTCTGACCCTAGTAACACACGGACCGCAGGAACACACTGACCTCAGTAACACACTGACCGCAGGAACACACTGACCTCAGTAACACACTGACCTCAGTAACACACTGACCTCAGGAACACACTGACCGCAGTAAATCACTGGCCACAGTAACACACTGACCGCTGTAACACACTGACCGCAGGAACACACTCACCTCAGTAAAAACTGACTGCAGTAACACACTGACCTCAGTAACACACTGACCCGAGTAACACACTGACCGCAGGAACACACTGACCCCAGTAACACACTGACCGCAGGAACACACTGACCTCAGTAAAACACTGACCGCAGGAACACACTGACCGCAGGAACACACTGACCCCAGTAACACACTGACAGCAGGAACACACTGACCTCAGTAAAACACGGACCGCAGGAACACACTGACCGCGGGAACACACTGACCTCAGTAAAACACTGACCACAGGAACACACTGACCTCAGTAAAACACTGACCGCAGGAACACACTGACCGCAGGAACACACTGACCTCAGTAAAACACTGACCGCAGGAACACACTGACCCCAGTAAAACACTGACCGCAGGAACACACTGACCTCAGTAACACACTGACCTCAGTAACACACTGACCGCGGGAACACACTGACCTCAGTAAAACACTGACCGCAGGAACACACTGACCGCAGGAACACACTGACCTCAGTAAAACACTGACCGCAGGAACACACTGACCCCAGTAAAACACTGACCGCAGGAACACACTGACCGCAGGAACACACTGACCTCAGTAACACACTGACCTCAGTAACACACTGACCGCAGGAACACACTGACCGCAGGAACACACTCACCGCAGGAACACACTGACCTCAGTAACACACTGACCGCAGGAACACACTGACCTCAGTAACACACTGACCTCAGTAACACACTGACCTCAGGAACACACTGACCGCAGGAACACACTCACCGCAGGAACACACTGACCTCAGTAACACACTGACCGCAGGAACACACTGACCGCAGGAACACACTCACCGCAGTAACACACTGACCTCAGTAACACACTGACCGCAGGAACACACTGACCGCAGGAGCACACTGACCTCAGTAACACACTGACCCCAGTAACACACTGACCGCAGGAACACACTGACCGCAGGAACACAATGACCCCAGTAAAACACTGACCGCAGGAACACACTGACCGCAGGAACACACTGACCTCAGTAAAACACTGACCGCAGGAACACACTGACCGCAGGAACACACTGACCCCAGTAAAACACTGACCGCAGGAACACACTGACCGCAGGAACACACTGACCTCAGTAACACACTGACCGCAGGAACACACTGACCGCAGGAACACACTGACCTCAGTAACACACTGACCTCAGTAACACACTGACCGCAGGAACACACTGACCTCAGTAACACACTGACCTCAGTAACACACTGACCGCAGGAACACACTCACCGCAGGAACACACTCACCGCAGTAACACACTCACCGCAGTAACACACTGACCTCAGTAACACACTGACCGCAGTAACACACTGACCGCAGTAACACACTGAGCCCAGTAAAACACTGACCGCAGGAACACACTGACCGCAGGAGCACACTGACCTCAGTAACACACTGACCCCAGTAACACACTGACCGCAGGAACACACTGACCGCAGGAACACAATGACCCCAGTAAAACACTGACTGCAGGAACACACTGACCGCAGGAACACACTGACCTCAGTAAAACACTGACCACAGGAACACACTGACCGCAGGAACACACTGACCCCAGTAAAACACTGACCGCAGGAACACACTGACCGCAGGAACACACTGACCTCAGTAACACACTGACCGCAGGAACACACCGACCGCAGGAACAGACTCACCCCAGTAACACACTGACCTCAGTAACACACTGACCGCAGGAACACACTGACCCCAGTAAAACACTAACCCCAGTAAAACACTGACCCCAGTAACACACTGACCGCAGGAACACACTGACCCCAGTAAAACACTAACCCCAGTAAAACACTGACCCCAGTAACATACTGACCTCAGTAACACACTGACCGCAGTAACACACTGACCCCAGTAAAACACGGACCGCAGGAACACACTGACCCCAGTAACACACTGACCGCAGGAACACACTGACCTCAGTAAAACACTGACCACAGGAACACACTGACCCCAGTAAAACACTGACCCAAGTAACACACTGACCCCAGTAAAACACTGACCTCAGTAACACACTGACCGCAGTAACACACTGACCCCAGTAAAACACGGACCGCAGGAACACACTGACCCCAGTAACACACTGACCGCAGGAACACACTGACCGCAGGAACACACTGACCCCAGTAACACACTGACCTCAGTAACACTCTGACCGCAGTAACACACTGACCCCAGTAACACACTGACCGCAGGAACACACTGACCCCAGTAACACACTGACCCCAGTAACAGACTGACCTCAGTAACACACTGACCGCAGTAACACACTGACCGCAGGAACACACTGACCGCAGTAACAGACTGACCTCAGTAACACACTGACCGCAGTAACACACTGACCTCAGTAACACACTGACCGCAGTAACACACTGACCGCAGGAACACACTGACCGCAGGAACACACTGACCTCAGCTACACACTGACCCCAGTAAAACACTGACCGCAGGAACACACTGACCCCAGTAAAACACTGACCGCAGGAACACACTGACCCCAGTAACACACTGACCGCAGTAACACACTGACCGCAGGAACACACTGACCTCAGTAACACACTGACCCCAGTAACACACTGACCGCAGGAACACACTGACCTCAGTAACACACTGACCTCAGGAACACACTGACCGCAGGAACACACTGACCGCAGTAAATCACTGGTCACAGTAACACACTGACCGCAGGAACAGACTGACCTCAGTAACACACTGACCGCAGGAACACACTGACCTCAGTAACACACTGACCGCAGTAACACACTGGCCACAGTAACACACTGACCGCAGGAACACACTGACCTCAGTAAGACACTGACCTCAGTAACACACTGACCCCAGTAAAACACTGACCGCAGGAACAAACTGACCGCAGGAACACACTGACCTCAGTAACACACTGACCGCAGTAACACACTGACCTCAGTAACACACTGACCGCAGTAACACACTGACCGCAGTAACACACTGGCCACAGTAACACACTGACCGCAGGAACACACTGACCTCAGTAAAAACTGACCGCCGTAACACTCTGACCCTAGTAACACACGGACCGCAGGAACACACTGACCTCAGTAAGACACTGACCGCAGTAACACACTGGCCACAGTAACACACTGACCGCAGTAACACACTGACCGCAGTAACACACTGACCGCAGGAACACACTGACCTCAGTAACACACTGACCTCAGTAACACACTGACCTCAGGAACACACTGACCGCAGTAAATCACTGGCCACAGTAACACACCGACCGCTGTAACACACTGACCGCAGGAACACACTGACCTCAGTAACACACTGACCGCAGTAAATCACTGGCCACAGTAACACACTGACCGCAGTAACACACTGACCGCAGGAACACACTCACCTCAGTAAAAACTGACTGCAGTAACACACTGACCTCAGTAACACACTGACCCCAGTAACACACTGACCGCAGGAACACACTGACCCCAGTAACACACTGACCGCAGGAACACACTGACCTCAGTAAAACACTGACCGCAGGAACACACTGACCCCAGTAACACACTGAGCCCAGTAACACACTGACCTCAGTAAAACACTGACCGCAGGAACACACTGACCGCGGGAACACACTGACCTCAGTAAAACACTGACCGCAGGAACACACTGACCTCAGTAAAACACTGACCTCAGTAACACACTGACCGCGGGAACACACTGACCTCAGTAAAACACTGACCGCAGGAACACACTGACCGCAGGAACACACTGACCTCAGTAAAACACTGACCGCAGGAACACACTGACCCCAGTAAAACACTGACCGCAGGAACACACTGACCGCAGGAACACACTGACCTCAGTAACACACTGACCGCAGGAACACACTGACCGCAGGAACACACTCACCGCAGGAACACACTGACCTCAGTAACACACTGACCGCAGGAACACACTGACCTCAGTAACACACTGACCTCAGTAACACACTGACCGCAGGAACACACTGACCGCAGGAACACACTCACCGCAGTAACACACTGACCTCAGTAACACACTGACCGCAGTAACACACTGAGCCCAGTAAAACACTGACCGCAGGAACACACTGACCGCAGGAGCACACTGACCTCAGTAACACACTGACCCCAGTAACACACTGACCGCAGGAACACACTGACCGCAGGAACACAATGACCCCAGTAAAACACTGACCGCAGGAACACACTGACCGCAGGAACACACTGACCTCAGTAAAACACTGACCGCAGGAACACACTGACCGCAGGAACACACTGACCCCAGTAAAACACTGACCGCAGGAACACACTGACCGCAGGAACACACTGACCTCAGTAACACACTGACCGCAGGAACACACCGACCGCAGGAACACACTCACCCCAGTAACACACTGATCTCAGTAAAACACTGACCGCAGTAACACACTGAGCCCAGTAAAACACTGACCGCAGGAACACACTGACCGCAGGAGCACACTGACCTCAGTATCACACTGACCCCAGTAACACACTGACCGCAGGAACACACTGACCGCATGAACACACTGACCCCAGTAAAACACTGACCCCAGTAAAACTCTGACCGCAGGAACACACTGACCCCAGTAAAACACTAACCCCAGTAAAACACTGACCCCAGTAACACACTGACCGCAGGAACACACTGACCCCAGTAAAACACTAACCCCAGTAAAACACTGACCCCAGTAACATACTGACCTCAGTAACACACTGACCGCAGTAACACACTGACCCCAGTAAAACACGGACCGCAGGAACACACTGACCCCAGTAACACACTGACCGCAGGAACACACTGACCTCAGTAAAACACTGACCACAGGAACACACTGACCCCAGTAAAACACTGACCTCAGTAACACACTGACCGCAGTAACACACTGACCCCAGTAAAACACGGACCGCAGGAACACACTGACCCCAGTAACACACTGACCGCAGGAACACACTGACCGCAGGAACACACTGACCCCAGTAACACACTGACCTCAGTAACACTCTGACCGCAGTAGCACACTGACCACAGTAACACACTGACCGCAGGAACACACTGACCCCAGTAACACACTGACCCCAGTAACAGACTGACCGCAGTAACACACTGACCGCAGGAACACACTGACCGCAGTAACAGACTGACCTCAGTAACATACTGACCGCAGTAACACACTGACGGCAGGAACACACTGACCGCAGTAACAGACTGACCGCAGTAACACACTGACCGCAGGAACACACTGACCGCAGGAACACACTGACCGCAGTAACAGACTGACCTCAGTAACACACTGACCGCAGTAACACACTGACCGCAGAAACACACTGACCGCAGTAACATACTGACCGCAGTAACACACTGACCCCAGTAACACACTGACCGCAGGAACACACTGACCCCAGTAAAACACAGACCGCAGGAACACACTGACCCCAGTAACAGACTGACCGCAGGAACACACTGACCGCAGGAACACACTGACCCCAGTAACACACTGACCTCAGCTACACACTGACCCCAGTAACACACTGACCGCAGGAACACACTGACCTCAGTAAAACACTGACCACAGGAACACACTGACCCCAGTAAAACACTGACCCAAGTAACACACTGACCCCAGTAAAACACTGACCTCAGTAACACACTGACCGCAGTAACACACTGACCCCAGTAAAACACGGACCGCAGGAACACACTGACCCCAGTAACACACTGACCGCAGGAACACACTGACCGCAGGAACACACTGACCCCAGTAACACACTGACCTCAGTAACACTCTGACCGCAGTAGCACACTGACCACAGTAACACACTGACCGCAGGAACACACTGACCCCAGTAACACACTGACCCCAGTAACAGACTGACCGCAGTAACACACTGACCGCAGGTACACACTGACCGCAGTAACAGACTGACCTCAGTAACATACTGACCGCAGTAACACACTGACCTCAGTAACACTCTGACCGCAGTAGCACACTGACCACAGTAACACACTGACCGCAGGAACACACTGACCCCAGTAACACACTGACCCCAGTAACAGACTGACCGCAGTAGCACACTGACCGCAGGAACACACTGACCGCAGTAACAGATGACCTCAGTAACATACTGACCGCAGTAACACACTGACGGCAGGAACACACTGACCGCAGTAACAGACTGACCCCAGTAACAGACTGACCTCAGTAACACACTGTCCGCAGTAACACACTGACCGCAGGAACACACTGACCGCAGTAACAGACTGACCTCAGTAACACACTGACCGCAGTAACACACTGACCGCAGTAACACACTGACCTCAGTAACACACTGACCGCAGTAACATACTGACCGCAGTAACACACTGACCCCAGTAACACACTGACCGCAGGAACACACTGACCCCAGTAAAACACAGACCGCAGGAACACACTGACCCCAGTAACAGACTGACCGCAGGAACACACTGACCGCAGGAACACACTGACCCCAGTAACACACTGACCTCAGCTACACACTGACCCCAGTAAAACACTGACCGCAGGAACACACTGACCCCAGTAAAACACTGACCGCAGGAACACACTGACCGCAGGAACACACTGACCCCAGTAAAACACTGACCGCAGGAACACACTGACCCCAGTAACACACTGACCCCAGTAACACACTGACCGCAGTAACACACTGACCGCAGGAACACACTGACCTCAGTAACACTCTGACCCCAGTAACACACTGACCGCAGGAACACACTGACCTCAGTAACACACTGACCTCAGTAACACACTGACCTCAGGAACACACTGACCGCAGGAACACACTGACCGCAGGAACACACTCACCCCAGTAACACACTGACCTCAGTAACACACTGACCTCAGTAAAACACTGACCGCAGTAACACACTGAGACCAGTAAAACACTGACCGCAGGAACACACTGACCGCAGGAACACACTCACCTCAGTAAAAACTGACTGCAGTAACACACTGACCGCAGGAACACACTGACCTCAGTAACACACTGACTGCAGTAATCACTGGCCACAGTAACACACTGACCGCAGTAACACACTGACCGCAGGAACACACTCACCTCAGTAAAAACTGACTGCAGTAACACACTGACCCCAGTAACACACTGACCCCAGTAACACACTGACCTCAGTAAAACACTGACCGCAGGAACACACTGACCGCGGGAACACACTGACCTCAGTAAAACACTGACCGCAGGAACACACTGACCGCAGGAACACACTGACCTCAGTAAAACACTGACCGCAGGAACACACTGACCCCAGTAAAACACTGACCGCAGGAACACACTGACCGCAGGAACACACTGACCGCAGGAACACACTGACCTCAGTAACACACTGACCTCAGTAACACACTGACCGCGGGAACACACTGACCTCAGTAAAACACTGACCACAGGAACACACTGACCTCAGTAAAACACTGACCGCAGGAACACACTGACCTCAGTAAAACACTGACCGCAGGAACACACTGACCCCAGTAAAACACTGACCGCAGGAACACACTGACCCCAGTAAAACACTGACCCCAGTAAAACACTGACCGCAGGAACACACTGACCGCAGGAACACACTCACCGCAGTAACACACTGACCTCAGTAACACACGGACCGCAGGAACACACTGACCTCAGTAAGACACTGACCGCAGTAACACACTGGCCACAGTAACACACTGACCGCAGTAACACACTGACCGCAGGAACACACTGACCTCAGTAAAACACTGACCGCAGGAACACACTGACCCCAGTAAAACACTGACCGCAGGAACACACTGACCGCAGGAACACACTGACCTCAGTAACACACTGACCTCAGTAACACACTGACCGCAGGAACACACTGACCGCAGGAACACACTCACCGCAGTAACACACTGACCTCAGTAACACACTGACCGCAGTAACACACTGACCGCAGTAACACACTGAGCCCAGTAAAACACTGACCGCAGGAACACACTGACCGCAGGAGCACACTGACCTCAGTAACACACTGACCCCAGTAACACACTGACCGCAGGAACACACTGACCTCAGTAAAACACTGACCACAGGAACACACTGACCGCAGGAACACACTGACCCCAGTAAAACACTGACCGCAGGAACACACTGACCGCAAGAACACACTGACCTCAGTAACACACTGACCGCAGGAACACACCGACCGCAGGAACACACTCACCCCAGTAACACACTGACCTCAGTAACACACTGACCTCAGTAAAACACTGACCGCAGGAACACACTGACCCCAGTAAAACACTGACCGCAGGAACACACTGACCTCAGTAACACACTGACTGCAGTAATCACTGGCCACAGTAACACACTGACCGCAGTAACACACTGACCGCAGGAACACACTCACCTCAGTAAAAACTGACTGCAGTAACACACTGACCCCAGTAACACACTGACCCCAGTAACACACTGACCTCAGTAAAACACTGACCGCAGGAACACACTGACCGCGGGAACACACTGACCTCAGTAAAACACTGACCGCAGGAACACACTGACCGCAGGAACACACTGACCTCAGTAAAACACTGACCGCAGGAACACACTGACCCCAGTAAAACACTGACCGCAGGAACACACTGACCGCAGGAACACACTGACCGCAGGAACACACTGACCTCAGTAACACACTGACCTCAGTAACACACTGACCGCGGGAACACACTGACCTCAGTAAAACACTGACCACAGGAACACACTGACCTCAGTAAAACACTGACCGCAGGAACACACTGACCTCAGTAAAACACTGACCGCAGGAACACACTGACCCCAGTAAAACACTGACCGCAGGAACACACTGACCCCAGTAAAACACTGACCCCAGTAAAACACTGACCGCAGGAACACACTGACCGCAGGAACACACTCACCGCAGTAACACACTGACCTCAGTAACACACGGACCGCAGGAACACACTGACCTCAGTAAGACACTGACCGCAGTAACACACTGGCCACAGTAACACACTGACCGCAGTAACACACTGACCGCAGGAACACACTGACCTCAGTAAAACACTGACCGCAGGAACACACTGACCCCAGTAAAACACTGACCGCAGGAACACACTGACCGCAGGAACACACTGACCTCAGTAACACACTGACCTCAGTAACACACTGACCGCAGGAACACACTGACCGCAGGAACACACTCACCGCAGTAACACACTGACCTCAGTAACACACTGACCGCAGTAACACACTGACCGCAGTAACACACTGAGCCCAGTAAAACACTGACCGCAGGAACACACTGACCGCAGGAGCACACTGACCTCAGTAACACACTGACCCCAGTAACACACTGACCGCAGGAACACACTGACCTCAGTAAAACACTGACCACAGGAACACACTGACCGCAGGAACACACTGACCCCAGTAAAACACTGACCGCAGGAACACACTGACCGCAAGAACACACTGACCTCAGTAACACACTGACCGCAGGAACACACCGACCGCAGGAACACACTCACCCCAGTAACACACTCACCCCAGTAACACACTGACCTCAGTAACACACTGACCTCAGTAAAACACTGACCGCAGTAACACACTGAGCCCAGTAAAACACTGACCGCAGGAACACACTGACCGCAGGAGCACACTGACCTCAGTATCACACTGACCCCAGTAACACACTGACCGCAGGAACACACTGACCGCATGAACACACTGACCCCAGTAAAACACTGACCCCAGTAAAACACTGACCGCAGGAACACACTGACCCCAGTAAAACACTAACCCCAGTAAAACACTGACCCCAGTAACATACTGACCTCAGTAACACACTGACCGCAGTAACACACTGACCCCAGTAAAACACGGACCGCAGGAACACACTGACCCCAGTAACACACTGACCGCAGGAACACACTGACCTCAGTAAAACACTGACCACAGGAACACACTGACCCCAGTAAAACACTGACCCAAGTAACACACTGACCCCAGTAAAACACTGACCTCAGTAACACACTGACCGCAGTAACACACTGACCCCAGTAAAACACGGACCGCAGGAACACACTGACCCCAGTAACACACTGACCGCAGGAACACACTGACCGCAGGAACACACTGACCCCAGTAACACACTGACCTCAGTAACACTCTGACCGCAGTAACACACTGACCCCAGTAACACACTGACCGCAGGAACACACTGACCCCAGTAACACACTGACCCCAGTAACAGACTGACCTCAGTAACACACTGACCGCAGTAACACACTGACCGCAGGAACACACTGACCGCAGTAACAGACTGACCTCAGTAACACACTGACCGCAGTAACACACTGACCTCAGTAACACACTGACCGCAGTAACACACTGACCGCAGGAACACACTGACCGCAGGAACACACTGACCTCAGCTACACACTGACCCCAGTAAAACACTGACCGCAGGAACACACTGACCCCAGTAAAACACTGACCGCAGGAACACACTGACCCCAGTAACACACTGACCGCAGTAACACACTGACCGCAGGAACACACTGACCTCAGTAACACACTGACCCCAGTAACACACTGACCGCAGGAACACACTGACCTCAGTAACACACTGACCTCAGGAACACACTGACCGCAGGAACACACTGACCGCAGTAAATCACTGGTCACAGTAACACACTGACCGCAGGAACAGACTGACCTCAGTAACACACTGACCGCAGGAACACACTGACCTCAGTAACACACTGACCGCAGTAACACACTGGCCACAGTAACACACTGACCGCAGGAACACACTGACCTCAGTAAGACACTGACCTCAGTAACACACTGACCCCAGTAAAACACTGACCGCAGGAACAAACTGACCGCAGGAACACACTGACCTCAGTAACACACTGACCGCAGTAACACACTGACCTCAGTAACACACTGACCGCAGTAACACACTGACCGCAGTAACACACTGGCCACAGTAACACACTGACCGCAGGAACACACTGACCTCAGTAAAAACTGACCGCCGTAACACTCTGACCCTAGTAACACACGGACCGCAGGAACACACTGACCTCAGTAAGACACTGACCGCAGTAACACACTGGCCACAGTAACACACTGACCGCAGTAACACACTGACCGCAGTAACACACTGACCGCAGGAACACACTGACCTCAGTAACACACTGACCTCAGTAACACACTGACCTCAGGAACACACTGACCGCAGTAAATCACTGGCCACAGTAACACACTGACCGCTGTAACACACTGACCGCAGGAACACACTGACCTCAGTAACACACTGACCGCAGTAAATCACTGGCCACAGTAACACACTGACCGCAGTAACACACTGACCGCAGGAACACACTCACCTCAGTAAAAACTGACTGCAGTAACACACTGACCTCAGTAACACACTGACCCCAGTAACACACTGACCGCAGGAACACACTGACCCCAGTAACACACTGACCGCAGGAACACACTGACCTCAGTAAAACACTGACCGCAGGAACACACTGACCCCAGTAACACACTGAGCCCAGTAACACACTGACCTCAGTAAAACACTGACCGCAGGAACACACTGACCGCGGGAACACACTGACCTCAGTAAAACACTGACCGCAGGAACACACTGACCTCAGTAAAACACTGACCTCAGTAACACACTGACCGCGGGAACACACTGACCTCAGTAAAACACTGACCGCAGGAACACACTGACCGCAGGAACACACTGACCTCAGTAAAACACTGACCGCAGGAACACACTGACCCCAGTAAAACACTGACCGCAGGAACACACTGACCGCAGGAACACACTGACCTCAGTAACACACTGACCGCAGGAACACACTGACCGCAGGAACACACTCACCGCAGGAACACACTGACCTCAGTAACACACTGACCGCAGGAACACACTGACCTCAGTAACACACTGACCTCAGTAACACACTGACCGCAGGAACACACTGACCGCAGGAACACACTCACCGCAGTAACACACTGACCTCAGTAACACACTGACCGCAGTAACACACTGAGCCCAGTAAAACACTGACCGCAGGAACACACTGACCGCAGGAGCACACTGACCTCAGTAACACACTGACCCCAGTAACACACTGACCGCAGGAACACACTGACCGCAGGAACACAATGACCCCAGTAAAACACTGACCGCAGGAACACACTGACCGCAGGAACACACTGACCTCAGTAAAACACTGACCGCAGGAACACACTGACCGCAGGAACACACTGACCCCAGTAAAACACTGACCGCAGGAACACACTGACCGCAGGAACACACTGACCTCAGTAACACACTGACCGCAGGAACACACCGACCGCAGGAACACACTCACCCCAGTAACACACTGATCTCAGTAAAACACTGACCGCAGTAACACACTGAGCCCAGTAAAACACTGACCGCAGGAACACACTGACCGCAGGAGCACACTGACCTCAGTATCACACTGACCCCAGTAACACACTGACCGCAGGAACACACTGACCGCATGAACACACTGACCCCAGTAAAACACTGACCCCAGTAAAACTCTGACCGCAGGAACACACTGACCCCAGTAAAACACTAACCCCAGTAAAACACTGACCCCAGTAACACACTGACCGCAGGAACACACTGACCCCAGTAAAACACTAACCCCAGTAAAACACTGACCCCAGTAACATACTGACCTCAGTAACACACTGACCGCAGTAACACACTGACCCCAGTAAAACACGGACCGCAGGAACACACTGACCCCAGTAACACACTGACCGCAGGAACACACTGACCTCAGTAAAACACTGACCACAGGAACACACTGACCCCAGTAAAACACTGACCTCAGTAACACACTGACCGCAGTAACACACTGACCCCAGTAAAACACGGACCGCAGGAACACACTGACCCCAGTAACACACTGACCGCAGGAACACACTGACCGCAGGAACACACTGACCCCAGTAACACACTGACCTCAGTAACACTCTGACCGCAGTAGCACACTGACCACAGTAACACACTGACCGCAGGAACACACTGACCCCAGTAACACACTGACCCCAGTAACAGACTGACCGCAGTAACACACTGACCGCAGGAACACACTGACCGCAGTAACAGACTGACCTCAGTAACATACTGACCGCAGTAACACACTGACGGCAGGAACACACTGACCGCAGTAACAGACTGACCGCAGTAACACACTGACCGCAGGAACACACTGACCGCAGGAACACACTGACCGCAGTAACAGACTGACCTCAGTAACACACTGACCGCAGTAACACACTGACCGCAGAAACACACTGACCGCAGTAACATACTGACCGCAGTAACACACTGACCCCAGTAACACACTGACCGCAGGAACACACTGACCCCAGTAAAACACAGACCGCAGGAACACACTGACCCCAGTAACAGACTGACCGCAGGAACACACTGACCGCAGGAACACACTGACCCCAGTAACACACTGACCTCAGCTACACACTGACCCCAGTAACACACTGACCGCAGGAACACACTGACCTCAGTAAAACACTGACCACAGGAACACACTGACCCCAGTAAAACACTGACCCAAGTAACACACTGACCCCAGTAAAACACTGACCTCAGTAACACACTGACCGCAGTAACACACTGACCCCAGTAAAACACGGACCGCAGGAACACACTGACCCCAGTAACACACTGACCGCAGGAACACACTGACCGCAGGAACACACTGACCCCAGTAACACACTGACCTCAGTAACACTCTGACCGCAGTAGCACACTGACCACAGTAACACACTGACCGCAGGAACACACTGACCCCAGTAACACACTGACCCCAGTAACACACTGACCCCAGTAACAGACTGACCGCAGTAACACACTGACCGCAGGTACACACTGACCGCAGTAACAGACTGACCTCAGTAACATACTGACCGCAGTAACACACTGACCTCAGTAACACTCTGACCGCAGTAGCACACTGACCACAGTAACACACTGACCGCAGGAACACACTGACCCCAGTAACACACTGACCCCAGTAACAGACTGACCGCAGTAGCACACTGACCGCAGGAACACACTGACCGCAGTAACAGATGACCTCAGTAACATACTGACCGCAGTAACACACTGACGGCAGGAACACACTGACCGCAGTAACAGACTGACCCCAGTAACAGACTGACCTCAGTAACACACTGTCCGCAGTAACACACTGACCGCAGGAACACACTGACCGCAGTAACAGACTGACCTCAGTAACACACTGACCGCAGTAACACACTGACCGCAGTAACACACTGACCTCAGTAACACACTGACCGCAGTAACATACTGACCGCAGTAACACACTGACCCCAGTAACACACTGACCGCAGGAACACACTGACCCCAGTAAAACACAGACCGCAGGAACACACTGACCCCAGTAACAGACTGACCGCAGGAACACACTGACCGCAGGAACACACTGACCCCAGTAAAACACTGACCGCAGGAACACACTGACCCCAGTAACACACTGACCCCAGTAACACACTGACCGCAGTAACACACTGACCGCAGGAACACACTGACCTCAGTAACACTCTGACCCCAGTAACACACTGACCGCAGGAACACACTGACCTCAGTAACACACTGACCTCAGTAACACACTGACCTCAGGAACACACTGACCGCAGGAACACACTGACCGCAGGAACACACTCACCCCAGTAACACACTGACCTCAGTAACACACTGACCTCAGTAAAACACTGACCGCAGTAACACACTGAGACCAGTAAAACACTGACCGCAGGAACACACTGACCGCAGGAACACACTCACCTCAGTAAAAACTGACTGCAGTAACACACTGACCGCAGGAACACACTGACCTCAGTAACACACTGACTGCAGTAATCACTGGCCACAGTAACACACTGACCGCAGTAACACACTGACCGCAGGAACACACTCACCTCAGTAAAAACTGACTGCAGTAACACACTGACCCCAGTAACACACTGACCCCAGTAACACACTGACCTCAGTAAAACACTGACCGCAGGAACACACTGACCGCGGGAACACACTGACCTCAGTAAAACACTGACCGCAGGAACACACTGACCGCAGGAACACACTGACCTCAGTAAAACACTGACCGCAGGAACACACTGACCCCAGTAAAACACTGACCGCAGGAACACACTGACCGCAGGAACACACTGACCGCAGGAACACACTGACCTCAGTAACACACTGACCTCAGTAACACACTGACCGCGGGAACACACTGACCTCAGTAAAACACTGACCACAGGAACACACTGACCTCAGTAAAACACTGACCGCAGGAACACACTGACCTCAGTAAAACACTGACCGCAGGAACACACTGACCCCAGTAAAACACTGACCGCAGGAACACACTGACCCCAGTAAAACACTGACCCCAGTAAAACACTGACCGCAGGAACACACTGACCGCAGGAACACACTCACCGCAGTAACACACTGACCTCAGTAACACACGGACCGCAGGAACACACTGACCTCAGTAAGACACTGACCGCAGTAACACACTGGCCACAGTAACACACTGACCGCAGTAACACACTGACCGCAGGAACACACTGACCTCAGTAAAACACTGACCGCAGGAACACACTGACCCCAGTAAAACACTGACCGCAGGAACACACTGACCGCAGGAACACACTGACCTCAGTAACACACTGACCTCAGTAACACACTGACCGCAGGAACACACTGACCGCAGGAACACACTCACCGCAGTAACACACTGACCTCAGTAACACACTGACCGCAGTAACACACTGACCGCAGTAACACACTGAGCCCAGTAAAACACTGACCGCAGGAACACACTGACCGCAGGAGCACACTGACCTCAGTAACACACTGACCCCAGTAACACACTGACCGCAGGAACACACTGACCTCAGTAAAACACTGACCACAGGAACACACTGACCGCAGGAACACACTGACCCCAGTAAAACACTGACCGCAGGAACACACTGACCGCAAGAACACACTGACCTCAGTAACACACTGACCGCAGGAACACACCGACCGCAGGAACACACTCACCCCAGTAACACACTGACCTCAGTAACACACTGACCTCAGTAAAACACTGACCGCAGGAACACACTGACCCCAGTAAAACACTGACCGCAGGAACACACTGACCTCAGTAACACACTGACTGCAGTAATCACTGGCCACAGTAACACACTGACCGCAGTAACACACTGACCGCAGGAACACACTCACCTCAGTAAAAACTGACTGCAGTAACACACTGACCCCAGTAACACACTGACCCCAGTAACACACTGACCTCAGTAAAACACTGACCGCAGGAACACACTGACCGCGGGAACACACTGACCTCAGTAAAACACTGACCGCAGGAACACACTGACCGCAGGAACACACTGACCTCAGTAAAACACTGACCGCAGGAACACACTGACCCCAGTAAAACACTGACCGCAGGAACACACTGACCGCAGGAACACACTGACCGCAGGAACACACTGACCTCAGTAACACACTGACCTCAGTAACACACTGACCGCGGGAACACACTGACCTCAGTAAAACACTGACCACAGGAACACACTGACCTCAGTAAAACACTGACCGCAGGAACACACTGACCTCAGTAAAACACTGACCGCAGGAACACACTGACCCCAGTAAAACACTGACCGCAGGAACACACTGACCCCAGTAAAACACTGACCCCAGTAAAACACTGACCGCAGGAACACACTGACCGCAGGAACACACTCACCGCAGTAACACACTGACCTCAGTAACACACGGACCGCAGGAACACACTGACCTCAGTAAGACACTGACCGCAGTAACACACTGGCCACAGTAACACACTGACCGCAGTAACACACTGACCGCAGGAACACACTGACCTCAGTAAAACACTGACCGCAGGAACACACTGACCCCAGTAAAACACTGACCGCAGGAACACACTGACCGCAGGAACACACTGACCTCAGTAACACACTGACCTCAGTAACACACTGACCGCAGGAACACACTGACCGCAGGAACACACTCACCGCAGTAACACACTCACCGCAGTAACACACTGACCTCAGTAACACACTGACCGCAGTAACACACTGACCGCAGTAACACACTGAGCCCAGTAAAACACTGACCGCAGGAACACACTGACCGCAGGAGCACACTGACCTCAGTAACACACTGACCCCAGTAACACACTGACCGCAGGAACACACTGACCTCAGTAAAACACTGACCACAGGAACACACTGACCGCAGGAACACACTGACCCCAGTAAAACACTGACCGCAGGAACACACTGACCGCAAGAACACACTGACCTCAGTAACACACTGACCGCAGGAACACACCGACCGCAGGAACACACTCACCCCAGTAACACACTCACCCCAGTAACACACTGACCTCAGTAACACACTGACCTCAGTAAAACACTGACCTCAGTAAAACACTGACCGCAGTAACACACTGAGCCCAGTAAAACACTGACCCCAGTAACATACTGACCTCAGTAACACACTGACCGCAGTAACACACTGACCCCAGTAAAACACGGACCGCAGGAACACACTGACCCCAGTAACACACTGACCGCAGGAACACACTGACCTCAGTAAAACACTGACCACAGGAACACACTGACCCCAGTAAAACACTGACCCAAGTAACACACTGACCCCAGTAAAACACTGACCTCAGTAACACACTGACCGCAGTAACACACTGACCCCAGTAAAACACGGACCGCAGGAACACACTGACCCCAGTAACACACTGACCGCAGGAACACACTGACCGCAGGAACACACTGACCCCAGTAACACACTGACCTCAGTAACACTCTGACCGCAGTAACACACTGACCCCAGTAACACACTGACCGCAGGAACACACTGACCCCAGTAACACACTGACCCCAGTAACAGACTGACCGCAGTAACACACTGACCGCAGGAACACACTGACCGCAGTAACAGACTGACCTCAGTAACATACTGACCGCAGTAACACACTGACGGCAGGAACACACTGACCGCAGTAACAGACTGACCCCAGTAACAGACTGACCTCAGTAACACACTGACCGCAGTAACACACTGACCGCAGGAACACACTGACCGCAGTAACAGACTGACCTCAGTAACACACTGACCGCAGTAACATACTGACCGCAATAACACACTGACCCCAGTAACACACTGACCGCAGGAACACACTGTCCCCAGTAAAACACGGACCGCAGGAACACACTGACCCCAGTAACAGACTGACCGCAGGAACACACTGACCCCAGTAACACACTGACCTCAGCTACACACTGACCCCAGTAAAACACTGACCGCAGGAACACACTGACCCCAGTAAAACACTGACCGCAGGAACACTCTGACCGCAGGAACACACTGACCCCAGTAAAACACTGACCGCAGGAACACACTGACCCCAGTAACACACTGACCGCAGGAACACACTGACCCCAGTAAAACACTGACCTCAGTAACACACTGACCTCGGTAACACTCTGACCGCAGTAAAACACTGACCTCAGTAACAGACTGACCGCAGGAACACACTGACCTCAGTAAAACACTGACCACTGTAACACACTGACCCCAGTAACACACTGACCTCAGTAACACACTGACCGCAGGAACACACTGACCGCAGTAAACACTGACCTCAGTAACACACTGACCTCAGTAACTCACTGACCTCAGGAACACACTGACCCCAGTAAAACACTAACCCCAGTAAAACACTGACCCCAGTAACACACTGACCGCAGGAACACACTGACCCCAGTAAAACACTAACCCCAGCAAAACACTGACCCCAGTAACATACTGACCTCAGTAACACACTGACCTCAGTAACACACTGACCTCAGTAAAACACTGACCACAGGAACACACTGACCCCAGTAAAACACTGACCCCAGTAAAACACTGACCGCAGTAAAACACTGACCGCAGTAACACACTGACCCCAGTAAAACACGGACAGCAGGAACACACTGACCCCAGTAACACACTGACCGCAGGAACACACTGACCCCAGTAAAACACTGACCCCAGTAAAACACTGACCGCAGTAAAACACGGACAGCAGGAACACACTGACCGCAGGAATACACTGACTGCAGTAACACACTGACTGCAGGAACACACTGACCGCAGGAACACACTGACCCCAGTAAAACACTAACCCCAGCAAAACACTGACCCCAGTAACATACTGACCTCAGTAACACACTGACCTCAGTAACACACTGACCTCAGTAAAACACTGACCACAGGAACACACTGACCCCAGTAAAACACTGACCCCAGTAAAACACTGACCGCAGTAAAACACTGACCGCAGTAACACACTGACCCCAGTAACACACTGACCCCAGTAACACACTGACCTCAGGAACACACTGGCCACAGTAACACACTGACCACAGAAACACACTAACCTCAGTAACACACTGACCTCAGTAACACCCTGACCTCAGTAACTCTCTGACCTCAGGAACACACTGGCCACAGTAACACACTGACCACAGAAACACACTAACCTCAGTAACACACTGACCCCAGTAACACACTGACCGCAGGAACACACTGACCCCAGTAACACACTGACCCCAGTAACAGACTGACCGCAGTAACACACTGACCCCAGTAACACACTGACCTCAGTAACACACTATCGCAGTAAAACACTGACCGCAGTAACACACTGACCGCAGGAACACACTGACCTCAGTAACACACTGACCTCAGTAACACACTGACCTCAGTAACTCTCTGACCTCAGGAACACACTGGCCACAGAAACACACTGACCTCAGTAACACACTGACCTCAGTAACACACTGACCTCAGTAACTCTCTGACCTCAGGAACACACTGGCCACAGAAACACACTAACCTCAGTAACACACTGACCGCAGTAACACACTGACCACAGAAACACACTGACCACAGAAACACACTGACCACAGAAACACACTAACCTCAGTAACACACTGACCGCAGTAACACACTGACCACAGTAAAACACTGACCGCAGGAACACACTGACCGCAAGAACACACTGACCTCAGTAACACACTGACCGCAGGAACACACCGACCGCAGGAACACACTCACCCCAGTAACACACTGACCTCAGTAACACACTGACCTCAGTAAAACACTGACCGCAGGAACACACTGACCCCAGTAAAACACTGACCGCAGGAACACACTGACCTCAGTAACACACTGACTGCAGTAATCACTGGCCACAGTAACACACTGACCGCAGTAACACACTGACCGCAGGAACACACTCACCTCAGTAAAAACTGACTGCAGTAACACACTGACCCCAGTAACACACTGACCCCAGTAACACACTGACCTCAGTAAAACACTGACCGCAGGAACACACTGACCGCGGGAACACACTGACCTCAGTAAAACACTGACCGCAGGAACACACTGACCGCAGGAACACACTGACCTCAGTAAAACACTGACCGCAGGAACACACTGACCCCAGTAAAACACTGACCGCAGGAACACACTGACCGCAGGAACACACTGACCGCAGGAACACACTGACCTCAGTAACACACTGACCTCAGTAACACACTGACCGCGGGAACACACTGACCTCAGTAAAACACTGACCACAGGAACACACTGACCTCAGTAAAACACTGACCGCAGGAACACACTGACCTCAGTAAAACACTGACCGCAGGAACACACTGACCCCAGTAAAACACTGACCGCAGGAACACACTGACCCCAGTAAAACACTGACCCCAGTAAAACACTGACCGCAGGAACACACTGACCGCAGGAACACACTCACCGCAGTAACACACTGACCTCAGTAACACACGGACCGCAGGAACACACTGACCTCAGTAAGACACTGACCGCAGTAACACACTGGCCACAGTAACACACTGACCGCAGTAACACACTGACCGCAGGAACACACTGACCTCAGTAAAACACTGACCGCAGGAACACACTGACCCCAGTAAAACACTGACCGCAGGAACACACTGACCGCAGGAACACACTGACCTCAGTAACACACTGACCTCAGTAACACACTGACCGCAGGAACACACTGACCGCAGGAACACACTCACCGCAGTAACACACTGACCTCAGTAACACACTGACCGCAGTAACACACTGACCGCAGTAACACACTGAGCCCAGTAAAACACTGACCGCAGGAACACACTGACCGCAGGAGCACACTGACCTCAGTAACACACTGACCCCAGTAACACACTGACCGCAGGAACACACTGACCTCAGTAACACACTGACCGCAGGAACACACTGACCTCAGTAAAACACTGACCACAGGAACACACTGACCGCAGGAACACACTGACCCCAGTAAAACACTGACCGCAGGAACACACTGACCGCAAGAACACACTGACCTCAGTAACACACTGACCGCAGGAACACACCGACCGCAGGAACACACTCACCCCAGTAACACACTGACCTCAGTAACACACTGACCTCAGTAAAACACTGACCGCAGTAACACACTGAGCCCAGTAAAACACTGACCGCAGGAACACACTGACCGCAGGAGCACACTGACCTCAGTATCACACTGACCCCAGTAACACACTGACCGCAGGAACACACTGACCGCATGAACACACTGACCCCAGTAAAACACTGACCCCAGTAAAACACTGACCGCAGGAACACACTGACCCCAGTAAAACACTAACCCCAGTAAAACACTGACCCCAGTAACATACTGACCTCAGTAACACACTGACCGCAGTAACACACTGACCCCAGTAAAACACGGACCGCAGGAACACACTGACCCCAGTAACACACTGACCGCAGGAACACACTGACCTCAGTAAAACACTGACCACAGGAACACACTGACCCCAGTAAAACACTGACCCAAGTAACACACTGACCCCAGTAAAACACTGACCTCAGTAACACACTGACCGCAGTAACACACTGACCCCAGTAAAACACGGACCGCAGGAACACACTGACCCCAGTAACACACTGACCGCAGGAACACACTGACCGCAGGAACACACTGACCCCAGTAACACACTGACCTCAGTAACACTCTGACCGCAGTAACACACTGACCCCAGTAACACACTGACCGCAGGAACACACTGACCCCAGTAACACACTGACCCCAGTAACAGACTGACCGCAGTAACACTCTGACCTCAGGAACACACTGGCCACAGTAACACACTGACCACAGAAACACACTAACCTCAGTAACACACTGACCCCAGTAACACACTGACCGCAGGAACACACTGACCCCAGTAACACACTGACCCCAGTAACAGACTGACCGCAGTAACACACTGACCCCAGTAACACACTGACCTCAGTAACACACTATCGCAGTAAAACACTGACCGCAGTAACACACTGACCGCAGGAACACACTGACCTCAGTAACACACTGACCTCAGTAACACACTGACCTCAGTAACTCTCTGACCTCAGGAACACACTGGCCACAGAAACACACTGACCTCAGTAACACACTGACCTCAGTAACACACTGACCTCAGTAACTCTCTGACCTCAGGAACACACTGGCCACAGAAACACACTAACCTCAGTAACACACTGACCGCAGTAACACACTGACCACAGAAACACACTGACCACAGAAACACACTGACCACAGAAACACACTAACCTCAGTAACACACTGACCGCAGTAACACACTGACCACAGTAAAACACTGACCGCAGGAACACACTGACCGCAAGAACACACTGACCTCAGTAACACACTGACCGCAGGAACACACCGACCGCAGGAACACACTCACCCCAGTAACACACTGACCTCAGTAACACACTGACCTCAGTAAAACACTGACCGCAGGAACACACTGACCCCAGTAAAACACTGACCGCAGGAACACACTGACCTCAGTAACACACTGACTGCAGTAATCACTGGCCACAGTAACACACTGACCGCAGTAACACACTGACCGCAGGAACACACTCACCTCAGTAAAAACTGACTGCAGTAACACACTGACCCCAGTAACACACTGACCCCAGTAACACACTGACCTCAGTAAAACACTGACCGCAGGAACACACTGACCGCGGGAACACACTGACCTCAGTAAAACACTGACCGCAGGAACACACTGACCGCAGGAACACACTGACCTCAGTAAAACACTGACCGCAGGAACACACTGACCCCAGTAAAACACTGACCGCAGGAACACACTGACCGCAGGAACACACTGACCGCAGGAACACACTGACCTCAGTAACACACTGACCTCAGTAACACACTGACCGCGGGAACACACTGACCTCAGTAAAACACTGACCACAGGAACACACTGACCTCAGTAAAACACTGACCGCAGGAACACACTGACCTCAGTAAAACACTGACCGCAGGAACACACTGACCCCAGTAAAACACTGACCGCAGGAACACACTGACCCCAGTAAAACACTGACCCCAGTAAAACACTGACCGCAGGAACACACTGACCGCAGGAACACACTCACCGCAGTAACACACTGACCTCAGTAACACACGGACCGCAGGAACACACTGACCTCAGTAAGACACTGACCGCAGTAACACACTGGCCACAGTAACACACTGACCGCAGTAACACACTGACCGCAGGAACACACTGACCTCAGTAAAACACTGACCGCAGGAACACACTGACCCCAGTAAAACACTGACCGCAGGAACACACTGACCGCAGGAACACACTGACCTCAGTAACACACTGACCTCAGTAACACACTGACCGCAGGAACACACTGACCGCAGGAACACACTCACCGCAGTAACACACTGACCTCAGTAACACACTGACCGCAGTAACACACTGACCGCAGTAACACACTGAGCCCAGTAAAACACTGACCGCAGGAACACACTGACCGCAGGAGCACACTGACCTCAGTAACACACTGACCCCAGTAACACACTGACCGCAGGAACACACTGACCTCAGTAACACACTGACCGCAGGAACACACTGACCTCAGTAAAACACTGACCACAGGAACACACTGACCGCAGGAACACACTGACCCCAGTAAAACACTGACCGCAGGAACACACTGACCGCAAGAACACACTGACCTCAGTAACACACTGACCGCAGGAACACACCGACCGCAGGAACACACTCACCCCAGTAACACACTGACCTCAGTAACACACTGACCTCAGTAAAACACTGACCGCAGTAACACACTGAGCCCAGTAAAACACTGACCGCAGGAACACACTGACCGCAGGAGCACACTGACCTCAGTATCACACTGACCCCAGTAACACACTGACCGCAGGAACACACTGACCGCATGAACACACTGACCCCAGTAAAACACTGACCCCAGTAAAACACTGACCGCAGGAACACACTGACCCCAGTAAAACACTAACCCCAGTAAAACACTGACCCCAGTAACATACTGACCTCAGTAACACACTGACCGCAGTAACACACTGACCCCAGTAAAACACGGACCGCAGGAACACACTGACCCCAGTAACACACTGACCGCAGGAACACACTGACCTCAGTAAAACACTGACCACAGGAACACACTGACCCCAGTAAAACACTGACCCAAGTAACACACTGACCCCAGTAAAACACTGACCTCAGTAACACACTGACCGCAGTAACACACTGACCCCAGTAAAACACGGACCGCAGGAACACACTGACCCCAGTAACACACTGACCGCAGGAACACACTGACCGCAGGAACACACTGACCCCAGTAACACACTGACCTCAGTAACACTCTGACCGCAGTAACACACTGACCCCAGTAACACACTGACCGCAGGAACACACTGACCCCAGTAACACACTGACCCCAGTAACAGACTGACCGCAGTAACACACTGACCGCAGGAACACACTGACCGCAGTAACAGACTGACCTCAGTAACATACTGACCGCAGTAACACACTGACGGCAGGAACACACTGACCGCAGTAACAGACTGACCCCAGTAACAGACTGACATCAGTAACACACTGACCGCAGTAACACACTGACCGCAGGAACACACTGACCGCAGTAACAGACTGACCTCAGTAACACACTGACCGCAGTAACATACTGACCGCAATAACACACTGACCCCAGTAACACACTGACCGCAGGAACACACTGTCCCCAGTAAAACACGGACCGCAGGAACACACTGACCCCAGTAACAGACTGACCGCAGGAACACACTGACCCCAGTAACACACTGACCTCAGCTACACACTGACCCCAGTAAAACACTGACCGCAGGAACACACTGACCCCAGTAAAACACTGACCGCAGGAACACTCTGACCGCAGGAACACACTGACCCCAGTAAAACACTGACCGCAGGAACACACTGACCCCAGTAACACACTGACCGCAGGAACACACTGACCCCAGTAAAACACTGACCTCAGTAACACACTGACCTCGGTAACACTCTGACCGCAGTAAAACACTGACCTCAGTAACAGACTGACCGCAGGAACACACTGACCTCAGTAAAACACTGACCACTGTAACACACTGACCCCAGTAACACACTGACCTCAGTAACACACTGACCGCAGGAACACACTGACCGCAGTAAACACTGACCTCAGTAACACACTGACCTCAGTAACTCACTGACCTCAGGAACACACTGACCCCAGTAAAACACTAACCCCAGTAAAACACTGACCCCAGTAACACACTGACCGCAGGAACACACTGACCCCAGTAAAACACTAACCCCAGCAAAACACTGACCCCAGTAACATACTGACCTCAGTAACACACTGACCTCAGTAACACACTGACCTCAGTAAAACACTGACCACAGGAACACACTGACCCCAGTAAAACACTGACCCCAGTAAAACACTGACCGCAGTAAAACACTGACCGCAGTAACACACTGACCCCAGTAAAACACGGACAGCAGGAACACACTGACCCCAGTAACACACTGACCGCAGGAACACACTGACCCCAGTAAAACACTGACCCCAGTAAAACACTGACCGCAGTAAAACACGGACAGCAGGAACACACTGACCGCAGGAATACACTGACTGCAGTAACACACTGACTGCAGGAACACACTGACCGCAGGAACACACTGACCCCAGTAAAACACTAACCCCAGCAAAACACTGACCCCAGTAACATACTGACCTCAGTAACACACTGACCTCAGTAACACACTGACCTCAGTAAAACACTGACCACAGGAACACACTGACCCCAGTAAAACACTGACCCCAGTAAAACACTGACCGCAGTAAAACACTGACCGCAGTAACACACTGACCCCAGTAACACACTGACCTCAGGAACACACTGGCCACAGTAACACACTGACCACAGAAACACACTAACCTCAGTAACACACTGACCTCAGTAACACCCTGACCTCAGTAACTCTCTGACCTCAGGAACACACTGGCCACAGTAACACACTGACCACAGAAACACACTAACCTCAGTAACACACTGACCCCAGTAACACACTGACCGCAGGAACACACTGACCCCAGTAACACACTGACCCCAGTAACAGACTGACCGCAGTAACACACTGACCCCAGTAACACACTGACCTCAGTAACACACTATCGCAGTAAAACACTGACCGCAGTAACACACTGACCGCAGGAACACACTGACCTCAGTAACACACTGACCTCAGTAACACACTGACCTCAGTAACTCTCTGACCTCAGGAACACACTGGCCACAGAAACACACTGACCTCAGTAACACACTGACCTCAGTAACACACTGACCTCAGTAACTCTCTGACCTCAGGAACACACTGGCCACAGAAACACACTAACCTCAGTAACACACTGACCGCAGTAACACACTGACCACAGAAACACACTGACCACAGAAACACACTAACCTCAGTAACACACTGACCGCAGTAACACACTGACCACAGAAACACACTAACCTCAGTAACACACTGGTAACACACTGACCGCAGTAACAGACTGGCCTCAATGTCAGACTGACCGCAGTAACAGTTTGACCGGAGTAAAACACTAACCCCAGTAAAACACTGACCGCAGGAACACACTGACCCCAGTAAAACACTAACCCCAGTAAAACACTGACCCCAGTAAAACACTGACCGCAGGAACACACTGACCCCAGTAAAACACTAACCCCAGTAAAACACTGACCGCACGAACACACTGACCCCAGTAAAACACTAACCCCAGGAAAACACTGACCGCAGGAACACACTGACCCCAGTAAAACACTAACCCCAGTAAAACACTGACCGCACGAACACACTGACCCCAGTAAAACACTAACCCCAGTAAAACACTAACCCCAGTAAAACACTGACCGCAGGAACACACTGACCCCAGTAAAACACTAACCCCAGTAAAACACTGACCCCAGTAAAACACTGACCGCAGGAACACACTGACCCCAGTAAAACACTAACCCCAGTAAAACACTGACCGCAGGAACACACTGACCCCAGTAAAACACTAACCCCAGTAAAACACTGACCCCAGTCACATACTGACCTCAGTAGCACACTGACCTCAGTAACACACTGACCTCAGTAAAACACTGACCACAGGAACACACTGACCCCAGTAAAACACTGACCCCAGTAAAACACTGACCGCAGTAAAACACTGACCGCAGTAACACACTGACCCCAGTAAAACACGGACCGCAGGAACACACTGACCCCAGTAACACACTGACCGCAGGAACACTCTGACTGCAGGAACACCCTGACTGCAGGAACACACTGACCCCAGTAACACACTGACCGCAGGAACAGACTGACTGCAGTAACACACTGACCTCAGTAACACACTGACCGCAGTAATACACTGACCTCAGTAACACACTGACCTCAGTAAAACACTGACCGCAGTAACACACTGACCGCAGGAACACACTGACCTCAGTAACACACTGACCGCAGGAACACACTGACCGCAAGAACACACTGACCCCAGTAACACACTGGCCACAGTAACACACTGACCGCAGGAACACACTGACCTCAGTAACACACTGACCGCAGGAACACACTGACCGCAGGAACACACTGACCTCAGGAACACACTGACCGCAGTAACACACTGGCCACAGTAACACTCTGACCGCAGGAACACACTGACCTCAGTAACACACTGACCTCAGTAACACACTGACCGCAGGAACACACTGACCTCAGGAACACACTGACCGCAGTAACACACTGGTCACAGTAACACACTGACCGCAGGAACACACTGACCTCAGTAAGACACTGACCTCAGTAACACACTGACCCCAGTAAAACACTGACCGCAGGAGCACACTGACCGCAGGAACACACTGACCGCAGTAACACACTGACCGCAGGAACACACTGACCTCAGTAACACACTGACCGCAGTAACACACTGACCGCAGTAACACACTGGCCACAGTAACACACTGACCGCAGGAACACACTGACCTCAGTAAAAACTGACCGCAGTAACACTCTGACCCTAGTAACACACGGACCGCAGGAACACACTGACCTCAGTAAGACACTGACCGCAGTAACACACTGGCCACAGTAACACACTGACCGCAGTAACACACTGACCGCAGGAACACACTGACCTCAGTAACACACTGACCTCATTAACACACTGACCGCAGGAACACACTGACCCCAGTAACACACTGACCTCAGTAACACTCTGACCGCAGTAACACACTGACCCCAGTAACACACTGACCGCAGGAACACACTGACCCCAGTAACACACTGACCCCAGTAACAGACTGACCGCAGTAACACACTGACCGCAGGAACACACTGACCGCAGTAACAGACTGACGGCAGGAACACACTGACCGCAGTAACAGACTGACCCCAGTAACAGACTGACCTCAGTAACACACTGACCGCAGGAACACACTGACCGCAGTAACAGACTGACCTCAGTAACACACTGACCGCAGTAACACACTGACCGCAGTAACACACTGACCGCAGCTACACACTGACCCCAGTAAAACACTGACCGCAGGAACACACTGACCGCAGGAACACACTGACCCCAGTAAAACACTGACCGCAGGAACACACTGACCCCAGTAACACACTGACCGCAGTAACACACTGACCGCAGTAACAGACTGACCTCAGTAACACACTGACCGCAGTAACACACTGACCCCAGTAACACACTGACCGCAGGAACACACTGACCCCAGTAAAACACGGACCGCAGGAACACACTGACCCCAGTAACAGACTGACCGCAGGAACACACTGACCGCAGGAACACACTGACCCCAGTAACACACTGACCTCAGCTACACACTGACCCCAGTAAAACACTGACCGCAGGAACACACTGACCCCAGTAAAACACTGACCGCAGGAACACACTGACCGCAGGAACACACTGACCCCAGTAACACACTGACCGCAGTAACACACTGACCGCAGGAACACACTGACCTCAGTAACACACTGACCGCAGGAACACACTGACCGCAGGAACACACTCACCCCAGTAACACACTGACCTCAGTAACACACTGACCTCAGTAAAACACTGACCGCAGTAACACACTGAGCCCAGTAAAACACTGACCGCAGGAGCACACTGACCTCAGTAACACACTGACCCCAGTAACACACTGACCGCAGGAACACACTGACCGCCGGAACACACTGACCCCAGTCAAACACTGACCGCAGGAACACACTGACCGCAGGAACACACTGACCGCAGGAACACACTGACCCCAGTAAAACACTGACCTCAGTAACACACTGACCTCGGTGACACTCTGACCGCAGTAAAACACTGACCTCAGTAACAGACAGACCGCAGGAACACACTGACCTCAGTAACACACTGACCTCAGGAACACACTGACCGCAGGAACACACTGACCGCAGGAACACACTCACCCCAGTAACACACTGACCTCAGTAACACACTGACCTCAGTAAAACACTGACCGCAGTAACACACTGAGCCCAGTAAAACACTGACCGCAGGAACACACTGACCGCAGGAGCACACTGACCTCAGTAACACACTGACCCCAGTAACACACTGACCGCAGGAACACACTGACCGCCGGAACACACTGACCCCAGTCAAACACTGACCGCAGGAACACACCGACCGCAGGAACACACTGACCGCAGGAACACACTGACCCCAGTAAAACACTGACCTCAGTAACACACTGACCTCGGTAACACTCTGACCGCAGTAAAACACTGACCTCAGTAACAGACAGACCGCAGGAACACACTGACCTCAGTAAAACACTGACCACTGTAACACACTGACCCCAGTAACACACTGACCTCAGTAAAACACTGACCGCAGGAACACACTGACCTCAGGAACACACTGGCCACAGTAACACACTGGCCGCTGTAACACACTGACCACAGAAACACACTAACCTCAGTAACACACTGGCCGCAGTAACACACTGACCACAGAAACACACTAACCTCAGTAACACACTGGTAACACACTGACCGCAGTAACAGACTGACCTCAATAACAGACTGACCGCAGTAACAGTTTGACCGGAGTAAAACACTAACCCCAGTAAAACACTGACCGCAGGAACACACTGACCCCAGTAAAACACTGACCCCAGTAACACACTGACCGCAGTAAAACACTGACCCCAGTAAAACACTGACCCCAGTAACACACTGACCGCAGTAAAACACTGACCTCAGTAACACACTGACCCCAGTAAAACACTGACCCCAGTAACACACTGACCGCAGGAACACACTGACCCCAGTAAAACACTAACCCCAGTAAAACACTGACCGCAGGAACACACTGACCGCAGGAACACACTGACCCCAGTAAAACACTAACCCCAGTAAAACACTAACCCCAGTAAAACACTGACCGCAGGAACACACTGACTCCAGTAAAACACTAACCCCAGTAAAACACTGACCCCAGTAAAACGCTGACCGCAGGAACACACTGACCCCAGTAAAACACTAACCCCAGTAAAACACTGACCGCAGGAACACACTGACCCCAGTAAAACACTAACCCCAGTAAAACACTGACCCCAGTAACACACTGACCGCAGGAACACACTGACCCCAGTAAAACACTAACCCCAGCAAAACACTGACCCCAGTAACATACTGACCTCAGTAACACACTGACCTCAGTAACACACTGACCTCAGTAAAACACTGACCACAGGAACACACTGACCCCAGTAAAACACTGACCCCAGTAAAACACTGACCGCAGTAAAACACTGACCGCAGTAACACACTGACCCCAGTAAAACACGGACAGCAGGAACACACTGACCCCAGTAACACACTGACCGCAGGAACACACTGACTGCAGGAACACACTGACCCCAGTAACACACTGACGGCAGGAACACACTGACCCCAGTAACACACTGACCCCAGTAACAGACTGACCGCAGTAACACACTGACCCCAGTAACACACTGACCTCAGTAACACACTGACCGCAGTAAAACACTGACCGCAGTAACACACTGACCGCAGGAACACACTGACCTCAGTAACACACTGACCTCAGTAACTCTCTGACCTCAGGAACAGACTGACCGCAGGAACACACTGACCCCAGTAAAACACTGACCGCAGGAACACACTGACCTCAGTAAGACACTGACCGCAGTAACACACTGGCCACAGTAACACACTGACCGCAGGAACACACTGACCGCAGGAACACACTGACCTCAGTAACACACTGACCGCAGTAACACACTGACCGCAGGAATACACTGACCGCAGGAACACACTCACCTCAGTAAAACACTGACCGCAGGAACACACTGACCTCAGTAACACACTGACCCCAGTAACACACTGACCGCAGGAACACACTGACCTCAGTAAAACACTGACCACAGGAACACACTGACCGCAGGAACACACTGACCCCAGTAAAACACTGACCGCAGGAACACACTGACCCCAGTAAAACACTGACCCCAGTAAAACACTGACCGCAGGAACACACTGACCGCAGTAACACACTGACCTCAGTAAATCACTGACCGCAGGAACACACTGACCCCAGTAACACACTGACCGCAGGAACACACTGACCCCAGTAACACACTGACCCCAGTAACAGACTGACCGCAGTAACACACTGACCTCAGGAACACACTGACCGCAGTAACACACTGACCCCAGTAACAGACTGACCGCAGTAACACACTGACCTCAGGAACACACTGACCGCAGTAACACACTGGCCACAGTAACACTCTGACCGCAGGAACACACTGACCTCAGTAACACACTGACCTCAGTAACACACTGACCGCAGGAACACACTGACCTCAGGAACACACTGACCGCAGTAACACACTGGTCACAGTAACACACTGACCGCAGGAACACACTGACCTCAGTAAGACACTGACCTCAGTAACACACTGACCCCAGTAAAACACTGACCGCAGGAGCACACTGACCGCAGGAACACACTGACCTCAGTAACACACTGACCGCAGGAACACACTGACCTCAGTAACACACTGACCGCAGTAACACACTGACCGCAGTAACACACTGGCCACAGTAACACACTGACCGCAGGAACACACTGACCTCAGTAAAAACTGACCGCAGTAACACTCTGACCCTAGTAACACACGGACCGCAGGAACACACTGACCTCAGTAAGACACTGACCGCAGTAACACACTGGCCACAGTAACACACTGACCGCAGTAACACACTGACCGCAGGAACACACTGACCTCAGTAACACACTGACCTCATTAACACACTGACCGCAGGAACACACTGACCCCAGTAACACACTGACCTCAGTAACACTCTGACCGCAGTAACACACTGACCCCAGTAACACACTGACCGCAGGAACACACTGACCCCAGTAACACACTGACCCCAGTAACAGACTGACCGCAGTAACACACTGACCGCAGGAACACACTGACCGCAGTAACAGACTGACGGCAGGAACACACTGACCGCAGTAACAGACTGACCCCAGTAACAGACTGACCTCAGTAACACACTGACCGCAGGAACACACTGACCGCAGTAACAGACTGACCTCAGTAACACACTGACCGCAGTAACACACTGACCGCAGTAACACACTGACCGCAGCTACACACTGACCCCAGTAAAACACTGACCGCAGGAACACACTGACCGCAGGAACACACTGACCCCAGTAAAACACTGACCGCAGGAACACACTGACCCCAGTAACACACTGACCGCAGTAACACACTGACCGCAGTAACAGACTGACCTCAGTAACACACTGACCGCAGTAACACACTGACCCCAGTAACACACTGACCGCAGGAACACACTGACCCCAGTAAAACACGGACCGCAGGAACACACTGACCCCAGTAACAGACTGACCGCAGGAACACACTGACCGCAGGAACACACTGACCCCAGTAACACACTGACCTCAGCTACACACTGACCCCAGTAAAACACTGACCGCAGGAACACACTGACCCCAGTAAAACACTGACCGCAGGAACACACTGACCGCAGGAACACACTGACCCCAGTAACACACTGACCGCAGTAACACACTGACCGCAGGAACACACTGACCTCAGTAACACACTGACCGCAGGAACACACTGACCGCAGGAACACACTCACCCCAGTAACACACTGACCTCAGTAACACACTGACCTCAGTAAAACACTGACCGCAGTAACACACTGAGCCCAGTAAAACACTGACCGCAGGAGCACACTGACCTCAGTAACACACTGACCCCAGTAACACACTGACCGCAGGAACACACTGACCGCCGGAACACACTGACCCCAGTCAAACACTGACCGCAGGAACACACTGACCGCAGGAACACACTGACCGCAGGAACACACTGACCCCAGTAAAACACTGACCTCAGTAACACACTGACCTCGGTGACACTCTGACCGCAGTAAAACACTGACCTCAGTAACAGACAGACCGCAGGAACACACTGACCTCAGTAACACACTGACCTCAGGAACACACTGACCGCAGGAACACACTGACCGCAGGAACACACTCACCCCAGTAACACACTGACCTCAGTAACACACTGACCTCAGTAAAACACTGACCGCAGTAACACACTGAGCCCAGTAAAACACTGACCGCAGGAACACACTGACCGCAGGAGCACACTGACCTCAGTAACACACTGACCCCAGTAACACACTGACCGCAGGAAAACACTGACCGCCGGAACACACTGACCCCAGTCAAACACTGACCGCAGGAACACACCGACCGCAGGAACACACTGACCGCAGGAACACACTGACCCCAGTAAAACACTGACCTCAGTAACACACTGACCTCGGTAACACTCTGACCGCAGTAAAACACTGACCTCAGTAACAGACAGACCGCAGGAACACACTGACCTCAGTAAAACACTGACCACTGTAACACACTGACCCCAGTAACACACTGACCTCAGTAAAACACTGACCGCAGGAACACACTGACCTCAGGAACACACTGGCCACAGTAACACACTGGCCGCTGTAACACACTGACCACAGAAACACACTAACCTCAGTAACACACTGGCCGCAGTAACACACTGACCACAGAAACACACTAACCTCAGTAACACACTGGTAACACACTGACCGCAGTAACAGACTGACCTCAATAACAGACTGACCGCAGTAACAGTTTGACCGGAGTAAAACACTAACCCCAGTAAAACACTGACCGCAGGAACACACTGACCCCAGTAAAACACTGACCCCAGTAACACACTGACCGCAGTAAAACACTGACCCCAGTAAAACACTGACCCCAGTAACACACTGACCGCAGTAAAACACTGACCTCAGTAACACACTGACCCCAGTAAAACACTGACCCCAGTAACACACTGACCGCAGGAACACACTGACCCCAGTAAAACACTAACCCCAGTAAAACACTGACCGCAGGAACACACTGACCGCAGGAACACACTGACCCCAGTAAAACACTAACCCCAGTAAAACACTAACCCCAGTAAAACACTGACCGCAGGAACACACTGACTCCAGTAAAACACTAACCCCAGTAAAACACTGACCCCAGTAAAACGCTGACCGCAGGAACACACTGACCCCAGTAAAACACTAACCCCAGTAAAACACTGACCGCAGGAACACACTGACCCCAGTAAAACACTAACCCCAGTAAAACACTGACCCCAGTAACACACTGACCGCAGGAACACACTGACCCCAGTAAAACACTAACCCCAGCAAAACACTGACCCCAGTAACATACTGACCTCAGTAACACACTGACCTCAGTAACACACTGACCTCAGTAAAACACTGACCACAGGAACACACTGACCCCAGTAAAACACTGACCCCAGTAAAACACTGACCGCAGTAAAACACTGACCGCAGTAACACACTGACCCCAGTAAAACACGGACAGCAGGAACACACTGACCCCAGTAACACACTGACCGCAGGAACACACTGACTGCAGGAACACACTGACCCCAGTAACACACTGACGGCAGGAACACACTGACCCCAGTAACACACTGACCCCAGTAACAGACTGACCGCAGTAACACACTGACCCCAGTAACACACTGACCTCAGTAACACACTGACCGCAGTAAAACACTGACCGCAGTAACACACTGACCGCAGGAACACACTGACCTCAGTAACACACTGACCTCAGTAACTCTCTGACCTCAGGAACAGACTGACCGCAGGAACACACTGACCCCAGTAAAACACTGACCGCAGGAACACACTGACCTCAGTAAGACACTGACCGCAGTAACACACTGGCCACAGTAACACACTGACCGCAGGAACACACTGACCGCAGGAACACACTGACCTCAGTAACACACTGACCGCAGTAACACACTGACCGCAGGAATACACTGACCGCAGGAACACACTCACCTCAGTAAAACACTGACCGCAGGAACACACTGACCTCAGTAACACACTGACCCCAGTAACACACTGACCGCAGGAACACACTGACCTCAGTAAAACACTGACCACAGGAACACACTGACCGCAGGAACACACTGACCCCAGTAAAACACTGACCGCAGGAACACACTGACCCCAGTAAAACACTGACCCCAGTAAAACACTGACCGCAGGAACACACTGACCGCAGTAACACACTGACCTCAGTAAATCACTGACCGCAGGAACACACTGACCCCAGTAACACACTGACCGCAGGAACACACTGACCCCAGTAACACACTGACCCCAGTAACAGACTGACCGCAGTAACACACTGACCTCAGGAACACACTGGCCACAGTAACACACTGGCCGCTGTAACACACTGACCACAGAAACACACTAACCTCAGTAACACACTGACCTCAGGAACACACTGACCGCAGGAACACACTGACCGCAGGAACACACTGACCTCAGTAACACACTGACCTCAGTAACACACTGACCTCAGTAACTCTCTGACCTCAGGAACACACTGGCCACAGTAACACACTGGCCGCTGTAACACACTGACCACAGAAACACACTAACCTCAGTAACACACTGACCGCAGTAACACACTGGCCGCAGTAACACACTGACCACAGAAACACACTAACCTCAGTAACACACTGACCGCAGTAACACACTGACCCCAGTAAAACACTAACCCCAGTAAAACACTGACCGCAGGAACACACTGACCTCAGTAACACACTGACCGCAGGAACACACTGACCACAGAAACACACTAACCGCAGGAACACACTGACCTCAGTAACACACTGACCGCATGAACACACTGACCGCAAGAACACACTGACCGCAGGAACACACTGACCGCAAGAACACACTGGCCACAGTAACACACTGACCGCAGGAACACACTGACCTCAGTAACAAACTGACCGCAGGAACACACTGACCGCAGGAACACTCTGACCTCAGGAACACACTGACCGCAGTAACACACTGGCCACAGTAACACTCTGACCGCAGGAACACACTGACCTCAGTAACACACTGACCTCAGTAACACACTGACCGCAGGAACACACTGACCTCAGGAACACACTGACCTCAGTAACACACTGACCGCAGTAAATCACTGGCCACAGTAACACACTGACCGCAGTAACACACTGAGCCCAGTAAAACACTGACCGCAGGAACACACTGACCGCAGGAACACACTGACCTCAGTAACACACTGACCCCAGTAACACACTGACCGCAGGAACACACTGACCGCAGGAACACACTGACCCCAGTAAAACACTGACCGCAGGAACACACTGACCTCAGTAAGACACTGACCGCAGTAACACACTGGCCACAGTAACACACTGACCGCAGTAACACACTGACCGCAGGAACACACTGACCTCAGTAACACACTGACCGCAGTAACACACTGACCGCAGGAATACACTGACCGCAGGAACACACTCACCTCAGTAAAACACTGACCCCAGTAACACACTGACCGCAGGAACACACTGACCTCAGTAAACACTGACCGCAGGAACACACTGACCTCAGTAACACACTGACCCCAGTAACACACTGACCGCAGGAACACACTGACCTCAGTAAAACACTGACCACAGGAACACACTGACCCCAGTAACACACTGACCTCAGTAAAACACTGACCGCAGGAACACACTGACCGCGGGAACACACTGACCTCAGTAAAACACTGACCCCAGTAACACACTGACCGCAGGAACACACTGACCTCAGTAAACACTGACCGCAGGAACACACTGACCTCAGTAACACACTGACCCCAGTAACACACTGACCGCAGGAACACACTGACCTCAGTAAAACACTGACCACAGGAACACACTGACCCCAGTAACACACTGACCTCAGTAAAACACGGACCGCAGGAACACACTGACCCCAGTAACAGACTGACCGCAGGAACACACTGACCGCAGGAACACACTGACCCCAGTAACACACTGACCTCAGCTACACACTGACCCCAGTAAAACACTGACCGCAGGAACACACTGACCCCAGTAAAACACTGACCGCAGGAACACACTGACCGCAGGAACACACTGACCCCAGTAACACACTGACCGCAGTAACACACTGACCGCAGGAACACACTGACCTCAGTAACACACTGACCGCAGGAACACACTGACCGCAGGAACACACTCACCCCAGTAACACACTGACCTCAGTAACACACTGACCTCAGTAAAACACTGACCGCAGTAACACACTGAGCCCAGTAAAACACTGACCGCAGGAGCACACTGACCTCAGTAACACACTGACCCCAGTAACACACTGACCGCAGGAACACACTGACCGCCGGAACACACTGACCCCAGTCAAACACTGACCGCAGGAACACACTGACCGCAGGAACACACTGACCGCAGGAACACACTGACCCCAGTAAAACACTGACCTCAGTAACACACTGACCTCGGTGACACTCTGACCGCAGTAAAACACTGACCTCAGTAACAGACAGACCGCAGGAACACACTGACCTCAGTAACACACTGACCTCAGGAACACACTGACCGCAGGAACACACTGACCGCAGGAACACACTCACCCCAGTAACACACTGACCTCAGTAACACACTGACCTCAGTAAAACACTGACCGCAGTAACACACTGAGCCCAGTAAAACACTGACCGCAGGAACACACTGACCGCAGGAGCACACTGACCTCAGTAACACACTGACCCCAGTAACACACTGACCGCAGGAACACACTGACCGCCGGAACACACTGACCCCAGTCAAACACTGACCGCAGGAACACACCGACCGCAGGAACACACTGACCGCAGGAACACACTGACCCCAGTAAAACACTGACCTCAGTAACACACTGACCTCGGTAACACTCTGACCGCAGTAAAACACTGACCTCAGTAACAGACAGACCGCAGGAACACACTGACCTCAGTAAAACACTGACCACTGTAACACACTGACCCCAGTAACACACTGACCTCAGTAAAACACTGACCGCAGGAACACACTGACCTCAGGAACACGCTGGCCACAGTAACACACTGGCCGCTGTAACACACTGACCACAGAAACACACTAACCTCAGTAACACACTGGCCGCAGTAACACACTGACCACAGAAACACACTAACCTCAGTAACACACTGGTAACACACTGACCGCAGTAACAGACTGACCTCAATAACAGACTGACCGCAGTAACAGTTTGACCGGAGTAAAACACTAACCCCAGTAAAACACTGACCGCAGGAACACACTGACCCCAGTAAAACACTGACCCCAGTAACACACTGACCGCAGTAAAACACTGACCCCAGTAAAACACTGACCCCAGTAACACACTGACCGCAGTAAAACACTGACCTCAGTAACACACTGACCCCAGTAAAACACTGACCCCAGTAACACACTGACCGCAGGAACACACTGACCCCAGTAAAACACTAACCCCAGTAAAACACTGACCGCAGGAACACACTGACCGCAGGAACACACTGACCCCAGTAAAACACTAACCCCAGTAAAACACTAACCCCAGTAAAACACTGACCGCAGGAACACACTGACTCCAGTAAAACACTAACCCCAGTAAAACACTGACCCCAGTAAAACGCTGACCGCAGGAACACACTGACCCCAGTAAAACACTAACCCCAGTAAAACACTGACCGCAGGAACACACTGACCCCAGTAAAACACTAACCCCAGTAAAACACTGACCCCAGTAACACACTGACCGCAGGAACACACTGACCCCAGTAAAACACTAACCCCAGCAAAACACTGACCCCAGTAACATACTGACCTCAGTAACACACTGACCTCAGTAACACACTGACCTCAGTAAAACACTGACCACAGGAACACACTGACCCCAGTAAAACACTGACCCCAGTAAAACACTGACCGCAGTAAAACACTGACCGCAGTAACACACTGACCCCAGTAAAACACGGACAGCAGGAACACACTGACCCCAGTAACACACTGACCGCAGGAACACACTGACTGCAGGAACACACTGACCCCAGTAACACACTGACGGCAGGAACACACTGACCCCAGTAACACACTGACCCCAGTAACAGACTGACCGCAGTAACACACTGACCCCAGTAACACACTGACCTCAGTAACACACTGACCGCAGTAAAACACTGACCGCAGTAACACACTGACCGCAGGAACACACTGACCTCAGTAACACACTGACCTCAGTAACTCTCTGACCTCAGGAACAGACTGACCGCAGGAACACACTGACCCCAGTAAAACACTGACCGCAGGAACACACTGACCTCAGTAAGACACTGACCGCAGTAACACACTGGCCACAGTAACACACTGACCGCAGGAACACACTGACCGCAGGAACACACTGACCTCAGTAACACACTGACCGCAGTAACACACTGACCGCAGGAATACACTGACCGCAGGAACACACTCACCTCAGTAAAACACTGACCGCAGGAACACACTGACCTCAGTAACACACTGACCCCAGTAACACACTGACCGCAGGAACACACTGACCTCAGTAAAACACTGACCACAGGAACACACTGACCGCAGGAACACACTGACCCCAGTAAAACACTGACCGCAGGAACACACTGACCCCAGTAAAACACTGACCCCAGTAAAACACTGACCGCAGGAACACACTGACCGCAGTAACACACTGACCTCAGTAAATCACTGACCGCAGGAACACACTGACCCCAGTAACACACTGACCGCAGGAACACACTGACCCCAGTAACACACTGACCCCAGTAACAGACTGACCGCAGTAACACACTGACCTCAGGAACACACTGGCCACAGTAACACACTGGCCGCTGTAACACACTGACCACAGAAACACACTAACCTCAGTAACACACTGACCTCAGGAACACACTGACCGCAGGAACACACTGACCGCAGGAACACACTGACCTCAGTAACACACTGACCTCAGTAACACACTGACCTCAGTAACTCTCTGACCTCAGGAACACACTGGCCACAGTAACACACTGGCCGCTGTAACACACTGACCACAGAAACACACTAACCTCAGTAACACACTGACCGCAGTAACACACTGGCCGCAGTAACACACTGACCACAGAAACACACTAACCTCAGTAACACACTGACCGCAGTAACACACTGACCCCAGTAAAACACTAACCCCAGTAAAACACTGACCGCAGGAACACACTGACCTCAGTAACACACTGACCGCAGGAACACACTGACCACAGAAACACACTAACCGCAGGAACACACTGACCTCAGTAACACACTGACCGCATGAACACACTGACCGCAAGAACACACTGACCGCAGGAACACACTGACCGCAAGAACACACTGGCCACAGTAACACACTGACCGCAGGAACACACTGACCTCAGTAACAAACTGACCGCAGGAACACACTGACCGCAGGAACACTCTGACCTCAGGAACACACTGACCGCAGTAACACACTGGCCACAGTAACACTCTGACCGCAGGAACACACTGACCTCAGTAACACACTGACCTCAGTAACACACTGACCGCAGGAACACACTGACCTCAGGAACACACTGACCTCAGTAACACACTGACCGCAGTAAATCACTGGCCACAGTAACACACTGACCGCAGTAACACACTGAGCCCAGTAAAACACTGACCGCAGGAACACACTGACCGCAGGAACACACTGACCTCAGTAACACACTGACCCCAGTAACACACTGACCGCAGGAACACACTGACCGCAGGAACACACTGACCCCAGTAAAACACTGACCGCAGGAACACACTGACCTCAGTAAGACACTGACCGCAGTAACACACTGGCCACAGTAACACACTGACCGCAGTAACACACTGACCGCAGGAACACACTGACCTCAGTAACACACTGACCGCAGTAACACACTGACCGCAGGAATACACTGACCGCAGGAACACACTCACCTCAGTAAAACACTGACCCCAGTAACACACTGACCGCAGGAACACACTGACCTCAGTAAACACTGACCGCAGGAACACACTGACCTCAGTAACACACTGACCCCAGTAACACACTGACCGCAGGAACACACTGACCTCAGTAAAACACTGACCACAGGAACACACTGACCCCAGTAACACACTGACCTCAGTAAAACACTGACCGCAGGAACACACTGACCGCGGGAACACACTGACCTCAGTAAAACACTGACCACAGGAACACACTGACCCCAGTAACACACTGACCTCAGTAAATCACTGACCGCAGGAACACACTGACCGCAGGAACACACTGACCTCAGTAAAACACTGACCGCAGGAACACACTGACCGCAGGAACACACTGACCCCAGTAAAACACTGACCGCAGGAACACACTGACCGCAGGAACACACTGACCTCAGTAACACACTGACCCCAGTAAAACACTGACCGCAGGAACACACTGACCGCAGGAACACACTCACCCCAGTAACACACTGACCTCAGTAACACACTGACCGCAGTAAAGCACTGACCGCAGTAACACACTGACCTCAGTAAACACTGACCTCAGTAACACACTGACCGCAGGAACACACTGACCACAGAAACACAGTGATCACAGTCACACACTGACCTCAGGAAAACACTGACCTCAGTAACCCTCTATTTGCTCTGTCTGTGTCTATTTTGGACATGTTCTGCAGAGTGTCTATTAGTGACCACACTGTTTACACACCACCCTCCCCTCCCCCACTGGGGAGTCAGCACACTGTGTACACACTGCCCTGGGAGAGGGAGCACACTGTGTACCCGCTGCCCCGGGAGAGGGAGCACACTGTGTACCCGCTGCCCTGGGAGAGCGAGCACACTGTGTACCCGCTGCCCTGGGAGAGCGAGCACACTGTGTACCCACTGCCCTGGGAGAGCGAGCACACTGTGTACACACTGCCCTGGGAGAGCGAGCACACTGTGTACCCACTGCCCTGGGAGAGCGAGCACACTGTGTACACACTGCCCTGGGAGAGCGAGCACACTGTGTACACACTGCCCGGGGAAAGCGAGCACACTGTGTACACACTGCCCCGGGAGAGGGAGCACACTGTGTACACACTGCCCCGGGAGAGGGAACACACTGTGTACCCGCTGCCCCGGGAGAGCGAGCACACTGTGTACACACTGCCCCGGGAGAGGGAACACATTGTGTACCCGCTGCCCCGGGAGAGCGAGCACACTGTGTACACACTGCCCCGGGAGAGGGAGCACACTGTGTACCCACTGCCCCAGGAGAGGGAGCACACTGTGTACCCACTGCCCCGGGAAATCGAGCACACTGTGTACCCACTGCCCCAGGAGAGGGAGCACACTGTGTACCCACTGCCCCGGGAAATCGAGCACACTCTGTACCCACTGCCCCGGGAAATCGAGCACACTGTGTACCCACTGCCCCGGGAGAGCGAGCACACTCTGTACACACTGCCCCGGGAGAGCAGGCACACTGTGTACACACTGCCCTGGGAGAGCGGGCACACTGTGTACCCACTGCCCCGGGAAAGTGAGCACACTCTGTACACACTGCCCCGGGAGAGCGGGCACACTGTGTACACACTGCCCTGGGAGAGCGGGCACACTGTGTACACACTGCCCTGGGAGAGCGGGCACACTGTGTAACCACTGCCCCGGGAGAGCGAGCACACTCTGTACACACTGCCCCGGAGAGCGGGCACATTGTGTACCCACTGCCCCGGGAAAGCGGGCACACTGTGTACCCACTGCCCCGGGAGAGCGAGCACACTCTGTACACACTGCCCCGGGAGAGCGGGCACACTGTGTACACACTGCCCTGGGAGAGCGGGCATACTGTGTACCCACTGCCCCGGGAAAGCGAGCGCACTGTGTACACACTGCCCCGGGAAGGCGAGCACTCTGTGTGCACACTGCCCCGGGAGAGCGGGCGCCCTGTGTACACACTGCCCCGGGAGAGCGAGCACATTGTGTACCCACTGCCCCGGGAGAGCGAGCACACTGTGTACCCACTGCCCCGGGAAAGCGGGCACACTGTGTACCCATTGCCCCGGGAGAGCGAGCACACTGTGTACCCACTGCCCCGGGAGAGCAGGCACACTGTGTACACACTGCCCCGGGAGAGCGAGCACACTGTGTATCCACTGCCCCGGGAGAGCAGGCACACTGTGTACACACTGCCCCGGGAGAGCGAGCACATTGTGTACACACTGCCCCGGAAGAGCGAGCACACTGTGTACCCACTGCCCCGGGAAAGCGGGCACACTGTGTACCCACTGCCCCGGGAGAGCGAGCACACTGTGTACCCACTGCCCCGGGAGAGCAGGCACACTGTGTACACACTGCCCCGGGAGAGCGAGCACACTGTGTACCCACTGCCCCAGGAAAGCGAGCACACTGTGTACCCACTGCCCCGGGAGAGCGAGCACACTGTGTACCCACTGCCCCGGGAGAGCAGGCACACTGTGTATCCACTGCCCCGGGAGAGCGAGCACACTGTGTATCCACTGCCCCGGGAGAGCGAGCACACTGTGTACACACTGCCCCGGGAGAGCGAGCACACTGTGTACCCACTGCCCCGGGAAAGCGGGCACACTGTGTACCCACTGCCCCGGGAGAGCGAGCACACTGTGTACCCACTGCCCCGGGAGAGCAGGCACACTGTGTACACACTGCCCCGGGAGAGCGAGCACACTGTGTACCCACTGCCCCGGGAAAGCGAGCACACTGTGTACACACTGCCCCGGGAGAGCGAGCACACTGTGTACCCACTGCCCCGGGAGAGCAGGCACACTGTGTACACACTGCCCCGGGAGAGCGAGCACACTGTGTACCCACTGCCCCGGGAAAGCGAGCACACTGTGTACCCACTGCCCCGGGAGAGCAGGTACACTGTGTACCCACTGCCCCGGGAGAGCAGGCACACTGTGTACCCACTGCCCCGGGAGAGCAGGTACACTGTGTACCCACTGCCCCCGGAGAGCAGGTACACTGTGTACCCACTGCCCCGGGAGAGCAGGCACACTGTGTACCCACTGCCCCGGGAGAGTATTTGTGTTGCAATCGATGACGTCACTGGAGTTTGCGTGATCAGACAGATACATTTTATTTTTCACCAAGCTGAGAATGGTTTTCAATGTGTCTTTCTGGTATCGTTTGCTTCTCTGTCTGTCTGTTTGCTAACCTTGTTTGTCCCAGGGTGTATACTGGATCTGGTCTGGACTGGGCCGGGTGTGGGCGGGGCCAGGTTTTAATCCAAAGCTGCACCATTCTCACATTCTCATCAGTGGATTTGGTTAAAATTGGGGCTTTAAATATTAGCTGAGCACCCCTTGCCAAACATACATACGAACATAATGAATTCGGAGCAGGAGTCGGCCACTCGGCCCTCGAGCCTGCTCTGCCATTCAACAAGATCACGGCTGATCGGATTGTAACCTCAACTCCATATTCCCCTCTACCCCCGATAACCTGTCACCCCTCCTTGACACGTGTTTAGGTAATGTCTCCTCTTGCTCTCTGGGTTCACAGAGTGAAGTCTCACCATACACAGCCCAGAAATAACTCTGTGGCTGAATGCACTGCTCAGTATGGCACTGAAATAAACTGACCAAGCCACCTCTCGTCACATCCCATCTAAGTCTGGTTTATTAGCTGGTGTTGGTGCAGTTACCCTCAGTGCCCGGGGTTAGAGAGAGAGGGGAAATCAGGCAGGTTTCCTGCTCCTGATCACTGTCCAGTGACCCCGGCTTAGAAAGACAGGAGCAGGCAGTGCGAGGGACACTGAGGGAGGAGAGGCAGTAAAGAAACAAGTGAGAGGGACATTGAGGGAGGAGAGGCAGTAAAGAGAGAAGTGAGAGGGATACTGAGGGAGGAGAGGCAGTAAAGAGAGAAGTGAGAGGGACACTGAGGGAGGAGAGGCAGTAAAGAGACAAGTGAGAGGGACACTGAGGGAGGAGAGGCAGTAAAGAGAGAAGTGAGAGGGACACTGAGAGAGGAGAGGCAGTAAAGAGACAGGTGAGAGGGACACTGAGGGAGGAGAGGCAGTAAAGAGAGAATTGAGAGGGACACTGAGGGAGGAGAGGCAGTAAAGAGAGAAGTGAGACCTGGGGGCCTCCGCGTGAGTAAATAGTGAAAGATTTGTATGGGGAGGCAGAAACATAAACCAGAGATTCCTCAGTAACGGGGAAAAGAGGAGGGATGTTCTGAAACTGTAGGCTATTAAATCATTGATGTTTCACCACAAAGTGTCTAAGCAGGTAGAGACTAGAACATCATTTAAAAGGGATAGTATAAATGTTTAAAAAGGAGCAATATAAGGATGTGGCGGGGCAATGTAATTCCAGGAGAGAGAGCAGTGGCACTGGGAGGGAATCACCTTCACCCAGGCTGTACGTTCCATAATTCTGGGAAAACTTTCCTTTATCAATTCTAAACCTGGAGAGTGGTTTTAAAATATTGTTGCTGAGCTGAGTTTTTAACAATGTGCCCAGTGAGAAGTGGGCCAAACACCGAGCCCTAGATGTCCTCTCTCAATTTGGTTCAGGTCAGTCTGGACTGGCCAGTTTTAATATTTTTATTATTCATTCATGGGATGTGGGTGTCACTGGCCAGGCCAGCATTTATTGCCATCCCTAATTGCCCTTGAGAAGGTGGTGGTGAGCTGCCTTCTTGAACCGCTGCAGTCCATGTGGGGTAGGTACACCCACAGTGCTGTTAGGAAGGGCGTTCCAGAATTTTGACCCAGCGACAGTGAAGGAACGGCGATATAGTTCCAAGTCAGGATGGTGTGTGACTTGGAGGGGAACTTGCAGGAGGTGGTATTCCCATGTATTTGCTGCCCTTGTCCTTCTAGTTGGTGGAGGTCGTGGGTTTGGACAGTGCTAAGGAGCCTTGGTGCGTTGCTGCAGTGCATCTTGTAGATGGTACACACTGCTGCCACTGTGCGTCTGTGGTAGAGGGAGTGAATGTTTGTGGATGGGGTGCCAATCAAGGGGGCTGCTTTGTCCTGGATGGTGTCGAGCTTCTTGAGTGTTGTTGGAGCTGCACCCATCCAGGCAAGTGGAGAGTATTCCATCACACTCCTGACTTGTGCCTTGTAGATGGTGGACAGGCTTTGGGGAGTCAGGAGGTGAGTTACTCGCCGCAGGATTCCTAGCCTCTGACCTGCTGTTGTAGCCACAGTATTTATATGGCTGCTCCAGTTCAGTTTCTGGTCAATGGTAGCCCCCAGGATGTTGATAGTGGGGGATTCAGCGATCGTAATGCCGTTGAATGTCATGGGGAGATGGTTGGATTCTCTCTTGTTGGAGATGGTCATTTCCTGGCACTTGAGTGGTGCGAATGTTCCTTGCCACTTATCAGCCGAAGCCTGTATATCGTCTAGGTCTTGCTGCATTTCTACACGGACTGCTTCAGTATCTGAGGAGTCGCGAATGGTGCTGAACATTGTGCAATCATCAGCGAACATCCCCACTTCTGACCTTATGATTGAAGAAGGTCATTGATGAAGCAGCTGAAGATGGTTGGGCCTCGGACACTACCCTGAGGAACTCCTGCAGTGATGTCCTGGAGCTCAGATGATTGACCTCCAACAACCACAACCATCTTCCTTTGCGCTAGGTATGACTCCAGCCAGCGGAGGGTTTCCCCCTGATTCCCATTGACCTCAGTTTTGCTAGGGCTCCTTGATGCCATACTCGGTCAAATGCTGCCTTGATGTCAAGGGCAGTCACTCTCACCTCACCTCTGGAGTTCAGCTCTTTTGTCCATGTTTGAACTGTAATGAGGTTGGCTTTAAGTGAGGCTCCCAGTTCAGAGTCATCCCTTCTCACAGAAGGCAAGTCCAAAGAGATCACAGGAGAGGTTGGGTTTGTTAAAGTGACCTGGCCGGAATTTTCCATTGTGTGGGAAGCCCCATCCACCGGCCAGGAAGTTGGTGGCAAGCCCATCTCCACTGAGCCTGGGGAGCTAGGCTGGGATTTTTCGCTCCCCAAGCCTTTCATTAGTCTTGGGCGGGATTTCCACCTCCTTGAGGCAGGAAGTCCCGCCTAATGGAGCGGCCAGCCAATCAGGGGACTGCAGTTCTTCGTCCCAGTAGCGCCACCTGGAGCGGTGGCCACTGCTGGAACTACACCCAACCCTCAGAGGCAACGGGATAGACAGCCCCGGAAAAAAGGTAAGGTTTTCGGGTCTCGCTAGAGACAATCGGCTGGGCCTGGCGAGGCAAGGGGAGTTGGTTAGGGGGGATGGGGGTGTGGTGTTGTGCATTGTGGTTGATTGGAGCTTTGGGGGCAGCCCTCCGTGGGGCATAGGGTGCCGATCAGGAGGGCCCACCCCCAGCCCGCAAGAAGGCTTTTGAGGCCTCGGCTGCCCACCAGCCAAGGGTAAAATACCCGTGGCAGTGGGCGGAGGCCCTTAAGTGCCAGTTAATTGCCATCCTAACTCTAACCCTTCCTTAGACAGCACCTTCCAAACCCGTGACCTCGACCAACTAGAAGGGCAGGGGCAGCAAATGCATGTGAACACCACCACCTGCACGTTTCCCTCCAAGTCACACACCATCCTTGGAACTATATCACTGTTCCTTCACTGTCGCTCGGTCAAAATCCTGGAACTCCCTTCCTAACAGCACTGTGGGTGTATCTACCCCACATGGACTGCAGCGGTTCAAGAAGGCAGCTCACCACCACCTTCTCAAGGGCAATTAGGGATGGCAATAAATGCTGGCCTGGCCAGTGACGCCTTCTTTCCCATCAATGAATAAATAAAAACTTAAGGGCCTTGATTGGCCTGGGGTGGGTGGGCCGTTTATTGCTGCCCTGCGTAAATTGACAACAGGGGTGGAAGGGGATCGGGAATGGCCCCACCCCCCACCCCCAGACTCCCACTCAATTTTACGACTGCTCCCCCCACCCACTACCAGCCCACTCGTTTGGTGGTTGTAAAATTCTGGCCATTGATTGAGGAGCCTGACCACCCCATTATACAGAGATGGGCGAATCTGGCTGTAATTTCGGGGTGAATATCAACAGCTTATCGGGTTACTACTAGTTCTAGGTAGGTTACTGGGGAGTTACACCTGTCACTACCAGTCACATCAGTGTGTTAATGTATTGCTGTTCTTTATGAGGAGCCCCTCGATATCTGCATATTACCAGTGTTACTGTGAGTTACTGTTTGTTACTGTGGGAATTAAAGATCCTACCCTCCCTTCGATTCACGCGCCCCCCCCATGGTTTCCCCTCCACCCCCTTGATTTCCCCTCCCCTTCCTTGAGTTCCTCTCCCCTTCCTCGATTTTCCTTCCTCTCATCATTTCCTCTCTTTAGAAAGTATAGGGAGAGTGGAAGAGGAGGAGAGGAGTCTGATTGATTAAGTATATTGCAGCATTAGAACATGGGGGCATCAGTTGGTGAAAGCAATCAATGGTGACTCTGGTTAGAACTGAGGAATAAAATAACAGTGAAAGTAGTAACAGGAGTTGACAACAGGCCTCCCAATATCTGCAATGAAGTGGCAGAATATGTAAATTCGAGAGACCTGCAACAAGAGCAGTGTTATTTAAATTTTCCTATCAATTGGGAAGAGCAGACTTGCTCCAGTCAGAAAGGTGGTGAATTTCTTGAGTGCATTCAATAGTTTCCTGAGGCACAACAGATTAGATTTATGAATAAGTAATGAACCAGATTTTGTGAATAATCTAACAGGAAAGGAAAATTTAATTAACAGTGAACAGGCTCGAAGGGCCGAATGGCCTACTCCTGCTCCTATTTTCTATGTTTTTTTTCCTATAATAGCATTGAATTCAATGTAAGGTTTGAAAAGGAGAAATTTAACACAGTTACTAAGATTCTAGATTTTACTAAGGTAACTTGAACAGAATGAGACAGAGATTGATGACAGCTCAGGATGTGATAAATGGATACTTGGATAATAATAATCTGATTGGGCAGGGTCAACATGGATTTATGAATGGGAAATCATGTTTGACAAATCTGTTGGAGTTTTTTGAGTTTGTTACTAACAGAATTGATAAAGGTGGACGTGGTATACTTGGATTTTCAGAAGGCTTTTGATAAGGTTCCCCACAGGAGGCTGGTGAGCAAAACTAAAGCACATGGGATAGGAGGTAATATACTGGCATGGATTAAGGATTGGTTAACAAGGCAGAAAACAAACAGTAGGAATAAACGGGTCATTCTCGCATTGGCGGGTTGTGACTAGTGGGGTACCACAAGGATCACTACTTGGGCCCCAGCTGTTCACAATATATATCAATGATTTGGATGTGGGGACCAAATGTAATAATTCTAAGTTCGCGAATGACACAAAACTAGGTTGGAATGTGTGTTGTGAGGAAGATACAAAGTGGCTACAAGGGGATTTGGACAGACCTAGTGAGTGGGCAAAAACGTGGCAGATGGAATATAATGTGGAAAAATGTGAGGTTATCCATTTTGGTCGGAGGAATAGAAGTGCAGAGTATTTCTTAAATGGTAAGAGATTAGAAAGTGTAGATGAACAAAGGGACCTGGGTGTCCTTGTCAATAAGTCACTGAAAGCTAAGATGCAGGTGCAGCAAGCAATTAGGAAGGCTAATGGTATGTTAGCCTTTATCGTAAGAGGATTTGAGTACAGGAGTAGTGAAGTCTTGCTTCAATTGTATAGAACCTTGGTTAGACCACACCTGGATTGAAAACGGACAGACCACCCTGCATTGACCTAGTCACCGGAAATGACAGCGGCAAACCCAGCCCTGTCAACCCTGCAAAGTCCACCTTACTAACATCTGGGGGCTTGTGCCAAAGTTGGGAGAGCTGTCCCATAGACTAGTCAAGCAATAGCCTGACATAGTCATACTCACGGAATCATACCTTACAGACAATGTCTCAGACACTGCAATCACTATCCCTGGGTATGTCCTTTCCCACTGGTAGGACAGACCCACCAGAGGTGGCGGCACAGTGGTATACAGTAGGGAGGGAGTTGCCCTGGGAGTCCTCAACATCGACTCCGGACCCCATGAAGTCTCATGGCATCAGGTCAAACATGGACAAGGAAACCTCCTACTGATTACCACCTACCGCCCTCCCTCAGCTGATGACTCAGTACTCCTCCATGTTGAACACCACTTGGAGGAAGCACTGAGGGTGGCAAGGGCACAAAATGTACTCTGGATGGGGGACTTCAATGTCCATCACCAAGAGTGGCTCGGTAGCACCACTACTGACCGAGCTGGCCGAGTACTAAAGGATGTAGCTGCTAGACTGGGTCTGCGGCAGGTGGTGGGGGAACCAACGCGAGGGAAAAACATACTTGACCTTGTCCTCACCAATCTGCCTGCCGCAGGTGCTTCTGTCCATGACTGTATTGGTAGGAGTGACCACCGCACAGTCCTTGTGGAGATGAAGTCCCACCTTCACATTGAGGATACCGTCCATCGTGTTGTGTGGCACTATCACCGTGCTAAATGGGATAGGTTTCGAACAGATCTAGCAATGCAAAACTGGGCATCCATGAGGTGCTGTGGGCCATCAGCAGCAGCAGAATTGGACTCAACCACAATCTGTAACCTCATGGCCCGGCATATCCCCCACTCTACCATTACCATCAAGCCAGGAGACCAACCCTGGTTCAATGAAGAGTGCAGGAGGGCATGCCAGGAGGAGCACCAGGAATACCTCAAAATGAGGTGTCAACCTGGTGAAGCTACAACCCAGGACTACTTGGATGCCAAACAGCATAAGCAGCATGTGATAGACAGAGCTAAGCGATCCCATAACCAACGGATCAGATCTAATCTCTGCAGTCCTGCCACATTCAGCCATGAATGGTGGTGGACAATTAAACAACTAACTGGAGGAGGTGGCTCCACAAATATCCCCATCCTCAATGATGGGGGAGCCCAGCACATCAGTGTGAAAGATAAGGCAGAAACATTTGCATCAATCCTCAGCCAGAAGTGTTGAGTTGATGATCCATCTCGGCCTCCTCCTGAAGTCACCAGCATCACAGATGCCAGACTTCAGCCAATTCGATTCACTCCGCGTGATAGCAAGAAACGACTGAAGGCACTGGATACTGCAAAGGCTATGGGCCCTGACAATATTCGGCAATAGTACTGAAGGCCTGTGCTCCAGAACTTGCCACGCCCCCAGCCAAGCTGTTCCAGTACAGCTACAACACTGACATTTATCCTGCAATGTGGAAAATTGCCCAGTTATATCCTGTACACAAAAAGCAGGACAAATCCAACCCGGCCAATTACCGCCCCATCAGTCTACTCTCAATCATCAGTAAAGTGATGGAAGGTGTCATCAAGCGGAACTTGCTTAGCAATAACCTGCTCACTGAGGCTCAGTTTGGGTTCCGCCAGGGCCACTCAGCTCCTGACCTCATTACAGCCTTGGTTCAAACATGAACAAAAGAGCTAAACTCAAGAGGTGAGGTGAGAGTGACTGCCCTTGATATTAAGGCAGCATTTGACCAAGTATGGCATCAAGGAGCCCTAGCAAAACTGGAGTCAATGGGAATTAGGGGGAAAACTCTCTGCTGGTTGTCGTCATACCGAGCGCAAAGGAAGATGGTTGTGGTTGTTGGAGGTCAAAAATCTGAGCTCCAGGACATCACTGCAGGAGTTCCTCAGGGTAGTGTCCTCGGCCCAACCATCTTCAGCTGCTTCATCAATGACCTTCCTTCAGTCATAAGGTCAGAAGTGGGGATGTTCACTGAAGATTGCACAATGTTCAGCACCATTCACGACTCCTCAAATATTGAAGCAGTCCGTGTAGAAATGCAGCAAGACTTGGGCTGATAAGTGGCAAGTAACATTTGCGCCACACAAGTGCCAGGCAAGGACCATCTCCAACAAGAATGAATCTAACCATCTCCCCTTGACATTCAACAGCATTACCATCGCTGAATCCCCCACTAACAACATCCTAGGGGCTACCATTAACCAGAAACTGAACTGGAGTAGCCATATAAATACCGTGGCTACAAGAGCAGTTCAGAGGCTACGAATCCTGAGGCGAGTAACTCACCTCCTGACTCCCCAAAGCCTGTCCACCATCTACAAGGCACAAGTCAGGAGTGTGATGGAATACTCTCCACTTGCCTGGATGGGTGCAGCTCCAACAACACTCAAGAAGCTCGACACCATCCAGGACAAAGCAGCCCGCTTGATTGGCACCCCATCCACAAACATTCACTCCCTCCACCACCGACGCACAGTGACAGCAGTGTGTACCATCTACAAGATGCACTGCAGCAATGCACCAAGGCTCCTTTGGAGCACTTGATAAAGCGCTGCAGATAAAATTGGTTGTTGGGGCTGTTACACAGTTGGTTCTCTCCTTGCGCTTCTGTCTTTTTTCCTGCCAACTGCTAAGTCTCTTCGACTCGCCACTCTTTAGCCCCATCTTTATGACTGCCCGCCAGCTCTGGCGATCACTGGCAACTGACTCCCATGACTTGTGGTCAATGTCACAGGACTTCATGTCGCGTTTGCAGACGTCTTTAAAGCGGAGACATGGATGGCCGGTTGGTCTGATACCAGTGTCGAGCTCGCTGTACAATGTGTCCTTGGGGATCCTGCCATCTTCCATGCGGCTCACATGGCCAAGCCATCTCAAGCGCCGCTGACTCAGTCGGGTGTATAAGCTGGGGGTGTTGGCCGCCTCGAGGGCTTCTGTGTTGGAGATACGGTCCTGCCACCTGATGCCAAGTATTCTCCGGAGGCAGCGAAGATGGAATGAATTGAGACGTCGCTCTTAGCTGACATACGTTGTCCAGGCCTCGCTGCCAAGAGCAAGGTACTGAGGAGACAGGCTCGGTACACTCAGACTTTTGTGTTCTGTGTCAGTGCGCCATTTTCCCACAGTCTCTTGGCCAGTCTGGACATAGCAGTGGAAGCCTTTCCCATGCACTTGTTGATTTCTGCATTGAGAGACAGGTCACTGGTGATAGTTGAGCCTAGGTAGGTGAACTCTTGAACCACTTCTAGAGCGTGGTCGCCGATATTGATGGATGAAGCATTTCTGACATCCTGTCCCATGATGTTCGTTTTCTTGAGTCTGATGGTTAGGCCAAATTCAGTGCAGGCAGCCGCAAACCTGTCGATGAGTCTCTGCAGACACTCTTCAGTGTGAGATGTTAATGCAGCATCGTCAGCAAAGAGGAGTTCTCTGATGAGGACTTTCCGTACTTTGGTCTTCGCTGTAAGACGGGCAAGGTTGAACAACCTGCACCCTGATCTTGTGTGGAGGAAAATATTTCTTCTGAAGACTTGAACGCATGTGAGAGCAGCAGGGAGAAGATGATCCCAAACAGTGTAGGTGCAAGAACACAGCCCTGTTTCACACCACTCAGGATAGGAAAGGGGTCTGATGAGGTGCCGCTATGCTGAATTGTGCCTTTCATATTGTCATGGAATGAGGTGATAATACTTAGTAGCTTTGGTGGGCATCCGATCTTTTCTAGTAGTCTGAAGAGACCACGTCTGCTGACGAGGTCAAAGGCTTTGGTGAGATCAATGAAAGCAACGTAGAGGGGCATCTGTTGTTCGCAGCATTTCTCCTGTAGCTGGCGAAGGGAGAACAGCATGTCAACGGTCGATCTCTCTGCTCGAAAGCCACACTTTGCCTCAGGGTAGACACGCTCAGCCAGCTTCTGGAGCCTGTTTGAAACGACTCGAGCGAAGACTTTCCCCACTATGCTGAGCAGGGAGATTCCACGGTAGTTGTTGCAGTCACCGCGGTCACCCTTGTTCTTATTGAGGGTGATGATAAAGGCATCGCGCATGTCCTGTGGTACTGCTCCCTCATCCTAGCACAGGCAAAGCAGTTCATGGAGTGCTGAGAGTATAGCAGGCTTGGCACTCTTGATTATTTCAGGGGTAATGCCGTCCTTCCCAGGGGCTTTTCCACTGGCTAGAGAATCAATGGCATTACTGAGTTCCGATTTTGTTGGCTGTACGTCCAGCTCATCCATGACTGGTAGAGGCTGGGCTGCATTGAGGGCAGTCTCAGTGACAACGTTTTCCCTGGAGTACAGTTCTAGGTAGTGCTCAACCCAGCGGTCCATTTGCTTGTGTTGGTCAGTGATTGTGTCCCCTGATTTAGATTTGAGGGGGGGCGATCTTCTTGACGGTTGGCCCAAAAGCTCTCTTAATGCCATCATACATTCCTCTGATGTTTCCGGTGTCGGAGGCCAGCTGAATATGACTGCATAGGTGTTGCCAGTAGTCATTTGCACAGCGCCTGGCTGTTCTTTGTGCAGTGCTTCTGGCTGCTTTAAGTGCTACGGATATTAACTCGCTGGGAGGTTTCTTGTAGTTCAACAGTGCAATGTGCTTAGCGGCTATTGCAGGTTCCAGCTCTTCAAAGTGAGATTGAAACCAGTCTGCATTCTGCTTCTCACATTTGCCATAGGTGGTCATTGCTGAGTCATTGATGGCGTCTCTGATGTGGGCCCACTTGGTCTCTGTATCCCCTGTAGGAGTGTTTTGAAGGGTTTTTTCAAGTGAATTTAGAAACTTATGTAACAGCTGTGGATAAGAAATACTGCTAGTGTTGATGCGCGGGCAGCCCTTCTGCTTGGAGTGATGTAGTTTCTTTGGTTTGAGTTTAATCTTGCTGCACACCAGGGAGTGGTCGGTGTCGCAGTCCACACTGTGGAAGCTGCGTGTGATTTGAACACTATTTAAAGAGGCTCGCCTTGTGACAATGAGGTCCAGCTGGTGCCGACGACGTGATCTTGGGTGCCTCCAAGAAACCTGGTGACAGGGTTTAGTATGAAAGAACGAGTTGGTGATGCAGAGGTTATGATAGGTACACAACTCCAGCAGTCTCTGTCCATTCTCATTCATCCTTCCAATGCCATAGCGCCCAAGGCAGGAGGGCCATGAGTCATGGTCGGCCCCAACCCAGGCATTAAAGTCCCCCAGCAGGAACAGGTGTTCGGTACTGGGGATGCTACTAATGATATAATGGAGTTCCTCGTAGAACTGGTCTTTAACTTCAGGTGGGGAGCAGAGTTTTGGAGCATAGATGCTGAGTAGGTGTACTGGACCAGAGGCGGTGAACAGTCGGATGGACAGTATGCGTTCCGAGCCATTTTGAGGGTGGCTCTAACATGCTGAGCAAAGAGTTTCTGATGGCGAAGCCCACTCCATGCTGTCTTTGTTCTTCAGGATCCCTATCCTGCCAGAAGAAGGTGTAGTCTTGCTCTCTTAGAGATCCGCTCGCAGGGAGGCGTGTCTCCTGAAGTGCTGCAATGTCCACATTGAGTCTACTGAGCTCGTTGTTAATGATGGCGGTCTTCCGAGAATCGTTGATTTGTGTAAGGTCTTCCGACAGGCCAGGACACAGAGTTCTGACGTTCCAGCTTGCAAAACGAAGGGCTGGTACCTTCTTTCCTTTTTTTGTCGTGTTGTTTGGTGCGGTGTTGCACTCCACTTGTCAGGCAATGACCCTGAGCTCCAAGCACCCATTGAAGCAGGTGGACTGTGGCGGGACAGAACCTTACTGACCGGGGGCTGCCCGGTTTGAGGCGGGCGGTAGCTGTCCCGTGAGATGTGATGACCTCTCCCACCGACAAAGGCAACCCGTGGCGCCCAATCTCTACGCCAATTGAGCTGGACTTATAACCCATAACTGCTGCCTTCCGTGTTGTTTTGGTCACTGTGAGGCGACTATGGAGTGACCTCTCCATGGGGATAGTGTGGGGGAAAAAGGCATTGAAGTGGATGATCAGCCATGATCGTATTGAACGGTGGAGCAGGCTCGATGGGCTGAATGGCCTACTCCTGTGTTCCTATGTTCCTAACTATTATCATGTCAAACTGCAGTTTACCATTGGGAACTGTTCAAGAAGAATTTTGCTTAATACAGGACCAATATATACCCTCGAGGGGCAAGAGCTCTTACCAAATAAAAGACAAAAGAGGTGAGAGGTAACAGAAAATTAATGGAAAGAGTATACATATGTGCAAGGAGTCGTGTATATCCAGGGGACTGGGAGAGATATAAAGAATGGCAAAAGACGACAAGAAAGATAGTAAGAGCTGCAAAAAGAGAAGATAAAAATAAATAAAAGCAAAATACTGCAGATGCTGGAAATCTGAAATAAAAACAAGAAATGCTGGAAACACTCAGCAGGTCTGGCAGCATCTGTGGAAATAGAAGCAGAGTTAACGTTTCGGGTCAGTGACCTTTCATCAGGCTGACAAATATTAGAAATATAAAAGGTTTTAAGCAAGTAAAGCGGGGGTGGGGCAAGAGATAACAAAAGGGAAGGTGTTGATAGGACAGGGTCACAGAGAATAACACCAGAAAATCATGGAGCAAAGGCAAATGGTATGTTAATGGTGTGCTGAAAGACAAAGCGTTAGTACAGAGAGGGTGTGAATAGACTGTAAAGCACAAAGCACTCCAAGCACAAACATTAAAAAAAAATTTTAAAACACTAACAGTGGGTAAGCACAGTAGAAACAAACTAACCAAACTAAAATAAAATAATCAAATAAAAAAGATATTTTAGAAAAGATAACTAAACATAAAAAAGGAGGGCCCGTCATGCTCTGAAATTATTGAACTCAATGTCCATTCCGGCAGGCTGTAGTGATCATCCAGTCTGCGCTTGGTCTCCCCAGTGTAGAGGAGACCACACTGTGAGCAGCGAATACAGTATACTACATTGAGAGAAGTACAAGTAAATCGCTGCTTCACCTGAAAGGAGTGTTTGGGGCCTGGGATAGTGAGGAGAGAGGAGGTAAATGGGCAGGTATTACACCTCCTGCGATTGCAGGGGAAGGTGCCATAGGAAGGGGACGAGGTGAAGGGAGTAATGGAGGAGTGGACGAGGGTGTCGCGGAGGGTACGATCCCTTCGGAATGCTGACAGGGGAAGGGAGGGGAAGATATGTTTGGTAGTGGCATCACGCTGGAGGTGGCAGAAGTGGCGGAGGATGATCCTTTGGATCTGGAGGCTGGTGGGGTGGAAAGTGAGGACGAGGGGAACCCTGTTGCGGTTTGATTAGATTAGAGATACAGCACTGAAACAGGCCCTTCGGCCCACCGAGTCTGTGCCGAACATCAACCACCCATTCATACTAATCCTACACTAATCCCATATTCCTACCAAACATCCCCACCTGTCCCTATATTTCCCTACCACCTACCTATACTAGTGACAATTTATAATGGCCAATTTACCTATCAACCTGCGGTTCTGGGAGGAATGGGAAGGGGTTAGGGTAGAAGTGTGGGAAATGGGCCGGACACGGTTAAGGGCCCTGTCAACAACAGTGGGGGGGGAATCCCCGTTGAGGAAAAAGGAAGACATATCAGAAGCGCTGTCATGGAAGGTAGCATCATCAGAGCAGATACATCGGAGACGGAGAAACTGGGAGAATGGAATGGAGTCCTTGCAGGAGGTAGGGTGTGAAGAAGGGTAGTCGAGGTCGCTGTGGGAGTCGGTGGGCTTATTATGATAAAAATAAACTTGTGAGCGATATTAAGGTTTTTGCAATTACTAGAAAAAAGATAGGCTAATGTGGGCCTTTTAAAAACAGATGTGGGTAATATTCCAAATGGAAATCAGGAAATAGCAGACTTATTGAACAAATACTTTGTGTCAATTTTCTTAGTAAAGGAAGAGGATAATATACCAGACAGTCAAGGAAAATTACTAATGAATCAACATTAACAAGAAAACGATATTCAAAAAAATTATTGCTCTAAAGACTGACAAATCCCCAGGATCCCAGCTTTTTAAAGGAAGTAAGTGAGGAAATTGCAGATGCTTTAGCCAGAATCTTCTAAAGGCCACAGCTGGAGTATTGCGTACAGTTCTGGTCACCACATTACAGGAAGGACATAATTGCTCTGGAGAGAGTACAGAGGAGATTTACAAGAATGTTGCCATGGACAGAATGTTGCAGCTATGATGAAAGATTGGATCGGCTAGGGTTGTTTTCCTTAGAACAGAGGAGACTGAGGGGTGACAAAATTATGAGGGGCCTAGATAGAGTAGACAGGAAGGACCTGTTTCCCCCAGTGGAGAGGTTCATTACCAGGGGGCACAGATTTAAGGTAATTGGTAGAAGGATTAGCGGGGACTGAGGAAAAACTTTTCACCCAGAGGGTGGTGGGTGCCTGAAATTCACTGCCCGGATCGGTGGTGGAGGTAGAGACCCTCAACTCATTTAAAAGGTACCTGGATCTGCACCTGACGTGCTGTAACCGGCAAGGCTATGGACCAGGTGCTGGACAGTGGGATTAGATTGGGTGGCTAGTTTTTTCGGCTATCACAGACGTGATGGGCTGAATGGCCTCCTTCTGTGCTGTAATTTTTCTATGGTTCTAGGTTCTCTCGATTCAGGAACTGTCCCTTTAGGTTTGGAAAATTGCAAATGTAAGTCCATTATTTAAGAGGAAAGAAAGATGCCAGGATTTGATAGACCTGTTAGTCTGACATCTGTTGTGGGGAAGTTATTGCAATCGATAATTAAGGATTGAGTCATTGAGCACTTAGAAACATTTAAGCTGAGTAAAGAGAGCTAACATGGATATGTAAAGGGTAGGTCACGTCTAACATAACTAATTGAATTTTTTTTGAGGAAGTAGATATAGTGGACAGGGGAATGTCTATGGATGCACGAAGCATCAGCAGTAAGATAGATGAACTAGTAGCATGAATAGAGGTAAATGATCTCGATCTAATTGCCATTACCGAGACATGGTTACAAGGAAATCAAATTTGGGAAATGAATATTCCAGGGTACACAATATTTCAGAGAGACAGACAGAATGGCAAAGGAGGAGGGGTAGCCCTGTTTGTAAAGGATGGCATAAGGACATTAATAAGAAGGGATCTGACCTCAGAAGCTATGAAGTAGAATCAGTTTGGGTGGAAATTAGGAATAGCAGGAGTCAGAAAACACTGGTGGGAGTAGTTTACAGGCCCCCTAACAGTAGTTATATTATTGGACATAACATTAAACAGGAAATTATTGGAGTGTGTAAAAAAGATAATCTATTAATTGTAGGGAACCTTAATCTGCATATAGACTGGGACAATCAAATTTGCAACAGTGGTCTAGAAGATAAATTTGTAGAATGCTTTGTGACAGTTTCTTGGAGCAATACATTGTAGAACTGACTAGGGATAAAGCTATCCTGGATCTCGTATTGTGTAATGAAGCAGGGTTAATAAGCAATATCATAGTAAAAGATCCACTGGGAAATAGTGATCATAATAGAATTGAATTTCAGGTTAAGTTTGGAAGTGACACATTTAAATCACAAACAAGAATCTTAAACTTAAACAGCCAATTACGGAGCTATGAGAGGAGAACTGGCTAAGGTTAATTGGGTAAATAGACAGGAAGTTTTGGCAGTAAATGAACAGTAGGAAACATTTAAAGAAACAATTCAAAGGGTTCAACAAAAGTACATTCCGTTCAAAAACAAAAACTTGTCAAGAAAGACCCATCCGTGGCTCACAGGAAGTTGAGAGTATTAGACTAAAAGAAGAGGCTTACAGTGTTGCAAAGAATAGTAACAAGTCTGAGGATTGGGAATGTTTTAGAAACCAGCAAAGGGCCACCAAAAGGTTGATAAGGGAAAAAATAGAATGAGAGTAAACTAGCCAGCAATATAAAAACAGATTGTAAGAGATTTTTTAAGTACATAAGAAGGAAGCGAGTAGCTAAAGTAGACGTTGGTCCCTTAGAGACAGAGAGGAGAAATCATCAAGAATGAGGAAATGGCAGAGGCATTGAACAAATAGTTTGTGTCTGTCTTCACAGTAAAAGACACAAGTTCCATACCAGAAATAGTCAGTAACCTAGGGGATAAAAACATTGAGGAAATTAAGGAAATTAATATCAGCTGAGAAAGAGTATTGGAGAAACTTGGATTGAGATCTGACAAGTCCCCAAGACCAGATGGCCAATATCCGAGGGTTCTAAAAGAAATAGCTTTTGAGATGGTGGATGTGTCAGCTATGATTTTCCAGAATTCCTTAGATTCAGGAATGGTCCCGTCAGATTGGAAGTTGGCAAATGTTACGCTGCTTTTCAAGAAAGGAGGTAGAGAGAAAACAGGGAACGACAGGCCACTTAGCCTAACATCAGTCATTGGGAAAATGCTGGAAACTATTATTAAAGAATTCTTAACATTGCACTTGGAGAAGCAGAGTATGATTAGAACAAGTCAGTGTGGGAGGTCTTGTTTGAAAAATTTATTGCAGTTTTTTGAGGATGTAACTAGTGGGGTAGATAAAGGGGAAGCAGTAGATGTCGTATACCTGGATTTTCAAAAGGTATTCGATAAGGTGCCACATAAAAGATTAATAGGCAAGATTATGGCCCATGGTGTTGGGGGTAATATATTAGTGTGGATAGGATTGGTTAACAGACAGGAAGCAGAGAGTGGGCATAAATGGGGCATTTTCAAGTTGGCAGGCAGTGAATAGTGGGGTGCCACAAGGATCAGTGCTGGGGCCTCAGCTATTTACAATCTATATTAATGACTTGGATGAAGAGACAGAGAGTAATGTATCTAAGTTTGCTGATGATACAAAGCACGATGGAAAGGTAAACTGCAGAGAGATATAGACAGGCTGCAAGATGGCAAATGGAGTATAATGTAGGGAAGTGTGAAGTTCACTTTGGTTGTAAAAATAGAAAAGCAGAATATTTTTTAAAAGGTGTGAAACTGATCAGCGTTGATGTTCAGAGAGACTTGGGTGTACTCGTACAAGGAATGCACAAAGTTAACATACAGGTGCAGCAGGCCATTAGGAAGGCAAATGGCAAGTTGACCTTTATTGCAAAGGGATTGGAGTACAGGAATAAAGAAGTCTTCCTAAAATTGTACAGGGCTTTGGTGAGACCACACCTGGAATACTGTGTGCAGTTTTGGCCTCCACATTTAAGAAAGGATATACTTGCACTGGAGGCAGTGCAGTGAAGATTTACTAAATTGGTCTCTGGGATGAGGGGGTTGTCCTGTGATGATAAGCTAAGTAAATTAGGCCTCTATTCTCTGGAGTTTCGAAGAATGAGAGGTGATCTAATTGAGATATACAAGATTCTGAAAGGGTTTGATAGGGTAGAAGCTGAGAGATTGTTCCCACTGGTCAGGGAATCTAGAACATGGGGACACAGTCTCAGGATAAGGGGTCAATCATTCAGGACTGAGATGAGGAGAAATTACTTCACTCAAAGTGTTATGAATCTTTGGAATTCTCTACCCCAGAGGGTTGTGGATGCTCCATCATTGAATATATTTAAGACTGGGATCGATAGATTTTTGGTCTCGCAGGGAATCGAGGGATATGGGGAGCAGGCAGGAAAGTGGAATTGAATCCTGGGATCAGCCATGAATGTATTGAATGGTGGAGCAGGCTCGATGGGCTGAATGGTCTATTCCTGCTCCTGTTTTTTGTGTTCTTGTGATGTAGTTCATTTAGACTTTTTGAAGGCTTTCAGTAATGTTCCACAGAAGAGACTGTTAGCTTAAAAATTAAAGCTCATGAAATTGGAGGCAAATTATGGATCTGGTTAGGAGCTTGGGGAGGCTGAATAGGAATAATGGGTAGGTTGTTGAATTGGAAGGAAGTGACTAGTGGTGTCCTGCAATGATCTGTGCTGGGACATAAACAATTCACTATATTTATTTATTAATGACCTGGATTGCACAATTGAGAGCCATATGTCCATGTTTGCTGATGACACAAAGATTGGTGGTATAGTGTGGAGTGTAGACAGGATCATAAAATTTCAAAGAGACATTGATAGATTGAGAGGGCAAAACACTGACATGGATTTCACTGCAGTTAAGTGCAAAGTCATCCATTTTGTACTAAAAAAAATCAATCTAGGTATGTTTGAAATGGTGAAAAGCTCGGAACAGTGGCAGTCCAAAGGAATCTAAAGATCCATGTACACTGATCACTAAAATGTCAGGTATAAAAAAAGTCTGATGGAATGTGATGGAATGTTAGCCTCAATAACTAGAGGACTAGAATATAAAGGGAGGATGTATTGCTACAGCTCTACAAAGCTTAGGTTGGATCACAGATAGTGTACTGTGTACCGTTCTGGACAGCCCACCTTAGAAAGGATGGACTAACCTGGGAAGAAATGCAAAGCAGATTCACCAGAATGTTACCAGGGCTCCAGGATTATGAGGAGATGACATAAATTGGGCTTGTATTCTTAGAATATAGAAGGTTAAGGGGGTCATTTGATTGAGGGGTTTAGGATTTTGAAAGGCACTGAGAGGGTTGATAGAGAGAAACCTTTTACACAGGTGGGAGGAGTCGATGACAAGGGGGACATAACCTGAAAATCAGAGCCAGGTCATTCAGGAGAGAAGTTTGAAAATGCTTCTTCATTGAAAGGCTGGTCAATTTGTGGAACTCACTCCCACAATAAGCAGTAATTGCTGGGGATCAATTCATCATTTCTAATCTGATATTGATAGATTTTTGATAGACAAGGATATTCAGGTGAGTCAATTGGTTTAGGATACAGATCAGCCATGACCTCACTGAATGGTGCAACAGGCTCGAGGGGCTGAATGGCCTCCTCCTGTTTGTATGTAGTGCTCACTCAGTTACCCCTTCCCTGCTCACACTGACCTCCTGGTTGTTGGACCGATTTCAGCAAAAATACTGAAAAATACTCAACTTGGCACAAAGAATAGAGGGGCTGTAACAAGCATCACATGATCAAACCTCCAAGAATGCCTCCAATTCATTAGTAACTGAGGGTTAAATATCAAACTGGCACAAACTCAGCACAGAATGGAGGGAGGGAGAGAGTCAGCACCTTCAGGGGAGGGGGAGAGAGAGAGTGAGCACCTTCAGGGGAGGGGGAGAGAGAGTGAGCACCTTCAGGGGAGGGGGAAAGAGAGTCAGCACCTTCAGGGGAGGGGGAGAGAGAGTGAGCGCCTTCAGGGAGGGGGGGGGGAGAGAGTCAGCACCTTCAGGGGAGGGGGAGAGAGAGTGAGCACCTTCAGGGGAGGGAGAGAGAGAGTCAGCACCTTCAGGGGAGGGAGAGAGAGTCAGCACCTTCAGGGGAGGGAGAGAGAGAGTCAGCACCTTCAGGGGAGGAGGAGAGGGAGTCAGCACCTTCAGGGGAGGGGGAGAGAGTCAGCACCTTCAGGGGAGGGAGAAAGAGAGTCAGCACCTTCAGGGGAGGGAGAGAGAGAGTCAGCACCTTCAGGGGAGGGAGAGAGAGAGAGTCAGCACCTTCAGGGGAGGGAGGGAGAGAGAGAGAGTCAGCACCTTCAGGGGAGGGAGAGAGAGAGAGTCAGCACCTTCAGGGGAGGGAGAGAGAGAGTCAGCACCTTCAGGGGAGGGAGAGAGAGAGTCAGCACCTTCAGGGGAGGGAGAGAGAGAGTCAGCACCTTCAGGGGAGGGAGAGAGAGAGAGTCAGCACCTTCAGGGGAGGGAGAGAGAGAGTCAGCACCTTCAGGGGAGGGAGAGAGAGAGAGTCAGCACCTTCAGGGGAGGGGGAAAGAGAGTCAGCACCTTCAGGGGAGGGGGAAAGAGAGTCAGCACCTTCAGGGGAGGGAGAGAGAGAGTCAGCACCTTCAGGGGAGGGAGAGAGAGAGTCAGCACCTTCAGGGGAGGGGGAAAGAGAGTCAGCACCTTCAGGGGAGGGAGAGAAAGAGTCAGCACCTTCAGGGGAGGGGGAAAGAGAGTCAGCACCTTCAGGGGAGGGGGAAAGAGAGTCAGCACCTTCAGGGGAGGGAGAGAGAGAGTCAGCACCTTCAGGGGAGGGAGAGAGAGAGAGTCAGCACCTTCAGGGGAGGGAGGGAGAGAGAGAGAGTCAGCACCTTCAGGGGAGGGAGAGAGAGAGAGTCAGCACCTTCAGGGGAGGGGGAGAGAGAGTGAGCACCTTCAGGGGAGGGAGAGAGAGAGTCAGCACCTTCAGGGGAGGGAGAGAGAGTCAGCACCTTCAGGGGAGGGAGAGAGAGAGTCAGCACCTTCAGGGGAGGAGGAGAGGGAGTCAGCACCTTCAGGGGAGGGGGAGAGAGTCAGCACCTTCAGGGGAGGGAGAAAGAGAGTCAGCACCTTCAGGGGAGGGAGAGAGAGAGTCAGCACCTTCAGGGGAGGGAGAGAGAGAGAGTCAGCACCTTCAGGGGAGGGAGGGAGAGAGAGAGAGTCAGCACCTTCAGGGGAGGGAGAGAGAGAGAGTCAGCACCTTCAGGGGAGGGAGAGAGAGAGTCAGCACCTTCAGGGGAGGGAGAGAGAGAGTCAGCACCTTCAGGGGAGGGAGAGAGAGAGTCAGCACCTTCAGGGGAGGGAGAGAGAGAGAGTCAGCACCTTCAGGGGAGGGAGAGAGAGAGTCAGCACCTTCAGGGGAGGGAGAGAGAGAGAGTCAGCACCTTCAGGGGAGGGGGAAAGAGAGTCAGCACCTTCAGGGGAGGGGGAAAGAGAGTCAGCACCTTCAGGGGAGGGAGAGAGAGAGTCAGCACCTTCAGGGGAGGGAGAGAGAGAGTCAGCACCTTCAGGGGAGGGGGAAAGAGAGTCAGCACCTTCAGGGGAGGGAGAGAGAGAGTCAGCACCTTCAGGGGAGGGGGAAAGAGAGTCAGCACCTTCAGGGGAGGGGGAAAGAGAGTCAGCACCTTCAGGGGAGGGAGAGAGAGAGTCAGCACCTTCAGGGGAGGGAGAGAGAGAGTCAGCACCTTCAGGGGAGGGGGAAAGAGAGTCAGCACCTTCAGGGGAGGGAGAGAGAGAGTCAGCACCTTCAGGGGAGGGGGAAAGAGAGTCAGCACCTTCAGGGGAGGGAGAGAGAGAGTCAGCACCTTCAGGGGCGGGAGAGAGAGAGTCAGCACCTTCAGGGGAGGGGGAAAGAGAGTCAGCACCTTCAGGGGAGGGGGAAAGAGAGTCAGCACCTTCAGGGGAGGGAGAGAGAGAGTCCGCACCTTCAGGGGAGGGAGAGAGAGAGTCAGCACCTTCAGGGGAGGGGGAAAGAGAGAGTCAGCACCTTCAGGGGAGGGGGAGAGAGAGAGTGAGCTACTTCAGGGGAGGGGGAAAGAGAGAGTCAGCACCTTCAGGAGAGGGGGAAAGAGAGTCAGCACCTTCAGGGGAGGGGGAGAGAGAGTCAGCACCTTCAGGGGAGGGAGAGAGAGAGTCAGCACCTTCAGGGGAGGGGGAAAGAGAGAGTCAGCACCTTCAGGGGAGGGGGAGAGAGAGAGTCAGCACCTTCAGGAGAGGGGGAAAGAGAGTCAGCACCTTCAGGGGAGGGGGAGAGAGAGTCAGCACCTTCAGGGGAGGGAGAGAGAGAGTCAGCACCTTCAGGGGAGGGAGAGAGAGAGTCAGCACCTTCAGGGGAGGGGGAAAGAGAGTCAGCACCTTCAGGGGAGGGGGAGAGAGTCAGCAACTTCAGGGGAGGGAGAGAGAGAGAGTCAGCACCTTCAGGGGAGGGAGAGAGAGAGTCAGCACCTTCAGGGGAGGGAGAGAGAGAGTCAGCACCTTCAGGGGAGGGGGAAAGAGAGTCAGCACCTTCAGGGGAGGGGGAGAGAGAGAGTGAGCACCTTCAGGGGAGGGAGAGAGAGAGTCAGCACCTTCAGGGGAGGGGGAGAGAGAGTCAGCACCTTCAGGGGAGGGAGAGAGAGAGTCAGCACCTTCAGGGGAGGGAGAGAGAGAGTCAGCACCTTCAGGGGAGGGGGAAAGAGAGTCAGCACCTTCAGGGGAGGGGGAGAGAGAGTGAGCACCTTCAGGGGAGGGGGAAAGAGAGAGTCAGCACCTTCAGGGGAGGGGGAAAGAGAGTCAGCACCTTCAGGGGAGGGGGAGAGAGAGTGAGCACCTTCAGGGGAGGGGGAAAGAGAGAGTCAGCACCTTCAGGGGAGGGGGAGAGAGAGAGTCGGCACCTTCAGGGGAGGGGGAAAAAGAGTCAGCACCTTCAGGGGAGGGGGAGAGAGAGTGAGCACCTTCAGGGGAGGGGGAAAGAGAGTCAGCACCTTCAGGGGAGGGGGAGAGAGAGTGAGCACCTTCAGGGGAGGGGGAAAGAGAGAGTCAGCACCTTCAGGGGAGGGGGAAAGAGAGTCAGCACCTTCAGGGGAGGGGGAGAGAGAGTGAGCACCTTCAGGGGAGGGGGAAAGAGAGTCAGCACCTTCAGGGGAGGGGGAGAGAGAGTGAGCACCTTCAGGGGAGGGGGAAAGAGAGAGTGAGCACCTTCAGGGGAGGGGGAGAGAGAGAGTGAGCACCTTCAGGGGAGGGGGAAAGAGAGAGTCAGCACCTTCAGGGGAGGGGGAAAGACAGTCAGCACCTTCAGGGGAGGGGGAAAGAGAGAGTCAGCACCTTCAGGGGAGGGGGAGAGAGAGAGTGAGCACCTTCAGGGGAGGGGGAGAGAGAGAGTGAGCACCTTCAGGGGAGGGGGAAAGAGAGAGTCAGCACCTTCAGGGGAGGGGGAAAGAGAGAGTCAGCACCTTCAGGGGAGGGGGAGAGAGAGTCAGCACCTTCAGGTAAGGGGGGAGAGAGTCAGCACCTTCAGGGGAGGGGAAGAGAGCGTCAGCACCTTCAGGGAAGGGGGGAGAGAGTCAGCACCTTCAGGGAAGGGGGGAGAGAGTCAGCACCTTCAGGGAAGGGGGGAGAGAGTCAGCACCTTCAGGGAAGGGGGGAGAGAGTCAGCACCTTCAGGGGACGGGGCAGAGAGTCAGCACCTTCAGGGGAGGGGGTGAGAGAGTCAGCGGCTTCACAGAATCACAGAATTGTTACAGTACAGAAGGAGGCCATTCGGACCTTCGTGTCTGTACTGGCTCTCTGAAAGAGCAACTCCCTCAGTTCCATTCCCCTGCCGTCTCTCCATAACCCTGCACGTTCTTTCTTTTCATATCACTGTCTAATTCGCTTTTGAATGCTTCAATTGAACCTGCCTCCACCACGTTCTCAGGCAGCACATTCCAGACCTTAACCACTCGCTGTGTGAAAATGTTTTTCCTCATGTCACTTTTGCTTCTCTTACCAAATACTTTAAATCTGTGCCCTCTCGTTCTCGATCCTTTCACGAGTGGGAACAGTTTCTCTCTATCTACTCTGACCAGACTCCTCACGATTTTGAATACCTCTATCAAGTCACCTCTCAGCCTTCTCTTCTCCAAGGAAAACAGTCCTAACTTCTCCATAACTGAAATTCCTCATCCCTGGAACCATTCTCCTGAATCTTTTCTCTACTCTCTCCAATGCCCTCATGTCTTTCCTCAAATGCGGTGCCCAGAACTGGACGCAATATTCCAGCTGAGGACGAACTAGTGTCTTATACAAGTTCAACATAACTTCCTTACTCTTGTACTCTCTGCACCTCTGTTAATAAAGCCCAGGATACTGTATGCTTTATTAACCGCTCTCTCAACCTGTCCTGCCACCTTCAATAACTTATGCACATATATACCCAGGTCCCTCTGCTCCTGCACCCCATTTAGAATTATACCCTTTATTCTATATTGTCTCTCCATGTTCTTCCTATCAAAATGAATCTCTTCACATTTCTCTGCATTGAACTTCATCTGCCACCTGTCTGCCCATTCCACCAACTTGTCTATGTCCTTTTGAAGTTCTACACTATCCTCCTCACAGCTCACAATGCTTCCAAGTTTTGTATCATGTGCAAACTTTGAAATTGTGTCCAGTACACCAAGGTCCAGGTCATTAATAAATATCAGGAAAAGCAAGGGTCCCAACACTGATCCCTGGGGAACTCCACTATAAACCTTCCTCCAGCCTGAAAAACATCCATTAACCACTACTCTTTGTTTCCTGTCACTCAGCCAATTTTGTATCCATGTTGCTACCGTCCCTTTTATTCCATGAGCTACAAGTTTGCTCACAAGTCTGTTGTGTGACTCTGTATCAAATGCCTTTTGAAAGTCCATGTACACCACATCAACAGCATTGCCCTCATCAACCCTCTCTGTTACCTCCTCAAAAAACACCAGCAAGTTAGTTATATATGATTTTCCCTTAAGAAATCCATGCTGGCTTTCCTTAATGAACTCGCATTTGTCCATAGAGTCTTAGAGTTATACAGCACAGAAACAGGCCCTTCGGCCCATCGTGTCTGTGCCGGCCATCAAGCACCTAACTATTCTAATCCCATTTTCCAGCACTTGGCCCGTAGCCTTGTATGCTATGGCATTTCAAGTGCTCATCTAAATACTTCGTAAATGTTGTGAGGGTTCCTGCCTCTACTACTTCTCAGGCAGTGCGTTCCAGATTCCAACCACCCTCTGGGTGAAAAAATCTTCCTCAAATCCCTTCTAAACCTCCTGCCCCTTACCTTAAATCTATGCCCCCTGGTTATTGACCCCTCCGCTAAGGGAAAAAGCTTCTTCCTATCTATCCTGTCAATGCCCCTCATAATTTTGTATACCTCAATCATGTTCCCCCTCAGCCTTCTCTGCTGTAAGGAAAACAACCCTAGCCTATCCAGTCTCTCTTCATAGCTGAAATGCTCCAGCCCAGGCAACATCCTGGTGAATCTCCTCTGCACCCTCTCCAGTGCAATCACATCCTTCCTATAGTGTGGTGCCCAGAACTGTACACAGTACTCCAGCTGTGGCCTAACTAGCATTTTATACAGCTCCATCATAACCTCCCTGCTCTTATATTCTATGCCTCGGCTAATAAAGGCAAGTATCTCATATGCCTTCCTAACCACCTTATCTACCTGTGCTGCTGCCTTCAGTGATCTATGGACAAGTACACCAAGGTCCCTCTGACCCTCTGTACTTCCTAGGGTCCTACCATCCATTGTATATTCCCTTGCCTTGTTAGTCCTCTCAAAATGCATCACCTCACACTTCTCAGGATTAAATTCCATTTGCTACAGCTCCGCACATCTTACCAGCCCATCCATATCGTCCTGGAATCTAAGGCTTTCCTCCTCACTATTTACGACACCACCAATTTTCGTGTCATCTGTGAACTTACTGATTATACCTCCGATATTCATGTCTAAATCATTAATGTACACTACAAACAGCAAGGGTCCCAGCACCGTTCCCTGTGGTACACCACTGGTCACAGGCTTCCAATCGCAAAGACAGCCCTCGACCATCACCCTCTGCCTCCTGCCACTAACCAATTTTGGATCCAATTTGCCAAATTGCCCTGGATCCCTTGGGCTCTTACCTTCTTAACCAATCTCCCATGCGGGACCTTATCAAAAGCCTTACTGAAGTCCATGTAGACTACATCAGCTGCTTTACCCTCATCTACACATCTGGTCACCGCCTCAAAAAATTCAATCAAGTTAGTTAGATACGATCTCCCCCTGACAAAACCATGCTGACTATCCCTGATTAATCCCTGCCTCTCCAAGTGGGGATTAATCCTGTCACACAGAATTTTTTCCAATAGTTTCCTAACCACTGATGTTAGACTCACCAGCCTGTAGTTACCTGGTTTATTGCTGCCACCCTTCTTGAATAATGGTACCACATTCGCTGTCCTCCAGTTCTCTAGTACCTCTCCTGTGGTCAGAGAGGATCTGAAAATTTGTGTCCCAGAGCCCCTACTATCTCCTCCCTTGCCTCACATAACAGCCTGGGATACATCTCATCTGGGTCTGGGGATTTATCCACTTTTAAGCCTGCTAAAACAGCTAATACTTCCTCCCTTTCAATGCTAATATGTTCAAGTATATCACAATCCCCCTCCCTGATCTCTACACCTACATCGTCCTTCTCCATAGTGGACACAGATGAAAAGTAATCATTTAAAACCTCATCTATGAGCATCGCCTCCACACACAGATTGCCACTTTGGTCCCTAATGGCCCCTACTCTTTCCCTGGTTATCCTCTTGCCCATAATATACTTATAAAACACCTTAGGATTTTCCTTTATCTTGCCCGCCAGTGTTTTTTCATGTCCCTTCTTCGCTCTCCTAATTACTTTTTTAAGTACCCCCCTATACTTTCTCTACTCCTCTCAGGCCTCCGCTGTTTTCAGCACTTGGGACCTGCCATAAGCCTCCTTTTTTTTCCCGATCCAATCCTCTATATCCCTTGACATCCAGGGTTCCCTGGACTTGATGGTCCTACCCTTCACCTTAATGGGTACATGTTGACTCTGGTCTGATGTAGACTTTCCTACAAGTAGCTGCTCCCAGTCCACTTTGGCCAGATCCTGTTTCATCATCTTAAAATTGGCCTTCCCCCAATTCAATACCTTTATTTCCAGTCCATCTTTGTCCTTTTCCATAACTACCTTAAATCTTAGAGTTATGGTCACTATCCCCGAAATGCTCTCCCACTGACACTTCTACCACTTCTGCAGCTTCATTCCCTAGGATAAGGTCCAGTACTTTTTTTTAAATTCATTCATGGGATGTGGGCGTCACTGGCCAGACCAGCATTTATTGCCCATCCCTAATTGCCCTTGAGAAGGTGGTGGTGAGCTGCCTTCTTGAACCACTGCAGTCCATGTGGGGTAGGCACACCCACAGTGCTGTTAGGAAGGGAGTTCCAGGATTTTGACCCTGTGACAGTGAAGGAACAGCGATATAGTTCCAGGTCAGGATGGTGTGTGGCTTGGAGGGAACTTGCAGGTGGTGGTGTTCCCATGTATTTGCTGCCCTTGTCCTTCTAGTTGGTAGAAGTCGTGGGTTTGGAAGGTGCTGTCTAAGGAGCCTTGATGCGTTGCTGCAGTGCATCTTGCAGATGGTACACACTGCTGCCACTGTGCGTCAGTGGTGGAGGGAGTGAATGTAGATGGGGTGCCAATCAAGCAGGCTGCTTTGTCCTGGATGATGTCGAGCTTCTTCAGTGTTGTTGGAGCTGCACCCATCCAGGCAAGTGGAGAGTATTCCATCACACTCCTGACTTGTGCCTTGTAGATGGTGGACAGGCTTTGGGGAGTCAGGAGGTGAGTTACTCGCCGCAGGATTCCTAGCCTCTGACCTGCTCTTGTAGCCACGGTATTTATATGGCTACTCCAGTTCAGTTTCTGGTCAATGGTAACCCCTAGGATGTTGCTAGTGGGGGATTCAGCGATGGTAATGCTGTTGAATATCAAGGGGAGATGGTTAGATTCTCTCTTGTTGGAGATGGTCATTGCCTGGCACTTGTGTGGCATGAATGTTACTTGCCACTTATCAGCCCAAGTCTGGATATATTGTCCAGGTCTTGCTGCATTTCTACACGGACTGCTTCAGTATCTGAGGAGTCACGAATGGTGCTGAACATTGTGCAATCATTCGCGAACATCCCCACTTCTGACCTTATGATTGAAGGAAGGTCATTGAAGCAGCTGAAGATGGTTGGGCCTCGGACACTACCCTGAGGAACTCCTGCAGTGATGTCCTGAAGCTCAGATGATTGACCTCCAACAACCACAACCATCTTCCTTTGCGCTAGGTATGACTCCAGCCAGTGGAGGTTTTTTCCCCTGATTCCCATTGACCTCAGTTTTGCTAGGGCTCATTGATGCCATACTTGGTCAAATGCTGCCTTGATGTCAAGGGCAGTCACTCTCACCTCACCTCTTGAGTTCAGCCCTTTTGTCCATGTTTGAACCAAGGCTGCAATGAGGTCAGGAGCTGAGTGGCCCTGGCGGAACCCAAACTGAGCGTCACTGAGCAGGTTATTGCTAAGCAAGTGCCGCTTGATGGCACTGTTGATGACACCTTCCATCACTTTACTGATGATTGAGAGTAGACTGATGGGGCGGTAATTGGCCGGGTTGGACTTGTCCTGCTTTTTGTGTACAGGACATACCTGGGCAATTTTCCACGTTGCCGGGTAGATGCCAGTGTTGTAGCTGTACTGGAACAGCTTGGCTAGGGGTGCGGCAAGTTCTGGAGCACAGGCCTTCAGTACTATTGCCGGAATATTGTCAGGGCCCATAGTCTTTGCAGTATCCAGTGCCTTCAGTCGTTTCTTGATATCACGTGGAGTGAATCAAATTGGCTGAAGTCTGGCATCTGTGATGCTGGGGACTTCAGGAGGAGGCCGAGATGGATCATCAACTCAACACTTCTGGCTGAAGATTGTTGCGAGTGCTTCAGCCTTATCTTTCACACTGATGTGCTGGGCTCCCCCATCATTGAGGATGGGGATATTTGTGGAGCCACCTCTTCCAGTTAGTTGTTTAATTGTCCACCACCATTCACGGCTGGATGTGGCAGGAATGCAGAGTTTAGGTCTGATCCGTTGGTTATGGGATCGCTTAGCTCTGTCTATCGCCTGCTGCGTACGCAGTTTGGCACGCAGATAGTCCTGTGTTGTAGCATCACCAGGTTGACACCTCATTTTGAGGTATGCCTGATGCTGCTTCTGGCATGCCCTCCTGCACTCTTCATTGAACCAGGGTTGGTCTCCTGGCTTGATGGTAATGGTAGAGTGAGGGATATGCCGGGCCATGAGGTTACAGATTGTGGTTGAGTCCAATTCTGCTGCTGATGGCCCACAGTGCCTCATGGATACCCAGTTTTGCATTGCTAGATCTGTTCGAAATCTATCCCATTTAGCACGGTGATAGTGCCACACAACACGATGGTGGGTATCCTCAATGTGAAGGCAGGACTTCGTCTCCACAAGGACTGTGCGGTGGTCACTCCTACCAATACAGTCATGGGCAGAAGCATCTGCAGCAGGCAGATTGGTGAGGACAAGATCAAGTATGTTTTTCCCTCGTGTTGGTTCCCTCACCACCTACTGCAGACCCAGTCTATCAGCCATGTCCTTTAGGACTCGGCCAGCTTGGTCAGTAGTGGTGCTACCGAGCCACTCTTGGTGATGGACATTGAAGTCCCCCATCCAGAGTACATTTTGTGCCTTTGCCACCCTCAGTGCTTCCTCCAAGTGGTGTTCAACATGGTGGAGTACTGAGTCATCAGCTGAGGGAGGGCGGTAGGTGGTAATCAGTAGGAGGTTTCCTTGCCCATGTTTGACCTGATTCCAAGAGACTTCATGGAGTCCGGAGTCGATGTTGAGGACTCCCAGGGCAACACCCTCCCTACTGTATACCACTGTCCCACCACCTCTGGTGGGTCTGTCCTACCAGTGGGACAGGACATACCCAGGGATGGTGATTGCAGTGTCTGGGACATTGTCTGTAAGGTATGATTCCGTGAGTGTGACTATGTCAGGCTGTTGCTTGACTAGTCTGTGGGACAACTCTCCCAGCTTTGGCACAAGCCCCCAAATGTGAGTAAGGGGGACTTTGCAGGGTCGACAGGGCTGGGTTTGCCATTGTTGTTTCTGATGCCTCGGTCGATGCTGGGTGGTCCGTCCGGTTTCATTCCTTTTTATTGACTTTGTAGCGGTTAGTTACAACTGAGTGACTTGCTCGGCCATTTCAGAGGGCATGTCAGAGTTAACCACATTGCTGTGGGTCTGCAGTCACATGTAGGCCAGACCAGGTAAGGACAGTAGATTTCCTTCCCTCAAGGACATTAGTGAACCAGATGGGTTTTTACAACAATCGACAATGGTTTCATGGCCATCATTAGACTAGCTTTAAATTCCAGATTTATTAATTAAATTCAAATTCCACCTTCTGCTGTGGTGGGATTCGAACCCATGTCCCCAGAGCAATACCCTGGGTCTCTGGGTTACTAGTCTAGTGATAATACCACTACGCCACCGCCTACCCTTGCCCCTTCTCTTGTAGGACTTTCTGCGTACTGGCTCAAAAAGCTCTCCTGTATGCATTTTAAGAATTCCGCCCCCTTTAAGTCTTTTGCACTAAGACTATCCCAGTTAATATTGAGGAAGTTGAAATTCCCTACTATTATTACCCTATTATTTTTACACCTCTCTGAGATTTGCCTACATATCTGCTCCTCTATCTCTCCCTGACTGTTTTGAGGTCTGTAGTACACGCCCAGCCAAGTGATTGCCCCCTTTTTTGTTTTTAAGTTCTACCCATATGGCCTCATTTGAGGAACCTTCTAAGATATCATCCCTCCTGACTGCAGTAATTGACTCCTTGATCAACAGTGCAATACCACCTCCTCTTTAACCCTCCCCTGTCACGCCTGAAGATTCTATCCCCTGGAATATTGAGCTGCCAGTCCTGCCCCTCCCTCGACCATGTCTCTGAGAGCAATAATATCATAATCTCATGTGCTAATCAATGCCCTCAATTCATCTGCCTTACTAGTAAGACTCCTTGCATTAAAATAGATACAATCCAGCCTTGCATTTTTCACTTGTGCCTTAACAGGTCTATATTTGTTCTGCCTTCCAGACTGACTCAGTTTCTCTTCTATATTTGACTGTGCATCACCCCCGACTGTACCTCCACTCTGTATCCCATCCCCCTGCCAAATTAGTTTAAACCCCCCAAACAGCACTAGCAAACCTCCCAGCAAGGATGTTGGTCCCATTCCGGTTCAGGTACAACCTGTCCGACTTGTACAAGTCCCACCTTTGCCAGAAACAGACCCAGTGATCCAGGAAACTAAAGCCCTCCCTCCTGCACCATCGCCTCAGCCACGCATTCATCTGCTCTGTCCTCCTATTCCTGTACTCACTAGCACGTGGCACCAGGAGTAATCCTGAGATTACAATCATTGAGGTCCTGCTTTTTAATCTGCTACCTCGCTCCCTAAATTCTTGTTGCAGGACCTCATCCCTCTTTCTACCTACGTCATTGGTACCAATATGGACCACGACCTCTGGCTGCTCACCCTCCCCCTTCAGAATGTCCTGCAGCCGCTCCAAGACATCCTTGACCCTAGCACCAGGGAGGCAACATTCCATCCTGGAGTCACGTTTGTGGCCACAGAAACGCCTGTCCGTTCCCCTTACAATTCAATCTCCTATCATTATGGCTCCCCCCTCCTGTTTTTCACCCCCTCCTGTGGAGCAGAGCCATCCGTGGTGCCACGAACTTGGCTGTTGCTGCTTTCGCCTGGGAGGCCATCCCCCCCAGCAGTATATCTGTTTGAGAGGGGGATGGCCACAGGGGACACCTGCACTACCTGCCTGCACCTACTACTCTGTCTGGTGGTCACCCATCTCTTTTCTGCCTGTGCAGCCATTACCTGCGGTGTGACCACCTTACTAAACGTGCTATCCACGACGTCCTCAGCATCGCGGATGCTCCACAGTGAATCCACCCGCAGCTCCAGCTCCATAATGCGGGTAGTCCGTAGCTGCAGATGGACACACTTCCTGCACACATGGTCGCCAGGGACACTGGAAGTGTCCCTGATTTCCCACAACGCGCATGTGACTATTAATTTTGTCCTGAATTATTTTTTCTAGAAGTTTTCCCACCACCGCAGTTAAACTGACTGTCCTGTAGTTGCTGGGCTTATCTTTACACTCTTTTTGAACAAGGGTGTAACGTTTGTAATTCTCCAGTCCTCTGGCACCACCCCCGAGTCTAAGGAAGACTGAAACATTATGGCCAGTGCTTCTGCAATTTCCACCCTCACTTCCCTCAGTATCCTTGGATGCAGCTCATCTGATCCTGGTGCTTTATCCACTTTAAATACAGACAGCCTATCTAATATTTCCTCTTTATCAATTTTAACCCCCTCTAGTGTCTGAATTACCTCCTCTTTCAACATTGTCTGGGTTGCATCTTCTTCCTTGGTAAAGACAGATGCAAAGTATTCATTTAATACCTCAGCTCTGTCCTCTGTCTCCATGTGCAAATACCCTTTTGGGACCCTAATCGGCCCACTCCTCATTTTACCACCCTTTTACTATTTATATGCTCCAGAAGCTGGCCGAGCACGTCTACCCTGAGGCACAGTGTGGCTTTCGAGCAGAGAGATCGACCATTGACATGCTGTTCTCCCTTCGCCAGCTACAGGAGAAATGCTGCGAACAACAGATGCCCCTCTACGTTGCTTTCATTGATCTCACCAAAGCCTTTGACCTCATCAGCAGACGTGGTCTCTTCAGACTACTAGAAAAGATCGGATGTCCACCAAAGCTACTAAGTATCATCACCTCATTCTATGACAATATGAAAGGCACAATTCAGCATAGCGGTGCCTCATCAGACCCCTTTCCTATCCTGAGTGGTGTGAAACAGGGCTGTGTTCTCGCACCTACACTGTTTGGGAGCTTCTTCTCCCTGCTGCTCTCACATGCATTCAGGTCTTCAGAAGAATGAATTTTCCTCCACACAAGATCAGGGGGCAGGTTGTTCAACCTTACCCGTCTAAGAGCGAAGACCAAAGTACGGAAAGTCCTCATCAGGAAACTCCTCTTTGCTGACGATGCTGCATTAACATCCCACACAGAAGAGTGTCTGCAGAGACTCATCGACAGGTTTGCGGCTGCCTGCAATGAATTTGGCCTAACCATTAGCCTCAAGAAAACGAACATCATGGGACAGGACGTCAGAAATGCCCCATCCATAAATATCGCCGACCACACCCTGGAAGTGGTTCAAGAGTTCACCTACCTAGGCTCAACTATCACCAGTAACCTGTCTCTCGATGCAGAAATCAACAAGCGCTTGGGAAAGGCTTCCACTGCTATGTCCAGACTGGCCAAGAGAGTGAGGGAAAATGGCGCACTGACACGGAACACAAAAGTCCAAGTGTATCAAGCCTGTGTCCTCAGTACCTTGCTCTATGGCAGCGAGGCCTGGACAACGTATGTCAGCCAAGAGCGACGTCTCAATTCATTCCATCTTCGCTGCCTCCGGAGAATCCTTGGCATCAGGTGGCAGGACCGTATCTCCAACACAGAAGTCCTCGAGGCGGCCAACATCCCCAGCTTATACACACTACTGAGTCAGTGGCACTTGAGATGGCTTGGCCATGTGAGCCGCATGGAAGATGGCAGGATCCCCAAGGACACATTGTACAGCGAGCTCGCCACTGGTATCAGACCCACCGGCTGTCCATGTCTCCGTTATAAAGACGTCTGCAAACGCGACATGAAATCGTGTGACATTGATCACAAGTCGTGGGAGTCAGTTGCCAGCGTTCCCCAGAGCTGGCGGGCAGCCATAAAGGTGGGGCTGAAGTGTGGCGAGTCGAAGAGACTTAGCAGTTGGCAGGAAAAAAGACAGATGTGTAAGGAGAGAACCAACTGTGTAACAGCCCCGACAACCAAATTTATCTGCAGCACCTGTGGAAGAGTCTGTCACTCTAGAATTGGCCTTTATAGCCACTCCAGACGCTGCTTCACAAACCACTGACCACCTCCAGGCGCTTACCCATTGTCTCTCGAGACAAGGAGGCCAAAGAAGATGCCTATAGAAAACTTCAGGATTTCCATTAATGTTAGCTGCTCGTCTCTTTTCATGCTCTCTCTTTGCTTCTCCTATTTGCTTTTTCACTTCCCCTCTGGACCTTCTATATTCAGCCTGGTTCTCAATAGTATTTTCTACCTGGTATCTGTCATAAGCACACTTTTTCTTTATCTTAATCTCTACCTCTTTTCTCATTCAGTGAACTCTGGATTTTGTTTGCTCTACTTTTCCCCTTTGAGGGAACATACCTTGACTGTGCCCGCACCCTCTCTTCTTTGAAGGTAGCCCATTGTTCATCTACCGGTTTTCCTGCCAGCTTTTGACTCTAATTTATTCGTCCCAGCTCCATTCTTACCCCATTGAAATTGCCCTTCCCCCAGATGATTATTCTTACCCTGGATTGCTCTATGTCCTTTTCTATTGTCAGCCTAAACCTTACGATACAATGATCACTATCCCCGAAATGCTCTCCTACTGATACTTGATCCACTTGGCCCACCTCAATCTCAAGAACCAGGTCTAGCAGTGCCTCCTTTCTCATTGGACTAGCAATATACTGTTGTAGAAAATTTTCCTGAACACACTCTAGGAACTCTTGCCCCTCACTGCCCTTTCCACTATTATCCCAGTCTATGTTTTGATAACGAAAGTCCCTCATTATAATTACCCGATAATTTTTGCACCTCTCTGTAATTTCCTTGCAAATTTCTTCCTCCATGTCCTTACCACTAGCTGGTGGCCGAGAGACAACACCGAGCGATGTAACTTCAGGTGAGGGGGAGAGTCAGCAGCTTCAGGGGGAGAGAGTTCTTTTTATTCTTCCATTGCATGTGAGCATCGCTGGCAAAGCCAGCATTTGTTACCTGTCCCTAATTTCCCTTGAGAAGGTGGTAATGAGCTGCCTTCTTGAATTGTTGCAGTCCGTGTAGTGTAGGTAGACCCACAGTGCTGTGGACTTTGACAGGGAAGGAACGGCGATATAGTTCCAAGTCAGGATGGTGTGTGACTTGGAGGGGAACTTGCAGGTGGTGATGTTCCCATGCATCTACTGCCCTTGTCCTTCTAGTTGGTAGAGGTCGCGGGTTTGAAAGGTGCTGTCTAAGGAGCCTTGGTGCGTTGCTGCAGTGCATCTTGTAGATGGTTCACACTGCTGTCACTGTGCATCGGTGGTGCAGGAAGTGAATGTTTGTGGATGGGGTGCCAATCAAGCGGGCTGCTTTGTCCTGGATGGTGTCGAGCTTCTTGAGTGTTGTTGGAGCTGCACCCATCCAGAGCAAGTGGAGAGTATTCCATCACACTCCTGACTTGTGCCTTGTAGATGGTGGACAGGCTTTGGGGAGTCAGGAGGTGAGTTACTCGCCTCAGGATTCCTAGCCTCTGACCTGCTCTTGTAGCCACGGTATTTATATGGCTACTCCAGTTCAGTTTCTCGTGAATGGTAACTCCCAGAATGTTGATGCACCTTCAGGGGAGGGGGGAGGGAGAGTCAGCATCTTCAGGAAAGAGGGGGATAGCAAGGAAGACTGTGACTGGTTCCTTCATAGGGAAGGGTTGGTCAATATGGATTACACGTAGAGTCTGTTTGTCCCGTCCTGGGACTGGGGGAAGGTCAGTCTGTCCTGGGGCTGGGGGAAGGTCAGTCTGTCCTGGGGCTGGGAGAAGGTCGGTCTGTCCTGGGACTGGGGTAAGGTCAGTCTGTCCTGGGGCTGGGAGAAGGTCGGTCTGTCCTGGGACTGGGGTAAGGTCAGTCTGTCCTGGGGCTGGGGGAAGGTCAGTCTGTCCTGGGGCTGGGAGAAGGTCAGTCTGTCCTGGGGCTGGGGGAAGGTCAGTCTGTCCTGGGGCTGGGGGAAGGTCGGTCTGTCCTGGGGCTGGGGGAAGGTCGGTCTGTCCTGGGACTGGGGTAAGGTCAGTCTGTCCTGGGGCTGGGGGAAGGCCAGACTGTCCTGGGGCTGGGGGAAGGCCAAACTGTCCTGGGACTGGGGTAAGGTCAGTCTGTCCTGGGGCTGCGGGAAGGTCGGTCTGTCCTGGGGCTGGGAGAAGGTCTCTCCTGGGGCTGGGGGAAGGTCAGTCTGTCCTGGGACTGGGGGAAGGTGTCTCCCGGGGCTGGGGGAAGGTCAGTCTGTCCTGGGGCTGGGGGAAGGTCAGTCTGTCCTGGGGCTGGTGGTAGGTCAGTCTGTCCTGGGACTGTGGGAAGGTCGGTCTGTCCTGGGACTGTGGGAAGGTCAGTCTGTCCTGGGGCTGGGGGAAGGTCAGTCTGTCCTGGGGCTGGGGGAAGGCCAGTCTCTCCTGGGACTGGGGGAAGGTCAGTCTGTCCTGGGACTGGGAGAAGGTCAGTCTGTCCTGGGACTGGGAGAAGGTCAGTCTCTCATGGGACTGGGAGAAGGTCAGTCTCTCCTGGGACTGGGGGAAGATTAGTCTGTCCTGGGGCTGGGGGAAGGTCAGTCTGTCCTGGGGCTGGGGGAAGGTCAGTCTGTCCTGGGACTGGGGGAAGGTCAGTCAGTCCTAGGACTGGGGGAAGGTCAGTCTGTCCTGGGACTGGGAGAAGGTCGGTCTGTCCTGGGGCTGGGGGTAGGTCAGTCTGTCCTGGGACTGGGGGAAGGTCAGTCTGTCCTGGGACTGGGAGAAGGTCAGTCTGTCCTGGGACTGGGGGAAGGTCGGTCTGTCCTGAGGCTGGGAGAAGGTCAGTCTGTCCTGGGGCTGGGGGAAGGTCAGTCTGTCCTGGGACTGGTAGAAGGTCAGTCTGTCCTGGGGCTGGGGGAAGGTCAGTCTGTCCTGGGACTGGTAGAAGGTCAGTCAGTCCTAGGACTGGGGGAAGGTCAGTCTCTCCTGGGACTGGGGGAAGGTCAGTCTGTCCTGGGACTGGGAGAAGGTCGGTCTGTCCTGGGGCTGGGGGTAGGTCAGTCTGTCCTGGGACTGGGAGAAGGTCAGTCTGTCCTGGGACTGGGGGAAGGTCGGTCTGTCCTGAGGCTGGGAGAAGGTCAGTCTGTCCTGGGGCTGGGGGAAGGTCAGTCTGTCCTGGGACTGGTAGAAGGTCAGTCTGTCCTGGGGCTGGGAGAAGGTCAGTCTGTCCTGGGACTGGGGCAAGGTCAGTCAGTCCTGGGACTGGGGGAAGGTCAGTCTGTCCTGGGACTGGGAGAAGGTCGGTCTGTCCTGGGGCTGGGGGAAGGTCAGTCTGTCCTGGGACTGGGAGAAGGTCGGTCTGTCCTGGGGCTGGGGCAAGGTCAGTCAGTCCTGGGACTGGGGGAAGGTCGGTCTGTCCTGGGGCTGGGGGAAGGTCAGTCTGTCCTGGGGCTGTGGGAAGGTCGGTCTGTCCTGGGACTGGGAGAAGGTCGGTCTGTCCTGGGGCTGGGGGAAGGTCGGTCTGTCCTGGGGCTGGGGGAAGGTCTGTCTGTCCTGGGACTGGGGGAAGGTCTGTCTGTCCTGGGGCTGGGGGAAGGTCAGTCTGTCCTGGGACTGGGGGAAGGTCGGTCTGTCCTGGGACTGGGGGAAGGTCTGTCTGTCCTGGGGCTGGGGGAAGGTCAGTCTGTCCTGGGACTGGGGGAAGGTCGGTCTGTCCTGGGACTGGGGGAAGGTCAGACTGTCCTGGGGCTGGGGGAAGGTCAGTCTGTCCTGGGACTGGTAGAAGGTCAGTCTGTCCTGGGGCTGGGGGAAGGTCAGTCTCTCCTGGGACTGGGGGAAGGTTGGTCTGTCCTGGGGCTGGGGCAAGGTCAGTCAGTCCTGGGACTGGGGGAAGGTCAGTCTGTCCTGGGACTGGGAGAAGGTCGGTCTGTCCTGGGGCTGGGGGAAGGTCAGAATGTCCTGGGGCTGGGGGAAGGTCAGTCAGTCCTGAGACTGGGGGAAGGTCGGTCTGTCCTGGGACTGGGGGAAGGTCGGTCTGTCCTGGGGCTGGGGGAAGGTCAGACTGTCCTGGGGCTGGGGGAAGGTCTGTCTGTCCTGGGACTGGGGGAAGGTCAGACTGTCCTGGGGCTGGGGGAAGGTCGGTCTGTCCTGGGACTGTGGGAAGGTCGCTGTCCTGGGGCTGGGGGAAGGTCGGTCTGTCCTGGGGCTGGGGGTAGGTCAGTCTGTCCTGGGACTGGGGGAAGGTCGGTCTGTCCTGGGACTGGGGGTAGGTCAGTCTGTCCTGGGACTGGGGGAAGGTCGGTCTGTCCTGGGACTGGGGGTAGGTCAGTCTGTCCTGGGACTGGGGGAAGGTCGGTCTGTCCTGGGGCTGGGGGAAGGTCGGTCTGTCCTGGGGCTGGGGGAAGGTCGGTCTGTCCTAGGGCTGGGGGAAGGTCGGTCTGTCCTGGGGCTGGGGGAAGGTCGGTCTGTCCTGGGACTGTGGGAAGGTCGGTCTGTCCTAGGGCTGGGGGAAGGTCGGTCTGTCCTGGGGCTGGGGGAAGGTCAGTCTGTCCTGGGGCTGGGGGAAGGTCAGTCTGTCCTGGGGCTGGGGGAAGGTCGGTCTGTCCTGGGACTGTGGGAAGGTCGGTCTGTCCTAGGGCTGGGGGAAGGTCGGTCTGTCCTGGGGCTGGGGGAAGGTCAGTCTGTCCTGGGGCTGGGGGAAGGTCAGTCTGTCCTGGGACTGTGGGAAGGTCGCTGTCCTGGGGCTGGGGGAAGGTCGGTCTGTCCTGGGGCTGGGGGTAGGTCAGTCTGTCCTGGGACTGGGGGAAGGTCGGTCTGTCCTGGGACTGGGGGAAGGTCAGTCTCTCCTGGGACTGTGGGAAGGTCAGTCTGTCCTGGGACTGTGGGAAGGTCGGTCTGTCCTGGGACTGGGGGTAGGTCAGTCTGTCCTGGGACTGGGGGAAGGTCAGTCTGTCCTGGGACTGTGGGAAGGTCGGTCTGTCCTGGGGCTGGGGGAAGGTCGGTCTGTCCTGGGGCTGGGGGAAGGTCGGTCTGTCCTGGGACTGTGGGAAGGTCGGTCTGTCCTAGGGCTGGGGGAAGGTCGGTCTGTCCTGGGACTGTGGGAAGGTCGGTCTGTCCTAGGGCTGGGGGAAGGTCGGTCTGTCCTGGGACTGTGGGAAGGTCGCTGTCCTGGGGCTGGGGGAAGGTCGGTCTGTCCTGGGGCTGGGGGTAGGTCAGTCTGTCCTGGGACTGGGGGAAGGTCGGTCTGTCCTGGGACTGGGGGAAGGTCAGTCTCTCCTGGGACTGTGGGAAGGTCAGTCTGTCCTGGGACTGGGGGAAGGTCGGTCTGTCCTGGGACTGGGGGTAGGTCAGTCTGTCCTGGGACTGGGGGAAGGTCAGTCTGTCCTGGGACTGTGGGAAGGTCGGTCTGTCCTGGGGCTGGGGGAAGGTCGGTCTGTCCTGGGGCTGGGGGAAGGTCGGTCTGTCCTGGGACTGTGGGAAGGTCGGTCTGTCCTAGGGCTGGGGGAAGGTCGGTCTGTCCTGGGGCTGGGGGAAGGTCAGTCTGTCCTGGGGCTGGGGGAAGGTCAGTCTGTCCTGGGGCTGGGGGAAGGTCGGTCTGTCCTGGGACTGTGGGAAGGTCGGTCTGTCCTAGGGCTGGGGGAAGGTCGGTCTGTCCTGGGGCTGGGGGAAGGTCAGTCTGTCCTGGGGCTGGGGGAAGGTCGGTCTGTCCTGGGGCTGGGGGAAGGTCAGTCTGTCCTGGGGCTGGGGGAAGGTCGGTCTGTCCTGGGACTGGGGGTAGGTCAGTCTGTCCTGGGACTGGGGGAAGGTCAGTCTGTCCTGGGACTGTGGGAAGGTCGGTCTGTCCTGGGGCTGGGGGAAGGTCGGTCTGTCCTGGGGCTGGGGGAAGGTCGGTCTGTCCTGGGACTGTGGGAAGGTCGGTCTGTCCTAGGGCTGGGGGAAGGTCGGTCTGTCCTGGGGCTGGGGGAAGGTCAGTCTGTCCTGGGGCTGGGGGAAGGTCAGTCTGTCCTGGGGCTGGGGGAAGGTCGGTCTGTCCTGGGACTGTGGGAAGGTCGGTCTGTCCTAGGGCTGGGGGAAGGTCGGTCTGTCCTGGGGCTGGGGGAAGGTCAGTCTGTCCTGGGGCTGGGGGAAGGTCAGTCTGTCCTGGGACTGTGGGAAGGTCGGTCTGTCCTGGGGCTGGGGGAAGGTCGGTCTGTCCTGGGGCTGGGGGAAGGTCAGTCTGTCCTGGGGCTGGGGGAAGTGAGACAGTGAGTCACAGAAGCTGGTTCACCTACTGTGGGAGGTGGTCACACCTGGTGCTAACATTCTCTTCTATCTCAGATACACCTGTGACTGAGGACAGGATCGAACACCCGCTCTCCATCCCCAGTAACACTGACCTGAAGGACAGCGGAGACTCCAGTCACATCTACAGATCCCTGGTCATCTGAAGGAAGTACCGACTACGAATCAGACTCCAACCCAAAGTGTGATGCCTCCTGAAGTGGACCAGTATAGGGGCCACTGCACTTTTTAGCCGTAGCAGAGCTATACCTCGAATATAGAACAGTGCAGCACTGAGACATCACCCCTCCCTCTCCCCATGTCCCTGTCCCTCTCACCCACACCCTATCTATCACTCCCTCTCTGTCCCTCGTTCCCTCTCTCAGTCCCTCGCTCCCCCTCTCAGTCCCTCGCTCCCTTTCTCTGTCCCTCGCTCCCTATCTCTGTCCCTCGCTCCCTCTCTCAGACCCTCGCTCCCCCTCTCAGTCCCTCGCTCCCTCTCTCTGTCCCTCGCTCCCCCTCTCAGTCCCTCGCTCCCCCTCTCAGTCCCTCGCTCCCTCTCTCAGTCCCTCGCTCCCTCTCTCTGTCCCTCGCTCCCTCTCTCTGTCCCTCGCTCCCTCTCTCTGTCCCTCGCTCCCTCTCTGTCCCTCGCTCCCCCTCTCTGTCCCTCGCTCCCCCTCTCAGTCCCTCGCTCCCCCTCTCAGTCCCTTGCTCCCCCTCTCAGTCCCTCGCTCCATCTCTCAGTCCCTCCCTCTCAGTCCCTCAGTCCCTCGCTGCCCCTCTGAGACCCTCGATCCCTCTCTCAGTCCCTTGCTCCCTCTCAGTCCCTCCCTCTCAGTCCCTCAGTCCCTCGCTGCCCCTCTGAGACCCTCGATCCCTCTCTCAGTCCCTCGCTCCCTCTGAGTCCCTCACTCCCTCTCAGTCCCTCGCTCCCTCTCCAACATTCGCTCCCTCTCAGTCCCTCGCTCCCTCTCAGTCCCTCACTCCCTATCAGTCCCTCACTCCCTCTCAGTCCCTCACTCCCTATCAGTCCCTCACTCCCTCTCAGTCCTTCGCTCCCTCTCAGTCCATCATTCCCTCTCAGTCCATCGCTCCCTCTCAGTCCCTCACTCCCTATCAGTCCCTCACTCCCTCTCAGTCCTTCGCTCCCTCTCAGTCCATCATTCCCTCTCAGTCCCTCGCTCCCTCTCAGTCCATCGCTCCCTCTCAGTCCCTCACTCCCTATCAGTCCCTCACTCCCTCTCAGTCCTTCGCTCCCTCTCAGTCCCTCACTCCCTCTCAGTCCCTCACTCCCTCTCAGTCCTTCGCTCCCTCTCAGTCCATCATTCCCTCTCAGTCCTTCGCTCCCTCTCAGTCCATCATTCCCTCTCAGTCCTTCGCTCCCTCTCAGTCCATCATTCCCTCTCAGTCCTTCGCTCCCTCTCAGTCCTTCGCTCCCTCTCAGTCCCTCGCTCCCTCTCAGTCCCTCACTCCCTATCAGTCCCTCACTCCCTCTCAGTCCTTCGCTCCCTCTCAGTCCTTCGCTCCCTCTCAGTCCCTCACTCCCTCTCAGTCCTTCGCTCCCTCTCAGTCCATCATTCCCTCTCAGTCCTTCGCTCCCTCTCAGTCCATCATTCCCTCTCAGTCCTTCGCTCCCTCTCAGTCCCTCGCTCCCTCTCTCTGCAGTTCCATTGATGAGCTCACTGTAACTGATTGTCATGTGACACTGCTTCTCCATTTGTCAGTGTGCTGATATCCTGGGATTATCCTGTGCAATACATGTCAGTGTTGCCAGTTATTTATCTTGTTTGAAATCATGCATGCACTACACTTTTAGATTAATATTTACTGCACAATATTTTAGAGCCTGTGTGAATTATTATAGAATTCCAGACATATTTTGGGAAATGGTTTCCATCATTGTCTTGCTGCTATTACAGTAAAGCACGATCACCTGTAACCTCCTAACAGTTTAAATAGAAAGATCACAATTAAAATAAAAACAAAAAACTGTCTTCACAGTAAGTCTGGTCACTGAGCTGAGCTTTACCTGCTGGGCAGTATGAGGGTGAATTACTCACATACTGGACTGTACTTAGATTACACTGGGTAAATACCCCGGGATTGGGATTAATAATCTCTGGATTATTGCCTAAACCATGTGAAAATTAGAGTAGGGCAAAGAAGATTCGAAAAATGAATGCGTGGCTCAAAGACTGGTGTGGTAGAAGTGTGTTTCAGTTCGTGGGACACTGGCACCAGTACTGGTGGCTGTACCGTTGGGACGGTCTACACCTGAACCGTGCTGGGGCCGGTGTTCTAGCGAGTCGCATAACTAGGGAAGTAGAGAGTGAGTTTTAAACTGAATAATGGGGGCAAGGATCAAATTTTGGAAGATGTGGTAAGTCAAGGAGTAGAGACAAAGCAAGAGAGAAAGGTATTAATATGGGAAATGATAAACAGACTGACAGGAAGGGACAGAGCATACAAATCTAAGAGTAAATCAACAGATAAAGCTACAGGTTACAAAAATAATAAAAGGACAAAGCTAAAGGTGCTATATCTGAATGCATGTAGCATTCAAAACAAAACAGATGAACTGAGCGCAAATAGAAATAAATAAGTACGATCTGATAGTCATTACAGAGACATGGCTGTAGGACGACAGATTGGGACCTGAATATTGAAGGGTACATGGCATTTAGGAAGGACAGGAAGCTAGGAAAAGGTGGAGGGGTAGCTCTGTTAATTAATGATGGTATTAGTGCAATAGAGAGGGATGACCCAAGTTCAGGAAATCAGGATGTAGAAGCGTTTTGGGTAGAGATGAGAAATGATAAAGACAAGTAGTCACTTGTGGGAGTGGTGTACAGGCCACCTAACATTAACCACACTGTGGGATGGGGTATAAAGGAAGAAATAATGGGAGCTTGTCAGAAAGGCACCTTGGTAATCATGGGGGATTTTAATCTACAGAGACTGGAAACGTCAGATGGGCAAAGGTAGCCGAGATGAGGAGTTCACAGAATGTTTTCAGGATAGTTTCTTAGAACAGCACATTCTGGAGCCAACCAGAGAGCAGGCTTTACTAGACCTGGTATTGTGCAATGAGATAGGATTAATTAATGACCTCATAGTGAAGGTGCTCCTAGCCAGCAGTTATCATAATATGATTGAATTTTACATTCAGTTTGAGGGAGAGAAGAGTGGGTCTGAGACTAGTATTTTAAACTTAAATAAAGGCAATATGAGGGCATGAAAGCAGAGCTAGCTGGAGTGAACTGGCAAATCAGGTTAAGGGATAGGTCAATAGAGATGCAGTGACAGACATTTAAGGGAATATTTCAGAATACACAGAATAGTTACATTCCAACGAGAAAGAAAAATTCCAATGGTGGGACTCACTATCCCACGTGATTAACTAAAAAAGTTAAGATAGTATCAAACTAAAGAAAAAGCAGGTAATTGCGCAAAGATGGGAGGCAGGTCAGAAGGTTGGAGAGAATATAAAAAACAGCAAAGATTGACTAAAAGATTAATAAGGAGGGAAAAGTTAGAGTACGAGAGAAAGCTAGCTAGAAATATAAAAACAGATAGTAAGAGTTTCTATAGATATTTAAAAAGTAAAGAGTTGACAAAGTGAGCATTGGTCCGATAGAAAGTGAGTCTGGGGAATTAATAATGGATAATAAAGAGATGGCAGATGAATTGAACAGGTATTTTGCATCGGTCTTCACTATTGAGGATGCAGGTAATATCCCAGTATTAGCTGTATATCGGGAAATGGAAGGGAGGGAGGAACTCGAGAAAATTATAATCACCAGGGAAATGGTACTGAGCAAATTGTTGGAGCTGCGGGCTGACAAGTCCCCGGGTCCTGATGGACTTCATCTTAGGGTCTTAAACGAAGTGGCGTGTCAGATTATTGATGTGTTGGTTTTAATTTTCCAAAATTCCCTAGATTCGGGGAAGGTTCCATTAGATTGGAAAATAGCGAATGTAACTCCTTTATTCAAAAAGGGAGGGAGACAGAAAGCAGGAAACTACAGGCCAGTTAGCTTAACATCTGTCTTAGGGAAAATGTGAGAAGGTATTATTAAAGACATTATAGCAGAGCATTTAGAAAAATTCAAGGTAATCCGGCAGAGTCAACATGGTTTTGTGAAAGGGAAATCATGTTTAACCAATTTAATGGAGTACTTTGAAGAAGTAACATGTGCTGTGGATAAAGGGGAACCAGTGGATGTATTGAGATTTCCAAAAGGCATTTTCTAATGTGAATAAGTGTGCAGTTATTCACTTTGGTACAAAAACAGTAAGACAGAGTATTTCTTAAATGGTTAGAGGTTGGGAAGTGTTGCTGTCCAAGGGAACTGGGTGTCCTTGTTCATGAATTACTAAAAGGGAAGGTAAATGGTATATTGGCCTTCATTACAAGGGGATTTGAATACAGGAGTAAAGATGTCTTGCTGCAATTGTATAGATCCTTGGTGAGACTGCACCTGGAGTATTGTGTACAGTTTTGGTCTCCTTATCTAAGGAAGGATATACTTGCCATAGAGGGAGTGCAACAGAGATTCACCAGACTAATCCCTGGGATGGTGGGATTGTTTTATGAGGAGAGATTGCGGAAACTGGGCCTGTATTCTCCAGAGTTTCAAACAATGGGAGGTGATCTCATTGAAACTTACAAAATTCCTACAGGGTGTGACAGGGTAGATGTGGATAGGATGTTTCCCCTGGCTGGTGAGTCTAGAACCAGGTGACATAGTCTCAGAATAAGGGGCAGGCAATTTAAAACTGAGATGAGGAGGAATTTCTTCACTCAGAGGGTGGTGAGTCTGTGGAATTCTCTACCCCAGAGGGCTGTGGAAGCTCAATCATTGAGCATGCTCCAGACAGAAATCGATAGATATCTGAATACTAACGTCTTCAAGGGATACGGGGATAGTGCGGGAAAGTGGTGTTGAGGTAGATGATCAGCTGTGATCTAACTGAATGGCAGAACAGGCTCGACGGGCTGAATGGCCTACTCCTGTTGCTATTTGTAAGTAAGTTATGGCAATAATCATGGGTGATTTTAATCTAGATATAGATTGGGTGAATCAGATTGGCAAAGGTAGATTGGAAGATGAGTTCATAGCGTGTTTTCGGGACAGCTTCTTAGAGCAACACATTGTAGAGCCAGCCAGAAGGCAGGCTATTCTAAACCTGGTAATGTACAATGAGACAGAATTAATTAATAACCTCATTAAAGGAGCCTTGAGGTAACAGTGATCACAATATGACAGAATTTCACATTCAGTTTGAGGGTGAGAAGAGTGGGTCTAAGACTAGTGTTTTAAATTTAAATAAAGGCAATTACAAGAGTATGAAGACTGAGCTGGCTAAGGTGAACTTGGAAATGAGGTTAAGGGATAGGTCAGTAGAGATGCAGTGGCAGATATTTAAGGAGAGATTTCATAATACAGATATTTTAGCAAAGATACATTCTAATGAGAAAGAAAGGCTCCAGGGAGAGGATGCATCATACATGACTAACTAAGGAAGTTAAAGAAAGTATCTAATTGAAAGAAAAGGATTAGTGGTAGATCAGAAGATCAGACAGAATTTAAAAACCAGCAAAGAATGACTGAAAAAAATAAGGGAAAGAAATTACAGTATGAAAGAAAGCTATCTAGAAATATAAAAACAGATAGAAGGAGTTTCTGCAAGTATTTAAAAAGGAAAACAGTAACAAAAGAGAGTGAGTCTGGAGAATTAATAATGGAAAATAAGGAATGGCGTAAGTGTTGAACAGATATTTTTTCTGTCTTCACTGTAGAAGACAAATAACATCCCAGAAATATTCGTAAATCAATATGTGAAAGGGAGGGAGGAACTTAAAACAATTACAATCACCAGGGAAAGGGTATTGTCATGCTCAGGAGAAGGGCAGCACTGAGAGTAAACTGAGAGTTATAAAGAAATTGGAACAATTTGGAAGAGATTGGTACATATGGTGTCAACAAATTGGAGGACAAAACACATGACCTTTAATATCGCTTGCCCTCAAATCCACATCCATGTCTACTAAGACTGAAGACCAATTAAGCCCCGTCTGCATGGAAATGTGATAGATAATCACACCTGGGTGTAAGCTATACTCCAAACACAATAAGACAAGACCTTTCAGACTTCACTTCTCTGAATAACCTTCATTACAATGGAATGTGAACCATCTTCCTCTCCTCAGAATGGAGCGATCATCAAGGCCATTATACAGCCCAGCTAGGACTGAAACCTGAAGTCACATGGGTAAAACCAACCCTCATAAAAATATTCACTTTGAAAGGTAATTGTTTTGAGGAACAAAGGGGGAAGTTTTTTCAGGACACGACTACAGATGACATCAGTCTGCTCTCTCCTTAGCTCTCACATTACAACAACAAAAACGCCATTTTCAATTCCAACAAGGCTAAGCAAGAGAGAGATGGGTCACAGCCAATTTAGTTGAACCCTGCTGAGACAAGTTGGAATTTAGCAAAAGCAGAGACAACTTTTCTACCAGTGAGAATTGACCTCAGATATCAGCACTGTCTTCATCCCAAAGTGAACCGTCAGGAGACTGCAAGAGCCAAACGAATACCAGACAACCAGCAAACAGGCCTGCAACTTTAAAATTCATCTTCTGAGGATCCCACTGGTTATTCCTGAAACAACAGACTTTTATAACCTGAACTCTGAACATCTCTTAGTCTGTACTTTTCTATCATCTCTTGAGAGTGCAACTGAGAGTTCATGCTTGTGTGAGTGATGTTGCGATCATTTTGGATTTATTTTTTAAAATAGTTATCTTTTTTTAACCTGTCATTGTCTGTTTGCTTGGTAAATAAAATAAACGGGGTTAAAACACTAGTAACAAAAACACTTGCCGGGGTCAATTGGGAGATGAACAGTGGAAACCAGCCACGTCATCACCCACCATCAGTACTGAGAAAACTATTACAGCTAAAGGCTGACAATTCTCCAGGACTTGATGAACCTCATTCTATTCTCTTAAAAGAAGGGGCTGCTAAGATGGTGGATGCATTGGTTGTAATCTTCCAAAATTCCCTAGATTCCGGAAAGGTCCCATAATAGTGAATGTAATTCCTCTATTCAAGAAATGAGAGAGACAGAAAGCGGGAAACTACAGGCCAGTTAGCCTAACATCTATCACAGGGAAATTGCTGGAATCCATTATTAAAGAGGTTATAGCAGGACATTTAGAAAGTCTCAATGCTATCAGGCAGAGTCAACATGATGTTGTGAAAGGGAAATCATGTTTGACTAATTTATTAGACTTCTTTGAGGAAGTAACAGGCAACATGGATAAAGGGGAACCTGTAGATGTGGTGTACTTGGATTTCCAAAAGTTGTTTGATAAGGTGCCACATCAAAGGTTACTGCACAAAATAAGGCCTCATGGTGTAGGGGATAACATAATGGCATAGATAGAAGATTGGCTAGCTAACAGGAACAGAGAGTAGGCAGAAATGGGCCAGATTCTGGTTGGTAACGAGTGGTGTGCCACAGGGATCTGTGCTGGGGCCTCAACTTTTTACAATTTATACAAATGAATTGAATGAAGGGGCCGAAGGTATGGTTGCTAAATTTGCTGATGGTACAAAGATAGGTAGGAAAGTAAATTGTGAAGAGGATATAAGGAGGGCCCTGTACATGGCAGACAGAAAGAACATGTACACACATTGTGCCTGTTTCAGCTGAACAAAATAAGTTACAACCATTCGCAGTTTCATCCCTCAGGGCAATGCCTTGAACAATCAGAGTCATGCTGCCTGGTGTAAATTTCAAACAAAGCTTGACAGTTAACTGTCAGTCACTGTAAAGTGGTGCATTCACCATGGCAATGCCTCTACCAATTAGGGTTCACTTACCAACCAATCAGCACTCTCTTCACATACAGTATAAGTTGTTATTTTCCCTTACATTGGTTATTCTTGTGTTTGTCCTGATGAGTGCAAGACAAAAAAAGATGATAACATGTCCCTATTTTCAGGAATACTCAAGATCCTTCTGGCAACTTCATGAAAACATAGTTCAGCAATCTATTTAAAATTCCAGATGAATCAGAGTCCATTTTTCAAATATAAATTCAAATATAAATTCTTGGAACATATTTCACAAAAGAAACCGAAGCAATCTTGCAACAGTGAATATCTTTGTACAATCTTGTAACAGTGTGTATGTTTGTACAATGTTGCAACAGTGTGTATGTTTGTACAATCTTGTAACAGTGAGTATGTTTGTACAATCTTGTAACAGTGAGTATGTTTGTACAATCTTGTAACAGTGTGTATGTTTGTACAATCTTGTAACAGTGAGTATGTTTGTACAATCTTGTAACAGTGTGTATGTTTGTACAATCTTGTAACAGTGAGTATGTTTGTACAATGTTGTAACAGTGTGTATGTTTGTACAATCTTGTAACAGTGTGTATGTTTGTACAATCTTGCAACAGTGTGTATGTTTGTACAATGTTGCAACAGTGAGTATGTTTGTACAATCTTGTAACAGTGTGTATGTTTGGACAATCTTGCAACAGTGAGTATGTTTGTACAATCTTGTAACAGTGAGTATGTTTGTACAATCTTGTAACAGTGTGTATGTTTGTACAATCTTGTAACAGTGAGTATGTTTGTACAATCATGTAACAGTGAGTATGTTTGTACAATCTTGTACCAGTGAGTATGTTTGTACAATCTTGTAACAGTGAGTATGTTTGTACAATCTTGTACCAGTGAGTATGTTTGTACAATCTTGTACCAGTGAGTATGTTTGTGCAATGTTGCAACAGTGAGTATGTTTGTACAATCTTGCAACAGTGAGTATGTTTGTACAATCTTGTACCAGTGAGTATGTTTGTACAATCTTGCAACAGTGTGTATGTTTGTACAATCTTGCAACAGTGAGTATGTTTGTACAATCTTGTACCAGTGAGTATGTTTGTACAATCTTGTACCAGTGAGTATGTTTGTACAATCTTGTACCAGTGAGTATGTTTGTGCAATGTTGCAACAGTGAGTATGTTTGTGCAATCTTGTAACAGTGTGTATGTTTGTACAATGTTGCAACAGTGAGTATGTTTGTACAATCTTGTAACAGTGTGTATGTTTGTACAATCTTGTAACAGTGTGTATGTTTGTACAATCTTGTAACAGTGAGTATGTTAGTACAATCTTGCAACAGTGTGTATGTTTGTACAATCTTGTAACAGTGTGTATGTTTGTACAATCTTGTAACAGTGAGTATGTTAGTACAATCTTGCAACAGTGTGTATGTTTGTACAATCTTGTAACAGTGTGTATGTTTGTACAATCTTGTAACAGTGTGTATGTTTGTACAATCTTGTAACAGTGAGTATGTTAGTACAATCTTGCAACAGTGTGTATGTTTGTACAATCTTGTAACAGTGAGTATGTTTGTACAATGTTGCAACAGTGAGTATGTTTGTACAATCTTGCAACAGTGTGTATGTTTGTACAATCTTGCAACAGTGAGTATGTTTGTACAATCTTGCAACAGTGTGTATGTTTGTACAATCTTGTAGCAGTGAGTATGTTTGTATAATCTTGCAACAGTGTGTATGTTTGTACAATCTTGTACCAGTGAGTATGTTTGTACAATCTTGCAACAGTGTGTATGTTTGTACAATCTTGCAACAGTGTGTATGTTTGTACAATCTTGTACCAGTGAGTATGTTTGTACAATCTTGCAACAGTGTGTATGTTTGTACAATCTTGCAACAGTGTGTATGTTTGTACAATCTTGTACCAGTGAGTATGTTTGTACAATCTTGTAACAGTGTGTATGTTTGCACAATCTTGTAACAGTGAGTATGTTAGTACAATCTTGCAACAGTGTGTATGTTTGTACAATCTTGTAACAGTGAGTATGTTTGTACAATGTTGCAACAGTGAGTATGTTTGTACAATCTTGCAACAGTGTGTATGTTTGTACAATCTTGCAACAGTGAGTATGTTTGTACAATCTTGCAACAGTGAGTATGTTTGTACAATCTTGCAACAGTGTGTATGTTTGTACAATCTTGCAACAGTGTGTATGTTTGTACAATCTTGTAACAGTGAGTATGTTTGTACAATGTTGCAACAGTGAGTATGTTTGTACAATCTTGCAACAGTGTGTATGTTTGTACAATCTTGCAACAGTGAGTATGTTTGTACAATCTTGTACCAGTGAGTATGTTTGTACAATCTTGCAACAGTGAGTATGTTTGTCCAATCTTGCAACAGTGTGTATGTTTGTACAATCTTGTAGCAGTGTGTATGTTTGTACAATCTTGCAACAGTGTGTATGTTTGTACAATCTTGTAACAGTGAGTATGTTTGTACAATCTTGTACCAGTGAGTATGTTTGTATAATCTTGCAACAGTGTGTATGTTTGTACAATCTTGCAACAGTGAGTATGTTTGTACAATCTTGCAACAGTGAGTATGTTTGTCCAATCTTGTACCAGTGAGTATGTTTGTATAATCTTGCAACAGTGTGTATGTTTGTACAATCTTGCAACAGTGTGTATGTTTGTACAATCTTGTACCAGTGAGTATGTTTGTACAATCTTGCAACAGTGTGTATGTTTGTACAATCTTGTAACTGTAAGTATGTTTGTACAATCTTGTACCAGTGAGTATGTTTGTACAATCTTGCAACAGTGTGTATGTTTGTACAATCTTGTAACTGTAAGTATGTTTGTACAATCTTCCAGCAGTGTGTATGTTTGTACAATCTTGTAGCAGTGTGTATGTTTGTACAATCTTGTACCAGTGAGTATGTTTGTACAATGTTGCAACAGTGTGTATGTTTGGACAATCTTGCAACAGTGAGTATGTTTGTACAATCTTGTAGCAGTGTGTATGTTTGTACAATCTTGCAACAGTGAGTATGTTTGTACAATCTTGTAGCAGTATGTATGTTTGTATAATCTTGCAACAGTGAGTATGTTTGTACAATCTTGTAGCAGTGAGTATGTTTGTACAATCTTGTAGCAGTGTGTATGTTTGTATAATCTTGCAACAGTGAGTATGTTTGTACAATCTTGCAACAGTGAGTATGTTTGTACAATCTTGTACCAGTGAGTATGTTTGTACAATCTTGTAACAGTGTGTATGTTTGTACAATCTTGTAACAGTGAGTATGTTTGTACAATCTTGTAACAGTGTGTATGTTTGTACAATCTTGTAACAGTGAGTATGTTTGTACAATGTTGTAACAGTGTGTATGTTTGTACAATCTTGTAACAGTGTGTATGTTTGTACAATCTTGCAACAGTGTGTATGTTTGTATAATGTTGCAACAGTTAGTATGTTTGTACAATCTTGTAACAGTGTGTATGTTTGTACAATCTTGTAACAGTGAGTATGTTTGTACAATCTTGTAACAGTGTGTATGTTTGTACAATCTTGTAACAGTCAGTATGTTTGTACAATCTTGTAACAGTGAGTATGTTTGTACAATCTTGTACCAGTGAGTATGTTTGTACAATCTTGTAACAGTGAGTATGTTTGTACAATCTTGTACCAGTGAGTATGTTTGTACAATCTTGTACCAGTGAGTATGTTTGTGCAATGTTGCAACAGTGAGTATGTTTGTACAATCTTGCAACAGTGAGTATGTTTGTACAATCTTGTACCAGTGAGTATGTTTGTACAATCTTGCAACAGTGTGTATGTTTGTACAATCTTGCAACAGTGAGTATGTTTGTACAATCTTGTACCAGTGAGTATGTTTGTACAATCTTGTACCAGTGAGTATGTTTGTACAATCTTGTACCAGTGAGTATGTTTGTGCAATGTTGCAACAGTGAGTATGTTTGTGCAATCTTGTAACAGTGTGTATGTTTGTACAATGTTGCAACAGTGAGTATGTTTGTACAATCTTGTAACAGTGTGTATGTTTGTACAATCTTGTAACAGTGTGTATGTTTGTACAATCTTGTAACAGTGAGTATGTTAGTACAATCTTGCAACAGTGTGTATGTTTGTACAATCTTGTAACAGTGTGTATGTTTGTACAATCTTGTAACAGTGAGTATGTTAGTACAATCTTGCAACAGTGTGTATGTTTGTACAATCTTGTAACAGTGTGTATGTTTGTACAATCTTGTAACAGTGTGTATGTTTGTACAATCTTGTAACAGTGAGTATGTTAGTACAATCTTGCAACAGTGTGTATGTTTGTACAATCTTGTAACAGTGAGTATGTTTGTACAATGTTGCAACAGTGAGTATGTTTGTACAATCTTGCAACAGTGTGTATGTTTGTACAATCTTGCAACAGTGAGTATGTTTGTACAATCTTGCAACAGTGTGTATGTTTGTACAATCTTGTAGCAGTGAGTATGTTTGTATAATCTTGCAACAGTGTGTATGTTTGTACAATCTTGTACCAGTGAGTATGTTTGTACAATCTTGCAACAGTGTGTATGTTTGTACAATCTTGCAACAGTGTGTATGTTTGTACAATCTTGTACCAGTGAGTATGTTTGTACAATCTTGCAACAGTGTGTATGTTTGTACAATCTTGCAACAGTGTGTATGTTTGTACAATCTTGTACCAGTGAGTATGTTTGTACAATCTTGTAACAGTGTGTATGTTTGCACAATCTTGTAACAGTGAGTATGTTAGTACAATCTTGCAACAGTGTGTATGTTTGTACAATCTTGTAACAGTGAGTATGTTTGTACAATGTTGCAACAGTGAGTATGTTTGTACAATCTTGCAACAGTGTGTATGTTTGTACAATCTTGCAACAGTGAGTATGTTTGTACAATCTTGCAACAGTGAGTATGTTTGTACAATCTTGCAACAGTGTGTATGTTTGTACAATCTTGCAACAGTGAGTATGTTTGTACAATCTTGCAACAGTGAGTATGTTTGTACAATCTTGCAACAGTGAGTATGTTTGTACAATCTTGCAACAGTGTGTATGTTTGTACAATCTTGTAACAGTGAGTATGTTTGTACAATGTTGCAACAGTGAGTATGTTTGTACAATCTTGCAACAGTGTGTATGTTTGTACAATCTTGCAACAGTGAGTATGTTTGTACAATCTTGTACCAGTGAGTATGTTTGTACAATCTTGCAACAGTGAGTATGTTTGTCCAATCTTGCAACAGTGTGTATGTTTGTACAATCTTGTAGCAGTGTGTATGTTTGTACAATCTTGCAACAGTGTGTATGTTTGTACAATCTTGTAACAGTGAGTATGTTTGTACAATCTTGTACCAGTGAGTATGTTTGTATAATCTTGCAACAGTGTGTATGTTTGTACAATCTTGCAACAGTGAGTATGTTTGTACAATCTTGCAACAGTGAGTATGTTTGTCCAATCTAGTACCAGTGAGTATGTTTGTATAATCTTGCAACAGTGTGTATGTTTGTACAATCTTGCAACAGTGTGTATGTTTGTACAATCTTGTACCAGTGAGTATGTTTGTACAATCTTGCAACAGTGTGTATGTTTGTACAATCTTGTAACTTTAAGTATGTTTGTACAATCTTGTACCAGTGAGTATGTTTGTACAATCTTGCAACAGTGTGTATGTTTGTACAATCTTGTAACTGTAAGTATGTTTGTACAATCTTCCAGCAGTGTGTATGTTTGTACAATCTTGTAGCAGTGTGTATGTTTGTACAATCTTGTACCAGTGAGTATGTTTGTACAATGTTGCAACAGTGTGTATGTTTGGACAATCTTGCAACAGTGAGTATGTTTGTACAATCTTGTAGCAGTGTGTATGTTTGTACAATCTTGCAACAGTGAGTATGTTTGTACAATCTTGTAGCAGTATGTATGTTTGTATAATCTTGCAACAGTGTGTATGTTTGTACAATCTTGTAGCAGTGAGTATGTTTGTACAATCTTGTAGCAGTGTGTATGTTTGTATAATCTTGCAACAGTGAGTATGTTTGTACAATCTTGCAACAGTGAGTATGTTTGTACAATCTTGCAACAGTGAGTATGTTTGTACAATCTTGTACCAGTGAGTATGTTTGTACAATCTTGTAGCAGTGTGTATGTTTGTACAATCTTGCAACAGTGAGTATGTTTGTACAATCTTGTAGCAGTGTGTATGTTTGTATAATCTTGCAACAGTGTGTATGTTTGTACAATCTTGTAGCAGTGAGTATGTTTGTACAATCTTGTACCAGTGAGTATGTTTGTACAATCTTGTAGCAGTGTGTATGTTTGTACAATCTTGTACCAGTGAGTATGTTTGTACAATCTTGCAACAGTGAGTATGTTTGTACAATCTTGCAACAGTGAGTATGTTTGTACAATCTTGTACCAGTGAGTATGTTTGTACAATCTTGCAACAGTGAGTATGTTTGTACAATCTTGCAACAGTGAGTATGTTTGTACAATCTTGTACCAGTGAGTATGTTTGTACAATCTTGCAACAGTGAGTATGTTTGTACAATCTTGCAACAGTGAGTATGTTTGTACAATCTTGTAACTGTAAGTATGTTTGTACAATCTTGCAACAGTGAGTATGTTTGTACAATCTTGCAACAGTGTGTATGTTTGTACAATCTTGTAGCAGTGTGTATGTTTGTATAATCTTGCAACAGTGTGTATGTTTGTACAATCTTGCAACAGTGTGTATGTTTCTACAATCTTGTAGCAGTGTGTATGTTTGTATAATCTTGCAACAGTGTGTATGTTTGTACAATCTTGCAACAGTGTGTATGTTTGTACAATCTTGTACCAGTGAGTATGTTTGTACAATCTTGCAACAGTGTGTATGTTTGTACAATCTTGTAACTGTAAGTATGTTTGTACAATCTTGTACCAGTGAGTATGTTTGTACAATCTTGCAACAGTGTGTATGTTTGTACAATCTTGTAACTGTAAGTATGTTTGTACAATCTTCCAGCAGTGTGTATGTTTGTACAATCTTGTAGCAGTGTGTATGTTTGTACAATCTTGTACCAGAGAGTATGTTTGTACAATGTTGCAACAGTGTGTATGTTTGGACAATCTTGCAACAGTGAGTATGTTTGTACAATCTTGTAGCAGTGTGTATGTTTGTACAATCTTGCAACAGTGAGTATGTTTGTACAATCTTGTAGCAGTATGTATGTTTGTATAATCTTGCAACAGTGTGTATGTTTGTACAATCTTGTAGCAGTGAGTATGTTTGTACAATCTTGTAGCAGTGTGTATGTTTGTATAATCTTGCAACAGTGTGTATGTTTGTACAATCTTGTAGCAGTGAGTATGTTTGTACAATCTTGTAGCAGTGTGTATGTTTGTATAATCTTGCAACAGTGTGTATGTTTGTACAATCTTGTAGCAGTGTGTATGTTTGTATAATCTTGCAACAGTGTGTATGTTTGTACAATCTTGTAACAGTGAGTATGTTTGTACAATCTTGTAGCAGTGTGTATGTTTGTATAATCTTGCAACAGTGTGTATGTTTGTACAATCTTGTAGCAGTGAGTATGTTTGTGCAATCTTGTACCAGTGAGTATGTTTGTACAATCTTGCAACATTGAGTATGTTTGTACAATCTTGCAACAGTGTGTATGTTTGTACAATCTTGTAGCAGTGAGTATGTTTGTACAATCTTGCAACAGTGAGTATGTTTGTATAATCTTGCAACAGTGAGTATGTTTGTACAATCTTGCAACAGTGAGTATGTTTGTACAATCTTGCAACAGTGAGTATGTTTGTACAATCTTGTACCAGTGAGTATGTTTGTACAATCTTGCAACAGTGTGTATGTTTGTACTATCTTGCAACAGTGTGTATGTTTGTGCAATCTTGTACCAGTGAGTATGTTTGGACAATCTTGTAACAGTGTGTATGTTTGTACAATCTTGTAACAGTGAGTATGTTTGCACAATCTTGTAACAGTGAGTATGTTAGTACAATCTTGCAACAGTGTGTATGTTTGTACAATCTTGTAACAGTGAGTATGTTTGTACAATGTTGCAACAGTGAGTATGTTTGTACAATCTTGCAACAGTGTGTATGTTTGTACAATCTTGCAACAGTGAGTATGTTTGTACAATCTTGTAGCAGTGTGTATGTTTGTATAATCTTGCAACAGTGTGTATGTTTGTACAATCTTGTAACAGTGAGTATGTTTGTACAATCTTGTAGCAGTGTGTATGTTTGTACAATCTTGTAACAGTGAGTATGTTTGTACAATGTTGCAACAGTGTGTATGTTTGTACAATCTTGCAACAGTGAGTATGTTTGTACAATCTTGCAACAGTGTGTATGTTTGTACAATCTTGCAACAGTGAGTATGTTTGTACAATCTTGTACCTTTGAGTATGTTTGTACAATCTTGCAACAGTGAGTATGTTTGTACAATCTTGCAACAGTGTGTATGTTTGTACAATCTTGTAGCAGTGTGTATGTTTGTACAATCTTGCAACAGTGTGTATGTTTGTACAATCTTGTACCAGTGAGTATGTTTGTACAATCTTGTACCAGTGAATATGTTTGTATAATCTTGCAACAGTGTGTATGTTTGTACAATCTTGTACCAGTGAGTATGTTTGTATAATCTTGCAACAGTGTGTATGTTTGTACAATCTTGCAACAGTGGGTATGTTTGTACAATCTTGTACCAGTGAGTATGTTTGTACAATGTTGCAACAGTGTGTATGTTTGGACAATCTTGCAACAGTGAGTATGTTTGTACAATCTTGCAACAGTGAGTATGTTTGTACAATCTTGCAACAGTGAGTATGTTTGTACAATCTTGTAGCAGTGTGTATGTTTGTATAATCTTGCAACAGTGTGTATGTTTGTACAATATTGTAGCAGTGAGTATGTTTGTACAATCTTGTACCAGTGAGTACGTTTGTACAATCTTGTAGCAGTGTGTATGTTTGTATAATCTTGCAACAGTGTGTATGTTTGTACAATCTTGTAGCAGTGAGTATGTTTGTGCAATCTTGTACCAGTGAGTATGTTTGTACAATCTTGTAGCAGTGTGTATGTTTGTATAATCTTGCAACAGTGTGTATGTTTGTACAATCTTGTAGCAGTGAGTATGTTTGTACAATCTTGTACCAGTGAGTATGTTTGTACAATCTTGCAACAGTGAGTATGTTTGTACAATCTTGCAACAGTGTGTATGTTTGTATAATCTTGCAACAGTGTGTATGTTTGTATAATCTTGCAACAGTGTGTATGTTTGTACAATCTTGTAACAGTGTGTATGTTTGTATAATCTTGCAACAGTGTGTATGTTTGTACAATCTTGCAACAGTGTGTATGTTTGTACAATCTTGTACCAGTGAGTATGTTTGTACAATCTTGCAACATTGAGGATGTTTGTACAATCTTGCACCAGTGAGTATGTTTGTACAATCTTGCAACAGTGTGTATGTTTGTACAATCTTGTAACTATAAGTATGTTTGTGCAATCTTCCAGCAGTGTGTATGTTTGTACAATCTTGTAGCAGTGTGTATGTTTGTACAATCTTGTACCAGTGAGTATGTTTGTACAATCTTGCAACAGTGTGTATGTTTGTACAATCTTGTACCAGTGAGTATGTTTGTACAATCTTGCAACAGTGCGTATGTTTGTCCAATCTTGTACCAGTGAGTATGTTTGTACAATCTTGCAACAGTGAGTATGTTTGTACAATATTGTAGCAGTGAGTATGTTTGTACAATCTTGTAACAGTGAGTATGTTTGTACAATCTTGTAACAGTGAGTATGTTTGTACAATCTTCCAGCAGTGTGTATGTTTGTACAATCTTGTAGCAGTGTGTATGTTTCTCAATCTTGTACCAGTGAGTATGTTTGTACAATCTTGTACCAGTGAGTATTTTTGTACAATCGTGTACCAGTGAGTATGTTTGTGCAATGTTGCAACAGTGAGTATGTTTATACAATCTTGTAACAGTGTGTATGTTTGTACAATCTTGTAACAGTGTGTATGTTTGTACAATCTTGTAACAGTGAGTATGTTAGTACAATCTTGCAACAGTGTGTATGTTTGTACAATCTTGTAACAGTGTGTATGTTTGTACAATCTTGTAACAGTGAGTATGTTAGTACAATCTTGCAACAGTGTGTATGTTTGTACAATCTTGTAACAGTGTGTATGTTTGTACAATCTTGTAACAGTGTGTATGTTTGTACAATCTTGTAACAGTGAGTATGTTAGTACAATCTTGCAACAGTGTGTTTGTTTGTACAATCTTGTAACAGTGTGTATGTTTGTACAATCTTGTAACAGTGTGTATGTTAGTACAATCTTGTAACAGTGAGTATGTTTGCACAATCTTGCAACAGTGTGTATGTTTGTACAATCTTGCAACAGTGTGTATGTTTGTACAATCTTGTACCAGTGAGTATGTTTGTACAATGTTGCAACAGTGAGTATGTTTGTACAATCTTGCAACAGTGTGTATGTTTGTACAATCTTGCAACAGTGAGTATGTTTGTACAATCTTGTAGCAGTGTGTATGTTTGTATAATCTTGCAACAGTGTGTATGTTTGTACAATCTTGTAACAGTGAGTATGTTTGTACAATCTTGTAGCAGTGTGTATCTTTGTACAATCTTGTAACAGTGAGTATGTTTGTATAATGTTGCAACAGTGAGTATGTTTGTACAATCTTGCAACAGTGTGTATGTTTGTACAATCTTGCAACAGTGAGTATGTTTGTACAATCTTGTACCAGTGAGTATGTTTGTACAATCTTGCAACAGTGAGTATGTTTGTACAATCTTGCAACAGTGTGTATGTTTGTACAATCTTGTAGCAGTGTGTATGTTTGTACAATCTTGCAACAGTGTGTATGTTTGTACAATCTTGTACCAGTGAGTATGTTTGTACAATCTTGTACCAGTGAGTATGTTTGTATAATCTTGCAACAGTGTGTATGTTTGTACAATCTTGTACCAGTGAGTATGTTTGTATAATCTTGCAACAGTGTGTATGTTTGTACAATCTTGCAACAGTGTGTATGTTTGTACAATCTTGTACCAGTGAGTATGTTTGTACAATGTTGCAACAGTATGTATGTTTGGACAATCTTGCAACAGTGAGTATGTTTGTACAATCTTGCAACAGTGAGTATGTTTGTACAATCTTGCAACAGTGAGTATGTTTGTACAATCTTGTAGCAGTGTGTATGTTTGTACAATCTTGCAACAGTGAGTATGTTTGTACAATCTTGTAGCAGTGAGTATGTTTGTATAATCTTGCAACAGTGTGTATGTTTGTACAATCTTGTAGCAGTGATTATGTTTGTACAATCTTGTACCAGTGAGTATGTTTGTACAATCTTGTAGCAGTGTGTATGTTTGTATAATCTTGCAACAGTGTGTATGTTTGTACAATCTTGTAGCAGTGAGTATGTTTGTACAATCTTGTAGCAGTGTGTATGTTTGTATAATCTTGCAACAGTGTGTATGTTTGTACAATCTTGTAGCAGTGAGTATGTTTGTGCAATCTTGTACCAGTGAGTATGTTTGTACAATCTTGTAGCAGTGTGTATGTTTGTATAATCTTGCAACAGTGTGTATGTTTGTACAATCTTGTAGCAGTGAGTATGTTTGTACAATCTTGTACCAGTGAGTATGTTTGTACAATCTTGCAACAGTGAGTATGTTTGTACAATCTTGCAACAGTGTGTATGTTTGTATAATCTTGCAACAGTGTGTATGTTTGTATAATCTTGCAACAGTGTGTATGTTTGTACAATCTTGTAACAGTGTGTATGTTTGTATAATCTTGCAACAGTGTGTATGTTTGTACAATCTTGCAACAGTGTGTATGTTTGTACAATCTTGTACCAGTGAGTATGTTTGTACAATCTTGCAACAGTGAGGATGTTTGTACAATCTTGCACCAGTGAGTATGTTTGTACAATCTTGCAACAGTGTGTATGTTTGTACAATCTTGTAACTGTAAGTATGTTTGTGCAATCTTCCAGCAGTGTGTATGTTTGTACAATCTTGTAGCAGTGTGTATGTTTGTACAATCTTGTACCAGTGAGTATGTTTGTACAATCTTGCAACAGTGTGTATGTTTGTACAATCTTGTACCAGTGAGTATGTTTGTACAATCTTGCAACAGTGCGTATGTTTGTACAATCTTGTACCAGTGAGTATGTTTGTACAATCTTGCAACAGTGAGTATGTTTGTACAATATTGTAGCAGTGAGTATGTTTGTACAATCTTGTAACAGTGAGTATGTTTGTACAATCTTGTACCAGTGAGTATGTTTGTACAATCTTGTACCAGTGAGTATGTTTGTACAATCTTGTACCAGTGAGTATGTTTGTGCAATGTTGCAACAGTGAGTACGTTTGTACAATCTTGTAACAGTGTGTATGTTTGTACAATCTTGTAACAGTGTGTATGTTTGTACAATCTTGTAACAGTGAGTATGTTAGTACAATCTTGCAACAGTGTGTATGTTTGTACAATCTTGTAACAGTGTGTATGTTTGTACAATCTTGTAACAGTGAGTATGTTAGTACAATCTTGCAACAGTGTGTATGTTTGTACAATCTTGTAACAGTGTGTATGTTTGTACAATCTTGTAACAGTGTGTATGTTTGTACAATCTTGTAACAGTGAGTATGTTAGTACAATCTTGCAACAGTGTGTATGTTTTTACAATCTTGTAACAGTGAGTATGTTTGTACAATGTTGCAACAGTGTGTATGTTTGTACAATCTTGTAGCAGTGTGTATGTTTGTATAATCTTGCAACCGTGTGTATGTTTGTACAATCTTGTACCAGTGAGGATGTTTGTACAATCTTGCAACAGTGTGTATGTTTGTACAATCTTGCAACAGTGAGTATGTTTGTACAATCTTGCAACAGTGTGTATGTTTGTACAATCTTGTAGCAGTGTGTATGTTTGTATAATCTTGCAACAGTGTGTATGTTTGTACAATCTTGTACCAGTGAGGATGTTTGTACAATCTTGCAACAGTGAGTATGTTTGGACAATCTTGCAACAGTGAGTATGTTTGTACAATCTTGCAACAGTGAGTATGTTTGTACAATCTTGCAACAGTGCGTATGTTTGTACAATCTTGTACCAGTGAGTATGTTTGTACAATCTTGCAACAGTGAGTATGTTTGTACAATATTGTAGCAGTGAGTATGTTTGTACAATCTTGTAACAGTGAGTATGTTTGTACAATCTTGTAACAGTGAGTATGTTTGTACAATCTTCCAGCAGTGTGTATGTTTGTACAATCTTGTAGCAGTGTGTATGTTTCTCAATCTTGTACCAGTGAGTATGTTTGTACAATCTTGTACCAGTGAGTATTTTTGTACAATCTTGTACCAGTGAGTATGTTTGTGCAATGTTGCAACAGTGAGTATGTTTATACAATCTTGTAACAGTGTGTATGTTTGTACAATCTTGTAACAGTGTGTATGTTTGTACAATCTTGTAACAGTGAGTATGTTAGTACAATCTTGCAACAGTGTGTATGTTTGTACTATCTTGTAACAGTGTGTATGTTTGTACAATCTTGTAACAGTGAGTATGTTAGTACAATCTTGCAACAGTGTGTATGTTTGTACAATCTTGTAACAGTGTGTATGTTTGTACAATCTTGTAACAGTGTGTATGTTTGTACAATCTTGTAACAGTGAGTATGTTAGTACAATCTTGCAACAGTGTGTTTGTTTGTACAATCTTGTAACAGTGTGTATGTTTGTACAATCTTGTAACAGTGTGTATGTTAGTACAATCTTGTAACAGTGAGTATGTTTGCACAATCTTGCAACAGTGTGTATGTTTGTACAATCTTGCAACAGTGTGTATGTTTGTACAATCTTGTACCAGTGAGTATGTTTGTACAATGTTGCAACAGTGAGTATGTTTGTACAATCTTGCAACAGTGTGTATGTTTGTACAATCTTGCAACAGTGAGTATGTTTGTACAATCTTGTAGCAGTGTGTATGTTTGTATAATCTTGCAACAGTGTGTATGTTTGTACAATCTTGTAACAGTGAGTATGTTTGTACAATCTTGTAGCAGTGTGTATCTTTGTACAATCTTGTAACAGTGAGTATGTTTGTACAATGTTGCAACAGTGAGTATGTTTGTACAATCTTGCAACAGTGTGTATGTTTGTACAATCTTGCAACAGTGAGTATGTTTGTACAATCTTGTACCAGTGAGTATGTTTGTACAATCTTGCAACAGTGAGTATGTTTGTACAATCTTGCAACAGTGTGTATGTTTGTACAATCTTGTAGCAGTGTGTATGTTTGTACAATCTTGCAACAGTGTGTATGTTTGTACAATCTTGTACCAGTGAGTATGTTTGTACAATCTTGTACCAGTGAGTATGTTTGCATAATCTTGCAACAGTGTGTATGTTTGTACAATCTTGTACCAGTGAGTATGTTTGTATAATCTTGCAACAGTGTGTATGTTTGTACAATCTTGCAACAGTGTGTATGTTTGTACAATCTTGTACCAGTGAGTATGTTTGTACAATGTTGCAACAGTATGTATGTTTGGACAATCTTGCAACAGTGAGTATGTTTGTACAATCTTGCAACAGTGAGTATGTTTGTACAATCTTGCAACAGTGAGTATGTTTGTACAATCTTGTAGCAGTGTGTATGTTTGTACAATCTTGCAACAGTGAGTATGTTTGTACAATCTTGTAGCAGTGTGTATGTTTGTATAATCTTGCAACAGTGTGTATGTTTGTACAATCTTGTAGCAGTGAGTATGTTTGTACAATCTTGTACCAGTGAGTATGTTTGTACAATCTTGCAACAGTGTGTATGTTTGTATAATCTTGCAACAGTGTGTATGTTTGTACAATCTTGTAGCAGTGAGTATGTTTGTACAATCTTGTAGCAGTGTGTATGTTTGTATAATCTTGCAACAGTGTGTATGTTTGTACAATCTTGTAGCAGTGAGTATGTTTGTGCAATCTTGTACCAGTGAGTATGTTTGTACAATCTTGTAGCAGTGTGTATGTTTGTATAATCTTGCAACAGTGTGTATGTTTGTACAATCTTTTAGCAGTGAGTATGTTTGTACAATCTTGTACCAGTGAGTATGTTTGTACAATCTTGCAACAGTGAGTATGTTTGTACAATCTTGCAACAGTGTGTATGTTTGTATAATCTTGCAACAGTGTGTATGTTTGTATAATCTTGCAACAGTGTGTATGTTTGTACAATCTTGTAACAGTGTGTATGTTTGTATAATCTTGCAACAGTGTGTATGTTTGTACAATCTTGCAACAGTGTGTATGTTTGTACAATCTTGTACCAGTGAGTATGTTTGTACAATCTTGCAACAGTGAGGATGTTTGTACAATCTTGCACCAGTGAGTATGTTTGTACAATCTTGCAACAGTGTGTATGTTTGTACAATCTTGTAACTGTAAGTATGTTTGTGCAATCTTCCAGCAGTGTGTATGTTTGTACAATCTTGTAGCAGTGTGTATGTTTGTACAATCTTGTACCAGTGAGTATGTTTGTACAATCTTGCAACAGTGTGTATGTTTGTACAATCTTGTACCAGTGAGTATGTTTGTACAATCTTGCAACAGTGCGTATGTTTGTACAATCTTGTACCAGTGAGTATGTTTGTACAATCTTGCAACAGTGAGTATGTTTGTACAATATTGTAGCAGTGAGTATGTTTGTACAATCTTGTAACAGTGAGTATGTTTGTACAATCTTGTACCAGTGAGTATGTTTGTACAATCTTCCAGCAGTGTGTATGTTTGTACAATCTTGTAGCAGTGTGTATGTTTCTCAATCTTGTACCAGTGAGTATGTTTGTACAATCTTGTACCAGTGTGTATGTTTGTACAATCTTGTACCAGTGAGTATGTTTGTACAATCTTGCAACTGTGCGTATGTTTGTACAATCTTGTACCAGTGAGTATGTTTGTACAATCTTGCAACAGTGAGTATGTTTGTACAATATTGTAGCAGTGAGTATGTTTGTACAATCTTGTAACAGTGAGTATGTTTGTACAATCTTGTACCAGTGAGTATGTTTGTACTATCTTGTACCAGTGAGTATGTTTGTACAATCTTGTACCAGTGAGTATGTTTGTGCAATGTTGCAACAGTGAGTACGTTTGTACAATCTTGTAACAGTGTGTATGTTTGTACAATCTTGTAACAGTGTGTATGTTTGTACAATCTTGTAACAGTGAGTATGTTAGTACAATCTTGCAACAGTGTGTATGTTTGTACAATCTTGTAACAGTGTGTATGTTTGTACAATCTTGTAACAGTGAGTATGTTAGTACAATCTTGCAACAGTGTGTATGTTTGTACAATCTTGTAACAGTGTGTATGTTTGTACAATCTTGTAACAGTGTGTATGTTTGTACAATCTTGTAACAGTGAGTATGTTAGTACAATCTTGCAACAGTGTGTATGTTTGTACAATCTTGTACCAGTGAGTATGTTTGTACAATGTTGCAACAGTGAGTATGTTTGTACAATCTTGCAACAGTGTGTATGTTTGTACAATCTTGCAACAGTGAGTATGTTTGTACAATCTTGTAGCAGTGTGTATGTTTGTATAATCTTGCAACAGTGTGTATGTTTGTACAATCTTGTAACAGTGAGTATGTTTGTACAATCTTGTAGCAGTGTGTATCTTTGTACAATCTTGTAACAGTGAGTATGTTTGTACAATGTTGCAACAGTGAGTATGTTTGTACAATCTTGCAACAGTGTGTATGTTTGTACAATCTTGCAACAGTGAGTATGTTTGTACAATCTTGTACCAGTGAGTATGTTTGTACAATCTTGCAACAGTGAGTATGTTTGTACAATCTTGCAACAGTGTGTATGTTTGTACAATCTTGTAGCAGTGTGTATGTTTGTACAATCTTGCAACAGTGTGTATGTTTGTACAATCTTGTACCAGTGAGTATGTTTGTACAATCTTGTACCAGTGAGTATGTTTGCATAATCTTGCAACAGTGTGTATGTTTGTACAATCTTGTACCAGTGAGTATGTTTGTATAATCTTGCAACAGTGTGTATGTTTGTACAATCTTGCAACAGTGTGTATGTTTGTACAATCTTGTACCAGTGAGTATGTTTGTACAATGTTGCAACAGTATGTATGTTTGGACAATCTTGCAACAGTGAGTATGTTTGTACAATCTTGCAACAGTGAGTATGTTTGTACAATCTTGCAACAGTGAGTATGTTTGTACAATCTTGTAGCAGTGTGTATGTTTGTACAATCTTGCAACAGTGAGTATGTTTGTACAATCTTGTAGCAGTGTGTATGTTTGTATAATCTTGCAACAGTGTGTATGTTTGTACAATCTTGTAGCAGTGAGTATGTTTGTACAATCTTGTACCAGTGAGTATGTTTGTACAATCTTGCAACAGTGTGTATGTTTGTATAATCTTGCAACAGTGTGTATGTTTGTACAATCTTGTAGCAGTGAGTATGTTTGTACAATCTTGTAGCAGTGTGTATGTTTGTATAATCTTGCAACAGTGTGTATGTTTGTACAATCTTGTAGCAGTGAGTATGTTTGTGCAATCTTGTACCAGTGAGTATGTTTGTACAATCTTGTAGCAGTGTGTATGTTTGTATAATCTTGCAACAGTGTGTATGTTTGTACAATCTTTTAGCAGTGAGTATGTTTGTACAATCTTGTACCAGTGAGTATGTTTGTACAATCTTGCAACAGTGAGTATGTTTGTACAATCTTGCAACAGTGTGTATGTTTGTATAATCTTGCAACAGTGTGTATGTTTGTATAATCTTGCAACAGTGTGTATGTTTGTACAATCTTGTAACAGTGTGTATGTTTGTATAATCTTGCAACAGTGTGTATGTTTGTACAATCTTGCAACAGTGTGTATGTTTGTACAATCTTGTACCAGTGAGTATGTTTGTACAATCTTGCAACAGTGAGGATGTTTGTACAATCTTGCACCAGTGAGTATGTTTGTACAATCTTGCAACAGTGTGTATGTTTGTACAATCTTGTAACTGTAAGTATGTTTGTGCAATCTTCCAGCAGTGTGTATGTTTGTACAATCTTGTAGCAGTGTGTATGTTTGTACAATCTTGTACCAGTGAGTATGTTTGTACAATCTTGCAACAGTGTGTATGTTTGTACAATCTTGTACCAGTGAGTATGTTTGTACAATCTTGCAACAGTGCGTATGTTTGTACAATCTTGTACCAGTGAGTATGTTTGTACAATCTTGCAACAGTGAGTATGTTTGTACAATATTGTAGCAGTGAGTATGTTTGTACAATCTTGTAACAGTGAGTATGTTTGTACAATCTTGTACCAGTGAGTATGTTTGTACAATCTTCCAGCAGTGTGTATGTTTGTACAATCTTGTAGCAGTGTGTATGTTTCTCAATCTTGTACCAGTGAGTATGTTTGTACAATCTTGTACCAGTGTGTATGTTTGTACAATCTTGTACCAGTGAGTATGTTTGTACAATCTTGCAACTGTGCGTATGTTTGTACAATCTTGTACCAGTGAGTATGTTTGTACAATCTTGCAACAGTGAGTATGTTTGTACAATATTGTAGCAGTGAGTATGTTTGTACAATCTTGTAACAGTGAGTATGTTTGTACAATCTTGTACCAGTGAGTATGTTTGTACAATCTTGTACCAGTGAGTATGTTTGTACAATCTTGTACCAGTGAGTATGTTTGTGCAATGTTGCAACAGTGAGTACGTTTGTACAATCTTGTAACAGTGTGTATGTTTGTACAATCTTGTAACAGTGTGTATGTTTGTACAATCTTGTAACAGTGAGTATGTTAGTACAATCTTGCAACAGTGTGTATGTTTGTACAATCTTGTAACAGTGTGTATGTTTGTACAATCTTGTAACAGTGAGTATGTTAGTACAATCTTGCAACAGTGTGTATGTTTGTACAATCTTGTAACAGTGTGTATGTTTGTACAATCTTGTAACAGTGTGTATGTTTGTACAATCTTGTAACAGTGAGTATGTTAGTACAATCTTGCAACAGTGTGTATGTTTTTACAATCTTGTAACAGTGAGTATGTTTGTACAATGTTGCAACAGTGTGTATGTTTGTACAATCTTGTAGCAGTGTGTATGTTTGTATAATCTTGCAACCGTGTGTATGTTTGTACAATCTTGTACCAGTGAGGATGTTTGTACAATCTTGCAACAGTGTGTATGTTTGTACAATCTTGCAACAGTGAGTATGTTTGTACAATCTTGCAACAGTGTGTATGTTTGTACAATCTTGTAGCAGTGTGTATGTTTGTATAATCTTGCAACAGTGTGTATGTTTGTACAATCTTGTACCAGTGAGGATGTTTGTACAATCTTGCAACAGTGAGTATGTTTGGACAATCTTGCAACAGTGAGTATGTTTGTACAATCTTGCAACAGTGAGTATGTTTGTACAATCTTGCAACAGTGAGTATGTTTGTACAATCTTGTACCAGTGAGTATGTTTGTACAATCTTGTAGCAGTGTGTATGTTTGTACAATCTTGCAACAGTGAGTATGTTTGTACAATCTTGTAGCAGTGTGTATGTTTGTACAATCTTGCAACAGTGTGTATGTTTGTACAATCTTGTAGCAGTGAGTATGTTTGTACAATCTTGTACCAGTGAGTATGTTTGTACAATCTTGTAGCAGTGTGTATGTTTGTACAATCTTGTACCAGTGAGTATGTTTGTACAATCTTGCAACAGTGAGTATGTTTGTACAATCTTGCAACAGTGAGTATGTTTGTACAATCTTGTACCAGTGAGTATGTTTGTACAATCTTGCAACAGTGAGTATGTTTGTACAATCTTGCAACAGTGAGTATGTTTGTACAATCTTGTACCAGTGAGTATGTTTGTACAATCTTGCAACAGTGAGTATGTTTGTACAATCTTGCAACAGTGAGTATGTTTGTACAATCTTGTAACTGTAAGTATGTTTGTACAATCTTGCAACAGTGAGTATGTTTGTACAATCTTGCAACAGTGTGTATGTTTGTACAATCTTGTAGCAGTGTGTATGTTTGTATAATCTTGCAACAGTGTGTATGTTTGTACAATCTTGCAACAGTGTGTATGTTTGTACAATCTTGCAACAGTGTGTATGTTTCTACAATCTTGTAGCAGTGTGTATGTTTGTATAATCTTGCAACAGTGTGTATGTTTGTACAATCTTGCAACAGTGTGTATGTTTGTACAATCTTGTACCAGTGAGTATGTTTGTACAATCTTGCAACAGTGTGTATGTTTGTACAATCTTGTAACTGTAAGTATGTTTGTACAATCTTGTACCAGTGAGTATGTTTGTACAATCTTGCAACAGTGTGTATGTTTGTACAATCTTGTAACTGTAAGTATGTTTGTACAATCTTCCAGCAGTGTGTATGTTTGTACAATCTTGTAGCAGTGTGTATGTTTGTACAATCTTGTACCAGTGAGTATGTTTGTACAATGTTGCAACAGTGTGTATGTTTGGACAATCTTGCAACAGTGAGTATGTTTGTACAATCTTGCAACAGTGAGTATGTTTGTACAATCTTGTAGCAGTGTGTATGTTTGTACAATCTTGCAACAGTGAGTATGTTTGTACAATCTTGTAGCAGTATGTATGTTTGTATAATCTTGCAACAGTGAGTATGTTTGTACAATCTTGCAACAGTGAGTATGTTTGTACAATCTTGTAGCAGTGTGTATGTTTGTACAATCTTGCAACAGTGAGTATGTTTGTACAATCTTGTAGCAGTATGTATGTTTGTATAATCTTGCAACAGTGTGTATGTTTGTACAATCTTGTAGCAGTGAGTATGTTTGTACAATCTTGTAGCAGTGTGTATGTTTGTATAATCTTGCAACAGTGTGTATGTTTGTACAATCTTGTAGCAGTGAGTATGTTTGCACAATCTTGTAACAGTGAGTATGTTACTACAATCTTCCAGCAGTGAGTATGTTTGGACAATCTTGTAACAGTGTGTATGTTTGTACAATCTTGTAACAGTGAGTATGTTTGCACAATCTTGTAACAGTGAGTATGTTAGTACAATCTTGCAGCAGTGTGTATGTTTGTACAATCTTGCAACAGTGAGTATGTTTGTACAATCTTGTAGCAGTATGTATGTTTGTATAATCTTGCAACAGTGAGTATGTTTGTACAATCTTGCAACAGTGAGTATGTTTGTACAATCTTGTAGCAGTGTGTATGTTTGTACAATCTTGCAACAGTGAGTATGTTTGTACAATCTTGTAGCAGTATGTATGTTTGTATAATCTTGCAACAGTGTGTATGTTTGTACAATCTTGTAGCAGTGAGTATGTTTGTACAATCTTGTAGCAGTGTGTATGTTTGTATAATCTTGCAACAGTGTGTATGTTTGTACAATCTTGTAGCAGTGAGTATGTTTGCACAATCTTGTAACAGTGAGTATGTTAGTACAATCTTCCAGCAGTGAGTATGTTTGGACAATCTTGTAACAGTGTGTATGTTTGTACAATCTTGTAACAGTGAGTATGTTTGCACAATCTTGTAACAGTGAGTATGTTAGTACAATCTTGCAGCAGTGTGTATGTTTGTACAATCTTGTAACAGTGAGTATGTTTGTACAATGTTGCAACAGTGAGTATGTTTGTACAATCTTGCTACAGTGTGTATGTTTGTACAATCTTGCAACAGTGAGTATGTTTGTACAATCTTGTACCAGTGAGTATGTTTGTACCATCTTGCAACAGTGTGTATGTTTGTACAATCTTGCAACAGTGTGTATGTTTGTACAATCTTGTAGCAGTGAGTATGTTTGTACAATCTTGTACCAGTGAGTATGTTTGTACAATCTCGCAAAATTGAGTATGTTTGTACAATCTTGCAACAGTGTGTATGTTTGTACAATCTTGTAGCAGTGAGTATGTTTGTACAATCTTGCAACAGTGAGTATGTTTGTATAATCTTGCAACAGTGAGTATGCTTGTACAATCTTGCAACAGTGAGTATGTTTGTACAATCTTGCAACAGTGAGTATGTTTGTACAATCTTGTACCAGTGTGTATGTTTGTACAATCTTGCAACAGTGTGTATGTTTGTACAATCTTGCAACAGTGTGTATGTTTGTACAATCTTGTACCAGTGAGTATGTTTGGACAATCTTGTAACAGTGTGTATGTTTGTACAATCTTGTAACAGTGAGTATGTTTGCACAATCTTGTAACAGTGAGTATGTTAGTACAATCTTGCAGCAGTGTGTATGTTTGTACAATCTTGTAACAGTGAGTATGTTTGTACAATGTTGCAACAGTGAGTATGTTTGTACAATCTTGCAACAGTGTGTATGTTTGTACAATCTTGCAACAGTGAGTATGTTTGTACAATCTTGCAACAGTGTGTATGTTTGTACAATCTTGCAACAGTGAGTATGTTTGTACAATCTTGTACCAGTGAGTATGTTTGTACAATCTTGCAACAGTGATTATGTTTGTACAATCTTGCAACAGTGTGTATGTTGTACAATCTTGTAGCAGTGTGTATGTTTGTACAATCTTGCAACAGTGTGTATGTTTGTACAATCTTGTACCAGTGAGTATGTTTGTACAATCTTGTACCAGTGAGTATGTTTGTATAATCTTGCAACAGTGTGTTTGTTTGTACAATCTTGTACCAGTGAGTATGTTTGTACAATGTTGCAACAGTGTGTATGTTTGTACAATCTTGCAACAGTGTGTATGTTTGTACAATCTTGTAGCAGTGTGTATGTTTGTATAATCTTGCAACAGTGTGTATGTTTGTACAATCTTGTACCAGTGAGGATGTTTGTACAATCTTGCAACAGTGAGTATGTTTGGACAATCTTGCAACAGTGAGTATGTTTGTACAATCTTGCAACAGTGAGTATGTTTGTACAATCTTGCAACAGTGAGTATGTTTGTACAATCTTGTACCAGTGAGTATGTTTGTACAATCTTGTAGCAGTGTGTATGTTTGTACAATCTTGCAACAGTGAGTATGTTTGTACAATCTTGTAGCAGTGTGTATGTTTGTACAATCTTGCAACAGTGTGTATGTTTGTACAATCTTGTAGCAGTGAGTATGTTTGTACAATCTTGTACCAGTGAGTATGTTTGTACAATCTTGTAGCAGTGTGTATGTTTGTACAATCTTGTACCAGTGAGTATGTTTGTACAATCTTGCAACAGTGAGTATGTTTGTACAATCTTGCAACAGTGAGTATGTTTGTACAATCTTGTACCAGTGAGTATGTTTGTACAATCTTGCAACAGTGAGTATGTTTGTACAATCTTGCAACAGTGAGTATGTTTGTACAATCTTGTACCAGTGAGTATGTTTGTACAATCTTGCAACAGTGAGTATGTTTGTACAATCTTGCAACAGTGAGTATGTTTGTACAATCTTGTAACTGTAAGTATGTTTGTACAATCTTGCAACAGTGAGTATGTTTGTACAATCTTGCAATAGTGAGTATGTTTGTACAATCTTGTAACTGTAAGTATGTTTGTACAATCTTGCAACAGTGAGTATGTTTGTACAATCTTGTAACTGTAAGTATGTTTGTACAATCTTGCAACAGTGTGTATGTTTGTACAATCTTGCAACAGTGTGTATGTTTGTACAATCTTGCAACAGTGTGTATGTTTCTACAATCTTGTAGCAGTGTGTATGTTTGTATAATCTTGCAACAGTGTGTATGTTTGTACAATCTTGCAACAGTGTGTATGTTTGTACAATCTTGTACCAGTGAGTATGTTTGTACAATCTTGCAACAGTGTGTATGTTTGTACAATCTTGTAACTGTAAGTATGTTTGTACAATCTTGTACCAGTGAGTATGTTTGTACAATCTTGCAACAGTGTGTATGTTTGTACAATCTTGTAACTGTAAGTATGTTTGTACAATCTTCCAGCAGTGTGTATGTTTGTACAATCTTGTAGCAGTGTGTATGTTTGTACAATCTTGTACCAGTGAGTATGTTTGTACAATGTTGCAACAGTGTGTATGTTTGGACAATCTTGCAACAGTGAGTATGTTTGTACAATCTTGCAACAGTGAGTATGTTTGTACAATCTTGTAGCAGTGTGTATGTTTGTACAATCTTGCAACAGTGAGTATGTTTGTACAATCTTGTAGCAGTATGTATGTTTGTATAATCTTGCAACAGTGTGTATGTTTGTACAATCTTGTAGCAGTGAGTATGTTTGTACAATCTTGTAGCAGTGTGTATGTTTGTATAATCTTGCAACAGTGTGTATGTTTGTACAATCTTGTAGCAGTGAGTATGTTTGTACAATCTTGTAGCAGTGTGTATGTTTTTATAATCTTGCAATAGTGTGTATGTTTGTACAATCTTGTAGCAGTGTGTATGTTTGTATAATCTTGCAACAGTGTGTATGTTTGTACAATCTTGTAACAGTGAGTATGTTTGTACAATCTTGTAGCAGTGTGTATGTTTGTATAATCTTGCAACAGTGTGTATGTTTGTACAATCTTGTAGCAGTGAGTATGTTTGTACAATCTTGTACCAGTGAGTATGTTTGTACAATCTTGCAACATTGAGTATGTTTGTACAATCTTGCAACAGTGTGTATGTTTGTACAATCTTGTAGCAGTGAGTATGTTTGTACAATCTTGCAACAGTGAGTATGTTTGTATAATCTTGCAACAGTGAGTATGTTTGTACAATCTTGCAACAGTGAGTATGTTTGTACAATCTTGTACCAGTGAGTATGTTTGTACCATCTTGCAACAGTGTGTATGTTTGTACAATCTTGCAACAGTGTGTATGTTTGTACAATCTTGTAGCAGTGAGTATGTTTGTACAATCTTGTACCAGTGAGTATGTTTGTACAATCTCGCAAAATTGAGTATGTTTGTACAATCTTGCAACAGTGTGTATGTTTGTACAATCTTGTAGCAGTGAGTATGTTTGTACAATCTTGCAACAGTGAGTATGTTTGTATAATCTTGCAACAGTGAGTATGTTTGTACAATCTTGCAACAGTGAGTATGTTTGTACAATCTTGCAACAGTGAGTATGTTTGTACAATCTTGTACCAGTGTGTATGTTAGTACAATCTTGCAACAGTGTGTATGTTTGTACAATCTTGCAACAGTGTGTATGTTTGTACAATCTTGTACCAGTGAGTATGTTTGGACAATCTTGTAACAGTGTGTATGTTTGTACAATCTTGTAACAGTGAGTATGTTTGCACAATCTTGTAACAGTGAGTATGTTAGTACAATCTTGCAGCAGTGTGTATGTTTGTACAATCTTGTAACAGTGAGTATGTTTGTACAATGTTGCAACAGTGAGTATGTTTGTACAATCTTGCAACAGTGTGTATGCTTGTACAATCTTGCAACAGTGAGTATGTTTGTACAATCTTGCAACAGTGTGTATGTTTGTACAATCTTGCAACAGTGAGTATGTTTGTACAATCTTGTACCAGTGAGTATGTTTGTACAATCTTGCAACAGTGATTATGTTTGTACAATCTTGCAACAGTGTGTATGTTGTACAATCTTGTAGCAGTGTGTATGTTTGTACAATCTTGCAACAGTGTGTATGTTTGTACAATCTTGTACCAGTGAGTATGTTTGTACAATCTTGTACCAGTGAGTATGTTTGTATAATCTTGCAACAGTGTGTATGTTTGTACAATCTTGTACCAGTGAGTATGTTTGTACAATGTTGCAACAGTGTGTATGTTTGTACAATCTTGCAACAGTGTGTATGTTTGTACAATCTTGTAGCAGTGTGTATGTTTGTACAATCTTGCAACAGTGAGTATGTTTGTACAATCTTGTAGCAGTGTGTATGTTTGTACAATCTTGCAACAGTGAGTATGTTTGTACAATCTTGCAACAGTGTGTATGTTTGTACAATCTTGTAACTGTAAGTATGTTTGTACAATCTTGTACCAGTGAGTATGTTTGTACAATCTTGCAACAGCGTGTATGTTTGTACAATCTTGTAACTGTAAGTATGTTTGTACAATCTTGTACCGGTGAGTATGTTTGTACAATCTTGTAGCAGTGTGTATGTTTGTACAATCTTGTACCAGTGAGTATGTTTGTACAATGTTGCAACAGTGTGTATGTTTGGACAATCTTGCAACAGTGAGTATGTTTGTACAATCTTGCAACAGTGAGTAAGTTTTGTACAATCTTGCAACAGTGAGTATGTTTGTACAATCTTGTAGCAGTGTGTATGTTTGTACAATCTTTCAACAGTGAGTATGTTTGTACAATCTTGTAGCAGTGTGTATGTTTGTATAATCTTGCAACAGTGTGTATGTTTGTACAATCTTGTAGCAGTGAGTATGTTTGTACAATCTTGTACCAGTGAGTATGTTTGTACAATCTTGTAGCAGTGTGTATGTTTGTATAATCTTGCAACAGTGAGTATGTTTGTACAATCTTGCGACAGTGAGTATGTTTGTACAATCTTGTACCAGTGAGTATGTTTGTGCAATCTTGCAACAGTGAGTATGTTTGTACAATCTTGCAACAGTGTGTATGTTTGTACAATCTTGTAGCAGTGTGTATGTTTGTATAATCTTGCAACAGTGTGTATGTTTGTACAATCTTGTAGCAGTGTGTATGTTTGTATAATCTTGCAACAGTGAGTATGTTTGTACAATCTTGTAGCAGTGTGTATGTTTGTATAATCTTGCAACAGTGTGTATGTTTGTACAATCTTGTAGCAGTGTGTATGTTTGTATAATCTTGCAACAGTGAGTATGTTTGTACAATCTTGTACCAGTGAGTATGTTTGTACCATCTTGCAACAGTGTGTATGTTTGTACAATCTTGCAACAGTGTGTATGTTTGTACAATCTTGTAGCAGTGAGTATGTTAGTACAATCTTGTACCAGTGAGTATGTTTGTACAATCTCGCAAAATTGAGTATGTTTGTACAATCTTGCAACAGTGTGTATGTTTGTACAATCTTGTACCAGTGAGTATGTTTGTACAATCTTGCAACAGTGAGTATGTTTGTATATTCTTGCAACAGTGAGTATGTTTGTACAATCTTGCAACAGTGAGTATGTTTGTACAATCTTGCAACAGTGAGTATGTTTGTACAATCTTGTACCAGTGAGTATGTTTGTACAATCTTGCAACAGTGTGTATGTTTGTACAATCTTGCAACAGTGTGTATGTTTGTACAATCTTGTACCAGTGAGTATGTTTGGACAATCTTGTAACAGTGTGTATGTTTGTACAATCTTGTAACAGTGAGTATGTTTGCACAATCTTGTAACAGTGAGTATGTTAGTACAATCTTGCAACAGTGTGTATGTTTGTACAATCTTGCAACAGTGAGTATGTTTGTACAATCTTGCAACAGTGTGTATGTTTGTACAATCTTGCAACAGTGAGTATGTTTGTACAATCTTGTACCAGTGAGTATGTTTGTACAATCTTTCAACAGTGATTATGTTTGTACAATCTTGCAACAGTGTGTATGTTGTACAATCTTGTAGCAGTGTGTATGTTTGTCCAATCTTGCAACAGTGTGTATGTTTGTACAATCTTGTACCAGTGAGTATGTTTGTATAATCTTGCAACAGTGTGTATGTTTGTACAATCTTGTACCAGTGAGTATGTTTGTACAATGTTGCAACAGTGTGTATGTTTGTACAATCTTGCAACAGTGTGTATGTTTGTACAATTTTGTACCAGTGAGTATGTTTGTACAATCTTGCAACAGTGAGTATGTTTGTACAATCTTGTAGCAGTGTGTATGTTTGTACAATCTTGCAACAGTGAGTATGTTTGTACAATCTTGCAACAGTGTGTATGTTTGTACAATCTTGTAACTGTAAGTATGTTTGTACAATCTTGTACCAGTGAGTATGTTTGTACAATCTTGCAACAGTGTGTATGTTTGTACAATCTTGTAACTGTAAGTATGTTTGTACAATCTTCCAGCAGTGTGTATGTTTGTACAATCTTGTAGCAGTGTGTATGTTTGTACAATCTTTTACCAGTGAGTATGTTTGTACAATGTTGCAACAGTGTGTATGTTTGGACAATCTTGCAACAGTGAGTATGTTTGTACAATCTTGCAACAGTGAGTATGTTTGTACAATCTTGCAACAGTGAGTATGTTTGTACAATCTTGTAGCAGTGTGTATGTTTGTACAATCTTGCAACAGTGAGTATGTTTGTACAATCTTGTAGCAGTGTGTATGTTTGTATAATCTTGCAACAGTGTGTATGTTTGTACAATCTTGTAGCAGTGAGTATGTTTGTACAATCTTGTACCAGTGAGTATGTTTGTACAATCTTGTAGCAGTGTGTATGTTTGTATAATCTTGCAACAGTGAGTATGTTTGTACAATCTTGCGACAGTGAGTATGTTTGTACAATCTTGTACCAGTGAGTATGTTTGTACAATCTTGCAACAGTGAGTATGTTTGTACAATCTTGCAACAGTGTGTATGTTTGTACAATCTTGTAGCAGTGTGTATGTTTGTATAATCTTGCAACAGTGTGTATGTTTGTACAATCTTGTAACAGTGAGTATGTTTGTACAATCTTGTAACAGTGTGTATGTTTGTATAATCTTGCAACAGTGTGTATGTTTGTACAATCTTGTAGCAGTGAGTATGTTTGTACAATCTTGTACCAGTGAGTATGTTTGTACAATCTTGCAACAGTGAGTATGTTTGTACAATCTTGCAACAGTGTGTATGTTTGTACAATCTTGTAGCAGTGAGTATGTTTGTACAATCTTGCAACAGTGAGTATGTTTGTATAATCTTGCAACAGTGAGTATGTTTGTACAATCTTGCAACAGTGTGTATGTTTGTACAATCTTGTAGCAGTGTGTATGTTTGTATAATCTTGCAACAGTGTGTATGTTTGTACAATCTTGTAGCAGTGTGTATGTTTGTATAATCTTGCAACAGTGAGTATGTTTGTACAATCTTGTAGCAGTGTGTATGTTTGTATAATCTTGCAACAGTGTGTATGTTTGTATAATCTTGTAGCAGTGTGTATGTTTGTATAATCTTGCAACAGTGAGTATGTTTGTACAATCTTGTACCAGTGAGTATGTGTGTACCATCTTGCAACAGTGTGTATGTTTGTACAATCTTGCAACAGTGTGTATGTTTGTACAATCTTGTACCAGTGAGTATGTTTGTACAATCTCGCAAAATTGAGTATGTTTGTACAATCTTGCAACAGTGTGTATGTTTGTACAATCTTGTAGCAGTGAGTATGTTTGTACAATCTTGCAACAGTGAGTATGTTTGTATAATCTTGCAACAGTGAGTATGTTTGTACAATCTTGCAACAGTGAGTATGTTTGTACAATCTTGCAACAGTGAGTATGTTTGTACAATCTTGTACCAGTGAGTATGTTTGTACAATCTTGCAACAGTGTGTATGTTTGTACAATCTTGCAACAGTGTGTATGTTTGTACAATCTTGTACCAGTGAGTATGTTTGGACAATCTTGTAACAGTGTGTATGTTTGTACAATCTTGTAACAGTGAGTATGTTTGCACAATCTTGTAACAGTGAGTATGTTAGTACAATCTTGCAACAGTGTGTATGTTTGTACAATCTTGTAACAGTGAGTATGTTTGTACAATCTTGCAACAGTGAGTATGTTTGTACAATCTTGCAACAGTGTGTATGTTTGTACAATCTTGCAACAGTGAGTATGTTTGTACAATCTTGCAACAGTGTGTATGTTTGTACAATCTTGCAACAGTGAGTATGTTTGTACAATCTTGTACCAGTGAGTATGTTTGTACAATCTTGCAACAGTGATTATGTTTGTACAATCTTGCAACAGTGTGTATGTTCTACAATCTTGTAGCAGTGTGTATGTTTGTCCAATCTTGCAACAGTGTGTATGTTTGTACAATCTTGTACCAGTGAGTATGTTTGTACAATCTTGTACCAGTGAGTATGTTTGTATAATCTTGCAACAGTGTGTACGTTTGTACAATCTTGTACCAGTGAGTATGTTTGTACAATGTTGCAACAGTGTGTATGTTTGTACAATCTTGCAACAGTGTGTATGTTTGTACAATCTTGTACCAGTGAGTATGTTTGTACAATCTTGCAACAGTGAGTATGTTTGTACAATCTTGTAGCAGTGTGTATGTTTGTACAATCTTGCAACAGTGAGTATGTTTGTACAATCTTGCAACAGTGTGTATGTTTGTACAATCTTGTAACTGTAAGTATGTTTGTACAATCTTGTACCAGTGAGTATGTTTGTACAATCTTGCAACAGTGTGTATGTTTGTACAATCTTGTAACTGTAAGTATGTTTGTACAATCTTCCAGCAGTGTGAATGTTTGTACAATCTTGTAGCAGTGTGTATGTTTGTACAATCTTGTACCAGTGAGTATGTTTGTACAATGTTGCAACAGTGTGTATGTTTGGACAATCTTGCAACAGTGAGTATGTTTGTACAATCTTGCAACAGTGAGTATGTTGGTACAATCTTGCAACAGTGAGTATGTTTGTACAATCTTGTAGCAGTGTGTATGTTTGTACAATCTTGCAACAGTGAGTATGTTTGTACAATCTTGTAGCAGTGTGTATGTTTGTATAATCTTGCAACAGTGTGTATGTTTGTACAATCTTGTAGCAGTGAGTATGTTTGTACAATCTTGTAGCAGTGTGTATGTTTGTATAATCTTGCAACAGTGTGTATGTTTGTACAATCTTGTAGCAGTGTGTATGTTTGTATAATCTTGCAACAGTGTGTATGTTTGTACAATCTTGTAACAGTGAGTATGTTTGTACAATCTTGTAACAGTGTGTATGTTTGTATAATCTTGCAACAGTGTGTATGTTTGTACAATCTTGTAGCAGTGAGTATGTTTGTACAATCTTGTACCAGTGAGTATGTTTGTACAATCTTGCAACAGTGAGTATGTTTGTACAATCTTGCAACAGTGTGTATGTTTGTACAATCTTGTAGCAGTGAGTATGTTTGTACAATCTTGCAACAGTGAGTATGTTTGTATAATCTTGCAACAGTGAGTATGTTTGTACAATCTTGCAACAGTGAGTATGTTTGTACAATCTTGCAACAGTGTGTATGTTTGTACAATCTTGCAACAGTGTGTATGTTTGTACAATCTTGTACCAGTGAGTATGTTTGTACAATCTTGTAACAGTGTGTATGTTTGTACAATCTTGTAACAGTGAGTATGTTTGCACAATCTTGTAACAGTGAGTATGTTAGTACAATCTTGCAACAGTGTGTATGTTTGTACAATCTTGTAACAGTGAGTATGTTTGTACAATGTTGCAACAGTGAGTATGTTTGTACAATCTTGCAACAGTGTGTATGTTTGTACAATCTTGCAACAGTGAGTATGTTTGTACAATCTTGTAGCAGTGTGTATGTTTGTATAATCTTGCAACAGTGTGTATGTTTGTACAATCTTGTAACAGTGAGTATGTTTGTACAATCTTGTAACAGTGAGTATGTTTGTACAAACTTGTAGCAGAGTGTCTGTTTGTACAATCTTGTACCAGTGAGTATGTTTGTACAATCTTGCAACAGTGAGTATGTTTGTACAATCTTGCAACAGTGTGTATGTTTGTACAATCTTGTAGCAGTGTGTATGTTTGGACAATCTTGCAACAGTGTGTATGTTTGTACAATCTTGTACCAGTGAGTATGTTTGTACAATCTTGTACCAGAGAGTATGTTTGTATAATCTTGCAACAGTGTGTATGTTTGTACAATCTTGTACCAGTGAGTATGTTTGTATAATCTTGCAACAGTGTGTATGTTTGTACAATCTTGTACCAGTGAGTATGTTTGTACAATCTTCCAGCAGTGTGTATGTTTGTACAATCTTGTAGCAGTGTGTATGTTTGTACAATCTTGTACCAGTGAGTATGTTTGTACAATGTTGCAACAGTGTGTATGTTTGGACAATCTTGCAACAGTGAGTATGTTTGTACAATCTTGCAACAGTGAGTATGTTTGTACAATCTTGTAGCAGTGTGTATGTTTGTACAATCTTGCAACAGTGAGTATGTTTGTACAATCTTGTAGCAGTATGTATGTTTGTATAATCTTGCAACAGTGTGTATGTTTGTACAATCTTGTAGCAGTGAGTATGTTTGTACAATCTTGTAGCAGTGTGTATGTTTGTATAATCTTGCAACAGTGTGTATGTTTGTACAATCTTGTAGCAGTGAGTATGTTTGTACAATCTTGTAGCAGTGTGTATGTTTTTATAATCTTGCAATAGTGTGTATGTTTGTACAATCTTGTAGCAGTGTGTATGTTTGTATAATCTTGCAACAGTGTGTATGTTTGTACAATCTTGTAACAGTGAGTATGTTTGTACAATCTTGTAGCAGTGTGTATGTTTGTATAATCTTGCAACAGTGTGTATGTTTGTACAATCTTGTAGCAGTGAGTATGTTTGTACAATCTTGTACCAGTGAGTATGTTTGTACAATCTTGCAACATTGAGTATGTTTGTACAATCTTGCAACAGTGTGTATGTTTGTACAATCTTGTAGCAGTGAGTATGTTTGTACAATCTTGCAACAGTGAGTATGTTTGTATAATCTTGCAACAGTGAGTATGTTTGTACAATCTTGCAACAGTGAGTATGTTTGTACAATCTTGTACCAGTGAGTATGTTTGTACCATCTTGCAACAGTGTGTATGTTTGTACAATCTTGCAACAGTGTGTATGTTTGTACAATCTTGTAGCAGTGAGTATGTTTGTACAATCTTGTACCAGTGAGTATGTTTGTACAATCTCGCAAAATTGAGTATGTTTGTACAATCTTGCAACAGTGTGTATGTTTGTACAATCTTGTAGCAGTGAGTATGTTTGTACAATCTTGCAACAGTGAGTATGTTTGTATAATCTTGCAACAGTGAGTATGTTTGTACAATCTTGCAACAGTGAGTATGTTTGTACAATCTTGCAACAGTGAGTATGTTTGTACAATCTTGTACCAGTGTGTATGTTAGTACAATCTTGCAACAGTGTGTATGTTTGTACAATCTTGCAACAGTGTGTATGTTTGTACAATCTTGTACCAGTGAGTATGTTTGGACAATCTTGTAACAGTGTGTATGTTTGTACAATCTTGTAACAGTGAGTATGTTTGCACAATCTTGTAACAGTGAGTATGTTAGTACAATCTTGCAGCAGTGTGTATGTTTGTACAATCTTGTAACAGTGAGTATGTTTGTACAATGTTGCAACAGTGAGTATGTTTGTACAATCTTGCAACAGTGTGTATGCTTGTACAATCTTGCAACAGTGAGTATGTTTGTACAATCTTGCAACAGTGTGTATGTTTGTACAATCTTGCAACAGTGAGTATGTTTGTACAATCTTGTACCAGTGAGTATGTTTGTACAATCTTGCAACAGTGATTATGTTTGTACAATCTTGCAACAGTGTGTATGTTGTACAATCTTGTAGCAGTGTGTATGTTTGTACAATCTTGCAACAGTGTGTATGTTTGTACAATCTTGTACCAGTGAGTATGTTTGTACAATCTTGTACCAGTGAGTATGTTTGTATAATCTTGCAACAGTGTGTATGTTTGTACAATCTTGTACCAGTGAGTATGTTTGTACAATGTTGCAACAGTGTGTATGTTTGTACAATCTTGCAACAGTGTGTATGTTTGTACAATCTTGTAGCAGTGTGTATGTTTGTACAATCTTGCAACAGTGAGTATGTTTGTACAATCTTGTAGCAGTGTGTATGTTTGTACAATCTTGCAACAGTGAGTATGTTTGTACAATCTTGCAACAGTGTGTATGTTTGTACAATCTTGTAACTGTAAGTATGTTTGTACAATCTTGTACCAGTGAGTATGTTTGTACAATCTTGCAACAGCGTGTATGTTTGTACAATCTTGTAACTGTAAGTATGTTTGTACAATCTTGTACCGGTGAGTATGTTTGTACAATCTTGTAGCAGTGTGTATGTTTGTACAATCTTGTACCAGTGAGTATGTTTGTACAATGTTGCAACAGTGTGTATGTTTGGACAATCTTGCAACAGTGAGTATGTTTGTACAATCTTGCAACAGTGAGTAAGTTTTGTACAATCTTGCAACAGTGAGTATGTTTGTACAATCTTGTAGCAGTGTGTATGTTTGTACAATCTTTCAACAGTGAGTATGTTTGTACAATCTTGTAGCAGTGTGTATGTTTGTATAATCTTGCAACAGTGTGTATGTTTGTACAATCTTGTAGCAGTGAGTATGTTTGTACAATCTTGTACCAGTGAGTATGTTTGTACAATCTTGTAGCAGTGTGTATGTTTGTATAATCTTGCAACAGTGAGTATGTTTGTACAATCTTGCGACAGTGAGTATGTTTGTACAATCTTGTACCAGTGAGTATGTTTGTGCAATCTTGCAACAGTGAGTATGTTTGTACAATCTTGCAACAGTGTGTATGTTTGTACAATCTTGTAGCAGTGTGTATGTTTGTATAATCTTGCAACAGTGTGTATGTTTGTACAATCTTGTAGCAGTGTGTATGTTTGTATAATCTTGCAACAGTGAGTATGTTTGTACAATCTTGTAGCAGTGTGTATGTTTGTATAATCTTGCAACAGTGTGTATGTTTGTACAATCTTGTAGCAGTGTGTATGTTTGTATAATCTTGCAACAGTGAGTATGTTTGTACAATCTTGTACCAGTGAGTATGTTTGTACCATCTTGCAACAGTGTGTATGTTTGTACAATCTTGCAACAGTGTGTATGTTTGTACAATCTTGTAGCAGTGAGTATGTTAGTACAATCTTGTACCAGTGAGTATGTTTGTACAATCTCGCAAAATTGAGTATGTTTGTACAATCTTGCAACAGTGTGTATGTTTGTACAATCTTGTACCAGTGAGTATGTTTGTACAATCTTGCAACAGTGAGTATGTTTGTATATTCTTGCAACAGTGAGTATGTTTGTACAATCTTGCAACAGTGAGTATGTTTGTACAATCTTGCAACAGTGAGTATGTTTGTACAATCTTGTACCAGTGAGTATGTTTGTACAATCTTGCAACAGTGTGTATGTTTGTACAATCTTGCAACAGTGTGTATGTTTGTACAATCTTGTACCAGTGAGTATGTTTGGACAATCTTGTAACAGTGTGTATGTTTGTACAATCTTGTAACAGTGAGTATGTTTGCACAATCTTGTAACAGTGAGTATGTTAGTACAATCTTGCAACAGTGTGTATGTTTGTACAATCTTGCAACAGTGAGTATGTTTGTACAATCTTGCAACAGTGTGTATGTTTGTACAATCTTGCAACAGTGAGTATGTTTGTACAATCTTGTACCAGTGAGTATGTTTGTACAATCTTTCAACAGTGATTATGTTTGTACAATCTTGCAACAGTGTGTATGTTGTACAATCTTGTAGCAGTGTGTATGTTTGTCCAATCTTGCAACAGTGTGTATGTTTGTACAATCTTGTACCAGTGAGTATGTTTGTACAATCTTGTACCAGTGAGTATGTTTGTATAATCTTGCAACAGTGTGTATGTTTGTACAATCTTGTACCAGTGAGTATGTTTGTACAATGTTGCAACAGTGTGTATGTTTGTACAATCTTGCAACAGTGTGTATGTTTGTACAATTTTGTACCAGTGAGTATGTTTGTACAATCTTGCAACAGTGAGTATGTTTGTACAATCTTGTAGCAGTGTGTATGTTTGTACAATCTTGCAACAGTGAGTATGTTTGTACAATCTTGCAACAGTGTGTATGTTTGTACAATCTTGTAACTGTAAGTATGTTTGTACAATCTTGTACCAGTGAGTATGTTTGTACAATCTTGCAACAGTGTGTATGTTTGTACAATCTTGTAACTGTAAGTATGTTTGTACAATCTTCCAGCAGTGTGTATGTTTGTACAATCTTGTAGCAGTGTGTATGTTTGTACAATCTTTTACCAGTGAGTATGTTTGTACAATGTTGCAACAGTGTGTATGTTTGGACAATCTTGCAACAGTGAGTATGTTTGTACAATCTTGCAACAGTGAGTATGTTTGTACAATCTTGCAACAGTGAGTATGTTTGTACAATCTTGTAGCAGTGTGTATGTTTGTACAATCTTGCAACAGTGAGTATGTTTGTACAATCTTGTAGCAGTGTGTATGTTTGTATAATCTTGCAACAGTGTGTATGTTTGTACAATCTTGTAGCAGTGAGTATGTTTGTACAATCTTGTACCAGTGAGTATGTTTGTACAATCTTGTAGCAGTGTGTATGTTTGTATAATCTTGCAACAGTGAGTATGTTTGTACAATCTTGCGACAGTGAGTATGTTTGTACAATCTTGTACCAGTGAGTATGTTTGTACAATCTTGCAACAGTGAGTATGTTTGTACAATCTTGCAACAGTGTGTATGTTTGTACAATCTTGTAGCAGTGTGTATGTTTGTATAATCTTGCAACAGTGTGTATGTTTGTACAATCTTGTAACAGTGAGTATGTTTGTACAATCTTGTAACAGTGTGTATGTTTGTATAATCTTGCAACAGTGTGTATGTTTGTACAATCTTGTAGCAGTGAGTATGTTTGTACAATCTTGTACCAGTGAGTATGTTTGTACAATCTTGCAACAGTGAGTATGTTTGTACAATCTTGCAACAGTGTGTATGTTTGTACAATCTTGTAGCAGTGAGTATGTTTGTACAATCTTGCAACAGTGAGTATGTTTGTATAATCTTGCAACAGTGAGTATGTTTGTACAATCTTGCAACAGTGTGTATGTTTGTACAATCTTGTAGCAGTGTGTATGTTTGTATAATCTTGCAACAGTGTGTATGTTTGTACAATCTTGTAGCAGTGTGTATGTTTGTATAATCTTGCAACAGTGAGTATGTTTGTACAATCTTGTAGCAGTGTGTATGTTTGTATAATCTTGCAACAGTGTGTATGTTTGTATAATCTTGTAGCAGTGTGTATGTTTGTATAATCTTGCAACAGTGAGTATGTTTGTACAATCTTGTACCAGTGAGTATGTTTGTACCATCTTGCAACAGTGTGTATGTTTGTACAATCTTGCAACAGTGTGTATGTTTGTACAATCTTGTACCAGTGAGTATGTTTGTACAATCTCGCAAAATTGAGTATGTTTGTACAATCTTGCAACAGTGTGTATGTTTGTACAATCTTGTAGCAGTGAGTATGTTTGTACAATCTTGCAACAGTGAGTATGTTTGTATAATCTTGCAACAGTGAGTATGTTTGTACAATCTTGCAACAGTGAGTATGTTTGTACAATCTTGCAACAGTGAGTATGTTTGTACAATCTTGTACCAGTGAGTATGTTTGTACAATCTTGCAACAGTGTGTATGTTTGTACAATCTTGCAACAGTGTGTATGTTTGTACAATCTTGTACCAGTGAGTATGTTTGGACAATCTTGTAACAGTGTGTATGTTTGTACAATCTTGTAACAGTGAGTATGTTTGCACAATCTTGTAACAGTGAGTATGTTAGTACAATCTTGCAACAGTGTGTATGTTTGTACAATCTTGTAACAGTGAGTATGTTTGTACAATCTTGCAACAGTGAGTATGTTTGTACAATCTTGCAACAGTGTGTATGTTTGTACAATCTTGCAACAGTGAGTATGTTTGTACAATCTTGCAACAGTGTGTATGTTTGTACAATCTTGCAACAGTGAGTATGTTTGTACAATCTTGTACCAGTGAGTATGTTTGTACAATCTTGCAACAGTGATTATGTTTGTACAATCTTGCAACAGTGTGTATGTTCTACAATCTTGTAGCAGTGTGTATGTTTGTCCAATCTTGCAACAGTGTGTATGTTTGTACAATCTTGTACCAGTGAGTATGTTTGTACAATCTTGTACCAGTGAGTATGTTTGTATAATCTTGCAACAGTGTGTACGTTTGTACAATCTTGTACCAGTGAGTATGTTTGTACAATGTTGCAACAGTGTGTATGTTTGTACAATCTTGCAACAGTGTGTATGTTTGTACAATCTTGTACCAGTGAGTATGTTTGTACAATCTTGCAACAGTGAGTATGTTTGTACAATCTTGTAGCAGTGTGTATGTTTGTACAATCTTGCAACAGTGAGTATGTTTGTACAATCTTGCAACAGTGTGTATGTTTGTACAATCTTGTAACTGTAAGTATGTTTGTACAATCTTGTACCAGTGAGTATGTTTGTACAATCTTGCAACAGTGTGTATGTTTGTACAATCTTGTAACTGTAAGTATGTTTGTACAATCTTCCAGCAGTGTGAATGTTTGTACAATCTTGTAGCAGTGTGTATGTTTGTACAATCTTGTACCAGTGAGTATGTTTGTACAATGTTGCAACAGTGTGTATGTTTGGACAATCTTGCAACAGTGAGTATGTTTGTACAATCTTGCAACAGTGAGTATGTTGGTACAATCTTGCAACAGTGAGTATGTTTGTACAATCTTGTAGCAGTGTGTATGTTTGTACAATCTTGCAACAGTGAGTATGTTTGTACAATCTTGTAGCAGTGTGTATGTTTGTATAATCTTGCAACAGTGTGTATGTTTGTACAATCTTGTAGCAGTGAGTATGTTTGTACAATCTTGTAGCAGTGTGTATGTTTGTATAATCTTGCAACAGTGTGTATGTTTGTACAATCTTGTAGCAGTGTGTATGTTTGTATAATCTTGCAACAGTGTGTATGTTTGTACAATCTTGTAACAGTGAGTATGTTTGTACAATCTTGTAACAGTGTGTATGTTTGTATAATCTTGCAACAGTGTGTATGTTTGTACAATCTTGTAGCAGTGAGTATGTTTGTACAATCTTGTACCAGTGAGTATGTTTGTACAATCTTGCAACAGTGAGTATGTTTGTACAATCTTGCAACAGTGTGTATGTTTGTACAATCTTGTAGCAGTGAGTATGTTTGTACAATCTTGCAACAGTGAGTATGTTTGTATAATCTTGCAACAGTGAGTATGTTTGTACAATCTTGCAACAGTGAGTATGTTTGTACAATCTTGCAACAGTGTGTATGTTTGTACAATCTTGCAACAGTGTGTATGTTTGTACAATCTTGTACCAGTGAGTATGTTTGTACAATCTTGTAACAGTGTGTATGTTTGTACAATCTTGTAACAGTGAGTATGTTTGCACAATCTTGTAACAGTGAGTATGTTAGTACAATCTTGCAACAGTGTGTATGTTTGTACAATCTTGTAACAGTGAGTATGTTTGTACAATGTTGCAACAGTGAGTATGTTTGTACAATCTTGCAACAGTGTGTATGTTTGTACAATCTTGCAACAGTGAGTATGTTTGTACAATCTTGTAGCAGTGTGTATGTTTGTATAATCTTGCAACAGTGTGTATGTTTGTACAATCTTGTAACAGTGAGTATGTTTGTACAATCTTGTAACAGTGAGTATGTTTGTACAAACTTGTAGCAGAGTGTCTGTTTGTACAATCTTGTACCAGTGAGTATGTTTGTACAATCTTGCAACAGTGAGTATGTTTGTACAATCTTGCAACAGTGTGTATGTTTGTACAATCTTGTAGCAGTGTGTATGTTTGGACAATCTTGCAACAGTGTGTATGTTTGTACAATCTTGTACCAGTGAGTATGTTTGTACAATCTTGTACCAGAGAGTATGTTTGTATAATCTTGCAACAGTGTGTATGTTTGTACAATCTTGTACCAGTGAGTATGTTTGTATAATCTTGCAACAGTGTGTATGTTTGTACAATCTTGCAACAGTGTGTATGTTTGTGCAATCTTGTACCAGTGAGTATGTTTGTACAATCTTGCAACAGTGAGTATCTTTGTGCAATCTTGCAACAGTGTGTATGTTTGTACAATCTTGTAGCAGTGTGTATGTTTGTAAAATCTTGCAACAGTGTGTATGTTTGTACAATCTGGTAACAGTGAATATGTTTGTACAATCTTGTAGCAGTATGTATGTTTGTACAATCTTGTAACAGTGAGTATGTTTGTACAATGTTGCAACAGTGAGTATGTTTGTACAATCTTGCAACAGTGTGTATGTTTGTACAATCTTGCAACAGTGAGTATGTTTGTACAATCTTGTACCAGTGAGTATGTTTGTACAATCTTGCAACAGTGAGTATGTTTGTACAATCTTGCAGCAGTGTGTATGTTTGTACAATCTTGTAGCAGTGTGTATGTTTGTACAATCTTGCAACAGTGTGTATGTTTGTACAATCTTGTACCAGTGAGTATGTTTGTACAATCTTGTACCAGTGAGTATGTTTGTATAATCTTGCAACAGTGTGTATGTTTGTACAATCTTGTACCAGTGAGTATGTTTGTATAATCTTGCAACAGTGTGTATGTTTGTACAATCTTGCAACAGTGTGTATGTTTGTACAATCTTGTACCAGTGAGTATGTTTGTACAATGTTGCAACAGTGTGTATGTTTGGACAATCTTGCAACAGTGAGTATGTTTGTACAATCTTGCAACAGTGAGTATGTTTGTACAATCTTGCAACAGTGAGTATGTTTGTACAATCTTGTAGCAGTGTGTATGTTTGTACAATCTTGCAACAGTGAGTATATTTGTACAATCTTGTAGCAGTGTGTATGTTTGTATAATCTTGCAACAGTGTGTATGTTTGTACAATCTTGTAGCAGTGAGTATGTTTGTACAATCTTGTACCAGTGAGTATGTTTGTACAATCTTGTAGCAGTGTGTATGTTTGTATAATCTTGCAACAGTGTGTATGTTTGTACAATCTTGTAGCAGTGAGTATGTTTGTACAATCTTGTAGCAGTGTGTATGTTTGTATAATCTTGCAACAGTGTGTATGTTTGTACAATCTTGTAGCAGTGAGTATGTTTGTGCAATCTTGTACCAGTGAGTATGTTTGTACAATCTTGTAGCAGTGTGTATGTTTGTATAATCTTGCAACAGTGTGTATGTTTGTACAATCTTGTACCAGTGAGTATGTTTGTACAATCTTGCAACAGTGAGTATGTTTGTACAATCTTGCAACAGTGTGTATGTTTGTATAATCTTGCAACAGTGTGTATGTTTGTACAATCTTGTAACAGTGTGTATGTTTGTATAATCTTGCAACAGTGTGTATGTTTGTACAATCTTGTAGCAGTGAGTATGTTTGTGCAATCTTGTACCAGTGAGTATGTTTGTACAATCTTGTAGCAGTGTGTATGTTTGTATAATCTTGCAACAGTGTGTATGTTTGTACAATCTTGTACCAGTGAGTATGTTTGTACAATCTTGCAAAAGTGAGTATGTTTGTACAATCTTGCAACAGTGTGTATGTTTGTATAATCTTGCAACAGTGTGTATGTTTGTATAATCTTGCAACAGTGTGTATGTTTGTACAATCTTGTAACAGTGTGTATGTTTGTATAATCTTGCAACAGTGTGTATGTTTGTACAATCTTGCAACAGTGTGTATGTTTGGACAAACTTGTACCAGTGAGTATGTTTGTACAATCTTGCAACAGTGAGGATGTTTGTACAATCTTGCACCAGTGAGTATGTTTGTACAATCTTGCAACAGTGTGTATGTTTGTACAATCTTGTAACTGTAAGTATGTTTGTGCAATCTTCCAGCAGTGTGTATGTTTGTACAATCTTGTAGCAGTGTGTATGTTTGTACAATCTTGTACCAGTGAGTATGTTTGTACAATCTTGCAACAGTGTGTATGTTTGTACAATCTTGTACCAGTGAGTATGTTTGTACAATCTTGCAACAGGGCGTATGTTTGTACAATCTTGTACCAGTGAGTATGTTTGTACAATCTTGCAACAGTGAGTATGTTTGTACAATATTGTAGCAGTGAGTATGTTTGTACAATCTTCTAACAGTGAGTATGTTTGTACAATCTTGTAACAGTGAGTATGTTTGTACAATCTTCCAGCAGTGTGTATGTTTGTACAATCTTGTAGCAGTCTGTATGTTTCTCAATCTTGTACCAGTGAGTATGTTTGTACAATCTTGTACCAGTGAGTATTTTTGTACAATCTTGTACCAGTGAGTATGTTTGTACAATCTTGTACCAGTGAGTATGTTTGTGCAATGTTGCAACAGTGAGTATGTTTGTACAATCTTGTAACAGTGTGTATGTTTGTACAATCTTGTAACAGTGAGTATGTTAGTACAATCTTGCAACAGTGTGTATGTTTGTACAATCTTGTAACAGTGTGTATGTTTGTACAATCTTGTAACAGTGAGTATGTTAGTACAATCTTGCAACAGTGTGTATGTTTGTACAATCTTGTAACAGTGTGTATGTTTGTACAATCTTGTAACAGTGTGTATGTTTGTACAATCTTGTAACAGTGAGTATGTTAGTACAATCTTGCAACAGTGTGTATGTTTGTACAATCTTGTAACAGTGAGTATGTTTGTACAATGTTGCAACAGTGTGCATGTTTGTACAATCTTGTAGCAGTGTGTATGTTTGTATAATCTTGCAACAGTGTGTATGTTTGTACAATCTTGTACCAGTGAGGATGTTTGTACAATCTTGCAACAGTGTGTATGTTTGTACAATCTTGCAACAGTGAGTATGTTTGTACAATCTTGCAACAGTGTGCATGTTTGTACAATCTTGTAGCAGTGTGTATGTTTGTATAATCTTGCAACAGTGTGTATGTTTGTACAATCTTGTACCAGTGAGGATGTTTGTACAATCTTGCAACAGTGTGTATGTTTGTACAATCTTGCAACAGTGTGTATGTTTGTACAATCTTGTACCAGTGAGTATGTTTGTACAATCTTGTAACAGTGTGTATGTTTGCACAATCTTGTAACAGTGAGTATGTTAGTACAATCTTGCAACAGTGTGTATGTTTGTACAATCTTGTAACAGTGAGTATGTTTGTACAATGTTGCAACAGTGAGTATGTTTGTACAATCTTGCAACAGTGAGTATGTTTGTACAATCTTGCAACAGTGAGTATGTTTGTACAATCTTGCAACAGTGTGTATGTTTGTACAATCTTGTAACAGTGAGTATGTTTGTACAATGTTGCAACAGTGAGTATGTTTGTACAATCTTGCAACAGTGTGTATGTTTGTACAATCTTGCAACAGTGAGTATGTTTGTACAAACTTGTACCAGTGAGTATGTTTGTGCAATCTTGCAACAGTGAGTATGTTTGTACAATCTTGCAACAGTGTGTATGTTTGTACAATCTTGTAGCAGTGTGTATGTTTGTACAATCTTGCAACAGTGTGTATGTTTGTGCAATCTTGTACCAGTGAGTATGTTTGTACAATCTTGTACCAGTGAGTATGTTTGTATAATCTTGCAACAGTGTGTATGTTTGTACACTCTTGTACCAGTGAGTATGTTTGTACAATGTTGCAACAGTGTGTATGTTTGTACAATCTTGCAACAGTGTGTATGTTTGTACAATCTTGTACCAGTGAGTATGTTTGTACAATCTTGCAACAGTGTGTATGTTTGTACAATCTTGTAACTGTAAGTATGTTTGTACAATCTTGTACAAGTGAGTATGTTTGTACAATCTTGCAACAGTGTGCATGTTTGTACAATCTTGTAACTGTAAGTATGTTTGTACAATCTTCCAGCAGTGTGTATGTTTGTACAATCTTGTAGCAGTGTGTATGTTTGTACAATCTTGTACCAGTGAGTATGTTTGTACAATGTTGCAACAGTGTGTATGTTTGGACAATCTTGCAACAGTGAGTATGTTTGTACAATCTTGCAACAGTGAGTATGTTTGTACAATCTTGCAACAGTGAGTATGTTTGTACAATCTTGTAGCAGTGTGTATGTTTGTACAATCTTGCAACAGTGAGTATGTTTGTACAATCTTGTAGCAGTGAGTATGTTTGTACAATCTTGTACCAGTGAGTATGTTTGTACAATCTTGTAGCAGTGTGTATGTTTGTATCATCTTGCAACAGTGAGTATGTTTGTACAATCTTGCGACAGTGAGTATGTTTGTACAATCTTGTACCAGTGAGTATGTTTGTACAATCTTGCAACAGTGAGTATGTTTGTACAATCTTGCAACAGTGTGTATGTTTGTACAATCTTGTAGCAGTGTGTATGTTTGTATAATCTTGCAACAGTGTGTATGTTTGTACAATCTTGCAACAGTGTGTATGTTTGTACAATCTTGTACCAGTGAGTATGTTTGTACAATCTTGCAACAGTGTCTATGTTTGTATAATCTTGCAACAGTGTGTATGTTTGTACAATCTTGCAACAGTGTGTATGTTTGTACAATCTTGTACCAGTGAGTATGTTTGTACAATCTTCCAGCAGTGTGTATGTTTGTACAATCTTGTAGCAGTGTTTATGTTTGTACAATCTTGTGCCAGTGAGTATGTTTGTACAATGTTGCAACAGTGTGTATGTTTGGACAATCTTGCAACAGTGAGTATGTTTGTACAATCTTGCAACAGTGAGTATGTTTGTACAATCTTGTAGCAGTGTGTATGTTTGTGCAATCTTGCAACAGTGAGTATGTTTGTACAATCTTGTAGCAGTGAGTATGTTTGTACAATCTTCTAGCAGTGTGTATGTTTGTATAATCTTGCAACAGTGTGTATGTTTGTACAATCTTGTTGCAGTGAGTATGTTTGTACAAACTTGTACCAGTGAGTATGTTTGTACAATCTTGTAGCAGTGTGTATGTTTGTATAATCTTGCAACAGTGTGTATGTTTGTACAATCTTGTAGCAGTGAGTATGTTTGTACAATCTTGTAGCAGTGAGTATGTTTGTACAATCTTGCAACAGTGTGTATGTTTGTATAATCTTGCAACAGTGTGTATGTTTGTATAATCTTGTACCAGTGAGTATGTTTGTACAATCTTGTAACAGTGTGTATGTTTGTATAATCTTGCAACAGTGTGTATGTTTGTACAATCTTGTAGCAGTGAGTATGTTTGTGCAATCTTGTACCAGTGAGTATGTTTGTACAATCTTGTAGCAGTGTGTATGTTTGTGTAATCTTGCAACAGTGTTTATGTTTGTACAATCTTGTAGCAGTGAGTATGTTTGTACAATCTTGTACCAGTGAGTATGTTTGTACAATCTTGTACCAGTGAGTATGTTTGTACAATCTTGTACCAGTGAGTATGTTTGTACAGTCTTGCAACAGTGTGTATGTTTGTACAATCTTGTACCAGTGAGTATGTTTATACAATCTTGCAACAGTGAGTATGTTTGTACAATCTTGCAACATTGTGTATGTTTGTACAATCTTGTAGCAGTGAGTATGTTTGTACAATCTTGCCACAGTGAGTATGTTTGTATCATCTTGCAACAGTGTGTATGTTTGTACAATCTTGCAACAGTGTGTATGTTTGTACAATCTTGTACCAGTGAGTATGTTTGTACAATCTTGCAACAGTGAGTATGTTTGTACAATCTTGTACCAGTGAGTATGAATGTACAATCTTGCAACAGTGTGTATGTTTGTACAATCTTGTAACTGTAAGTATGTTTGTGCAATCTTCCAGCAGTGTGTATGTTTGTACAATCTTGTAGCAGTGTGTATGTTTGTACAATCTTGTATCAGTGAGTATGTTTGTACAATCTTGCAACAGTGTGTAAGTTTGTACAATCTTGTACCAGTGAGTATGTTTGTACAATCTTGCAACAGTGAGTATGTTTGTACAATATTGTAGCAGTGAGTATGTTTGTACAATCTTGTAACAGTGAGTATGTTTGTACAATCTTGTAACAGTGAGTATGTTTGTACAATCTTCCAGCAGTGTGTATGTTTGTACAATCTTGTAGCAGTGTGTATGTTTGTACAATCTTGTACCAGTGAGTATGTTTGTACAATCTTGCAACAGTGAGTATGTTTGTACAATCTTGCAACAGTGAGTATGTTTGTACAATCTTGCAACAGTGAGTATGTTTGTATAATCTTGTAACAGTGAGTATGTTTGTACAATCTTGTACCAGTGAGTATGTTTGTACAGTCTTGCAACAGTGTGTATGTTTGTACAATCTTGTACCAGTGAGTATGTTTGTACAATCTTGTAGCAGTGAGTATGTTTGTACAATCTTGCAACAGTGAGTATGTTTGTATCATCTTGCAACAGTGTGTATGTTTGTACAATCTTGCAACAGTGTGTATGTTTGTACAATCTTGTACCAGTGAGTATGTTTGTACAATCTTGAACCAGTGAGTATGAATGTACAATCTTGCAACAGTGTGTATGTTTGTACAATCTTGTAACTGTAAGTATGTTTGTGCAATCTTCCAGCAGTGTGTATGTTTGTACAATCTTGTAGCAGTGTGTATGTTTGTACAATCTTGTACCAGTGAGTATGTTTGTACAATCTTGCAACAGTGTGTATGTTTGTACAATCTTGTACCAGTGAGTATGTTTGTACAATCTTGCAACAGTGCGTATGTTTGTACAATCTTGTACCAGTGAGTATGTTTGTACAATCTTGCAACAGTGAGTATGTTTGTACAATATTGTAGCAGTGAGTATGTTTGTACAATCTTGTAACAGTGAGTATGTTTGTACAATCTTGTAACAGTGAGTATGTTTGTACAATCTTCCAGCAGTGTGTATGTTTGTACAATCTTGTAGCAGTGTGTATGTTTGTACAATCTTGTACCAGTGAGTATGTTTGTACAATATTGCAACAGTGAGTATGTTTGTACAATCTTGCAACAGTGAGTATGTTTGTACAATCTTGCAACAGTGAGTATGTTTGTATAATCTTGTAACAGTGTGTATGTTTGTACAATCTTGTACCAGTGAGTATGTTTGTACAATCTTGGAACAGTGAGTATGTTTGTACAATCTTGCAACAGTGAGTATGTTTGTACAATCTTGTACCAGTGAGTATGTTTGTACAATCTTGCTAAAGTGAGTATGTTTGTACAATCTTGCAACAGTGAGTATGTTTGTATAATCTTGTAACAGTGTGTATGTTTGTACAATCTTGTAACAGTGAGTATGTTTGTACAATCTTGCAACAGTGAGTATGTTTGTACAATCTTGTACCAGTGAGTATGTTTGTCCAATCTTGCAACAGTGAGTATGATTGGACAATCTTGCAACAGTGAGTATGTTTGTACAATCTTGCAACAGTGAGTATGTTTGGACAATCTTGCAACAGTGAGTATGTTTGTACAATCTTGTACCAGTGAGTATGTTTGTACAATTTTGTACCAGTGAGTATGTTTGTACAATCTTGCAACAGTGTGTATGTTTGTACAATCTTGTACCAGTGATTATGTTTGTACAATGTTGCAACAGTGAGTATGTTTGTACAATCTTGCAACAGTGAGTATGTTTGTACAATCTTGTACCAGTGAGTATGTTTGTACAATCTTGCAACAGTGAATATGTTTGTACAATCATGCAACAGTGAGTATGTTTGTACAAGCTTGCAACAGTGTGTATGTTTGTACAATCTTGTACCAGTGAGTATGTTTGTACAATCTTGCAACAGTGTGTATGTTTGTACAATGTTGCAACAGTGAGTATGTTTGTACAATCTTGTACCAGTGAGTATGTTTGTACAATCTTGCAACAGTGTGTATGTTTGTACAATCTTGCAACAGTGAGTATGTTTGTACAATCTTGCAACAGTGTGTATGTTTGTACAATCTTGTACCAGTGAGTATGTTTGTACAATCTTGCAACAGTGAGTATGTTTGTACAATGTTGCAACAGTGAGTATGTTTGTACAATCTTGCAACAGTGTGTATGTTTGTACAATGTTGCAACAGTGAGTATGTTTGTACAATCTTGCAACAGTGAGTATGTTTGTACAATCTTGCAACAGTGTGTATGTTTGTACAATCTTGTACCAGTGTGTATGTTTGTACAATCTTGTACCAGTGAGTATGTTTGTACAATCTTGCAACTGTGAGTATGTTTGTACAATCTTGTACCAGTGAGTATGTTTGTACAATCTTGCAACAGTGTGTATGTTTGGACAATCTTGCAAAAGTGAGTATGTTTGTACAATCTTGTAACAGTGAGTATGTTTGTACAATCTTGCAACAGTGAGTATGTTTGTACAAGCTTGTAACAGTGTGTATGTTTGTACAATGTTGCAACAGTGTGTACGTTTGGACAATCTTGCAAAAGTGAGTATGTTTGTACAATCTTCTAACAGTGAGTATGTTTGTACAATCTTGCAACAGTGAGTATGTTTCTACAAACTTGTAACAGTGTGTATGTTTGTACAATGTTGCAATAGTGTGAACGTTTGGACAATCTTGCAAAAGTGGGTATGTTTGTACAATCTTGTACCAGTGAGTATGTTTGTACAATCTTGTAACAGTGTGTATGTTTGGACAATCTTGCAAAAGTGAGTATGTTTGTACAATCTTGTAACAGTGTGTATGTTTGTACAATGTTGCAACAGTGTGTACGTTTGGACAATCTTGCAACAGTGAGTATGTTTGTACAATCTTGTACCAGTGAGTATGTTTGTACAATGTTGCAACAGTGTGTATGTTTGGACAATCTTGCAAAAGTGAGTATGTTTGTACAATGTTGTAACAGTGAGTATGTTTGTACAATCTTGCAACAGTGAGTATGTTTGTACAATCTTGCAACAGTGTGTATGTTTGTACAATCTTGCAACAGTGAGTATGTTTGTACAATCTTGTACCAGTGAGTATGTTTGTACAATCTTGCAACAGTGTGTATGTTTGTACAATGTTGCAACAGTGTGTATGTTTGGACAATCTTGCAAAAGTGAGTATGTTTGTACAATCTTGTAACAGTGAGTATGTTTGTACAATCTTACAATAGTGAGTATGTTTGTGCAATCTTGTAACAGTGAGTATGTTTGTACAATCTTGCAACAGTGAGTATGTTTGTACAAGCTTGTAACAGTGTGTATGTTTGTACAATGTTGCAACAGTGTGTACGTTTGGACAATCTTGCAAAAGTGAGTATGTTTGTACAATCTTCTAACAGTGAGTATGTTTGTACAATCTTGCAACAGTGAGTATGTTTGTACAAACTTGTAACAGTGTGTATGTTTGTACAATGTTGCAACAGTGTGTACGTTTGGACAATCTTGCAAAAGTGAGTATGTTTGTACAATCTTGTACCAGTGAGTATGTTTGTACAATCTTGTAACAGTGTGTATGTTTGGACAATCTTGCAAAAGTGAGTATGTTTGTACAATCTTGTAACAGTGTGTATGTTTGTACAATGTTGCAACAGTGTGTACGTTTGGACAATCTTGCAACAGTGAGTATGTTTGCACAATCTTGTACCAGTGAGTATGTTTGTACAATGTTGCAACAGTGTGTATGTTTGGACAATCTTGCAAAAGTGAGTATGTTTGTACAATGTTGTAACAGTGAGTATGTTTGTACAATCTTGCAACAGTGAGTATGTTTGTACAATCTTGCAACAGTGAGTATGTTTGTACAATCTTGTACCAGTGAGTATGTTTGTACAATCTTGCAACAGTGTGTATGTTTGTACAATGTTGCAACAGTGTGTATGTTTGGACAATCTTGCAAAAGTGAGTATGTTTGTACAATCTTGTAACAGTGAGTATGTTTGTACAATCTTGCAATAGTGAGTATGTTTGTGCAATCTTGTAACAGTGAGTATGTTTGAACAATCTTGCAACAGTGAGTATGTTTGTACAATCTTGCAACAGTGAGTATGTTTGTACAATCTTGTACCAGTGAGTATGTTTGTACAATCTTGCAACAGTGTGTATGTTTGTACAATGTTGCAACAGTGTGTATGTTTGGACAATCTTGCAAAAGTGAGTATGTTTGTACAATCTTGTAACAGTGAGTATGTTTGTACAATCTTGCAATAGTGAGTATGTTTGTGCAATCTTGTAACAGTGAGTATGTTTGAACAATCTTGCAACAGTGAGTATGTTTGTACAATCTTGCAACAGTGAGTATGTTTGTACAATCTTGTACCAGTGAGTATGTTTGTACAATCTTGTACCAGTGAGTATGTTTGTACAATCTTGTACCAGTGAGTATGTTTGTACAATCTTGTACCAGTGAGTATGTTTGTACAATCTTGCAACAGTGAGTATGTTTGTACAATCTTGTACCAGTGAGTATGTTTGTACAATCTTGTACCAGTGAGTATGTTTGTACAATCTTGCAACAGTGAGTATGTTTGTACAATCTTGTACCAGTGAGTATGTTTGTACAATCTTGCAACAGTGAGTATGTTTGTACAATGTTGCAACAGTGAGTATGTTTGTACAATATTGCAACAGTGTGTATGTTTGTACAATGTTGCAACAGTGTGTATGTTTGGACAATCTTGCAACAGTGAGTATGTTTGTACAAACTTGTACCAGTGAGTATGTTTGTACAATGTTGCAACAGTGTGTATGTTTGGACAATCTTGCAACAGTGAGTATGTTTGTACAATCTTGTACCAGTGAGTATGTTTGTACAATCTTGCAACAGTGAGTATGTTTGTACAATGTTGCAACAGTGAGTATGTTTGTACAATCTTGCAACAGTGTGTATGTTTGTACAATGTTGCAACAGTGTGTATGTTTGTACAATCTTGCAACAGTGAGTATGTTTGTACAATCTTGTACCAGTGAGTATGTTTGTACAATGTTGCAACAGTGTGTATGTTTGTACAATCTTGCAACAGTGAGTATGTTTGTACAATCTTGTAACAGTGAGTATGTTTGTACAATCTTGCAACAGTGAGTATGTTTGTACAATCTTGCAACAGTGTGTATGTTTGTACAATCTTGCAACAGTGAGTATGTTTGTACAATCTTGTACCAGTGAGTATGTTTGTACAATGTGGCAACAGTGTGTATGTTTGGACAATCTTGCAACAGTGAGTATGTTTGTACAATCTTGTAACAGTGAGTATGTTTGTACAATCTTGCAACAGTGAGTATGTTTGTACAATCTTGCAACAGTGTGTATGTTTGTACAATCTTGCAACAGTGTGTATGTTTGTAATATCTTGCAACAGTGAGTATGTTTGTACAATCTTGCAACAGTGAGTATGTTTGTACAATCTTGTACCAGTGAGTATGTTTGTACAATCTTGCAACAGTGTGTATGTTTGTACAATGTTGCAACAGTGAGTATGTTTGTACAATCTTGTAACAGTGTGTATGTTTGTACAATCTTGCAACAGTGAGTATGTTTGTACAATCTTGTACCAGTGAGTATGTTTGTACAATGTTGCAACAGTGTGTATGTTTGTACAATGTTGCAACAGTGAGTATGTTTGTACAATCTTGTACCAGTGAGTATGTTTGTACAATCTTGCAACAGTGAGTATGTTTGTACAATCTTGCAACAGTGAGTATGTTTGTACAATCTTGCAACAGTGAGTATGTTTGTATAATCTTGTAACAGTGTGTATGTTTGTACAATCTTGTACCAGTGAGTATGTTTGTACAATCTTGTAACAGTGAGTATGTTTGTACAATCTTGCAACAGTGAGTATGTTTGTACAATCTTGTACCAGTGAGTATGTTTGTACAATCTTGCAACAGAGAGTATGTTTGTACAATCTTGCAACAGTGAGTATGTTTGTATAATCTTGTAACAGTGTGTATGTTTGTACAATCTTGTAACAGTGAGTATGTTTGTACAATCTTGCAACAGTGAGTATGTTTGTACAATCTTGTACCAGTGAGTATGTTTGTACAATCTTGCAACAGTGAGTATGTTTGTACAATCTTGTAACAGTGAGTATGTTTGTACAATCTTGCAACAGTGAGTATGTTTGGACAGTCTTGCAACAGTGAGTATGTTTGTGCAATCTTGCAACAGTGAGTATGTTTGTACAATCTTGCAACAGTGAGTATGTTTGGACAATCTTGCAACAGTGAGTATGTTTGTACAATCTTGTACCAGTGAGTATGTTTGTACAATCTTGTACCAGTGAGTATGTTTGTACAATCTTGCAACAGTGTGTATGTTTGTACAATCTTGCAACAGTGTGTATGTTTGTACAATCTTGTACCAGTGATTATGTTTGTACAATGTTGCAACAGTGAGTATGTTTGTACAATCTTGCAACAGTGAGTATGTTTGTACAATCTTGTACCAGTGAGTATGTTTGTACAATCTTGCAACAGAGAGTATGTTTGTACAATCTTGCAACAGTGAGTATGTTTGTATAATCTTGCAACAGTGTGTATGTTTGTACAATCTTGTAACAGTGAGTATGTTTGTACAATCTTGCAACAGTGAGTATGTTTGTACAATCTTGTACCAGTGAGTATGTTTGTACAATCTTGCAACAGTGAGTATGTTTGTACAATCTTGTAACAGTGAGTATGTTTGTACAATCTTGCAACAGTGAGTATGTTTGGACAGTCTTGCAACAGTGAGTATGTTTGTGCAATCTTGCAACAGTGAGTATGTTTGTACAATCTTGCAACAGTGAGTATGTTTGGACAATCTTGCAACAGTGAGTATGTTTGTACAATCTTGTACCAGTGAGTATGTTTGTACAATCTTGTACCAGTGAGTATGTTTGTACAATCTTGCAACAGTGTGTATGTTTGTACAATCTTGCAACAGTGTGTATGTTTGTACAATCTTGTACCAGTGATTATGTTTGTACAATGTTGCAACAGTGAGTATGTTTGTACAATCTTGCAACAGTGAGTATGTTTGTACAATCTTGTACCAGTGAGTATGTTTGTACAATCTTGCAACAGTGAGTATGTTTGTACAATCTTGCAACAGTGAGTATGTTTGTACAATCTTGCAACAGTGTGTATGTTTGTACAATCTTGTACCAGTGAGTATGTTTGTACAATCTTGCAACAGTGTGTATGTTTGTACAATGTTGCAACAGTGAGTATGTTTGTACAATCTTGTACCAGTGAGTATGTTTGTACAATCTTGCAACAGTGTGTATGTTTGTACAATCTTGCAACAGTGAGTATGTTTGTACAATCTTGCAACAGTGTGTATGTTCGTACAATCTTGTACCAGTGAGTATGTTTGTACAATCTTGCAACAGTGAGTATGTTTGTACAATCTTGTACCAGTGAGTATGTTTGTACAATCTTGCAACAGTGAGTATGTTTGTACAATCTTGCAACAGTGAGTATGTTTGTACAATCTTGTACCAGTGAGTATGTTTGTACAATCTTGCAACAGTGAGTATGTTTGTACAATCTTGCAACAGTGAGTATGTTTGTACAATCTTGTACCAGTGAGTATGTTTGTACAATCTTGCAACAGTGAGTATGTTTGTACAATCTTGCAACAGTGTGTATGTTTGTACAATCTTGTACCAGTGAGTATGTTTGTACAATCTTGCAACAGTGAGTATGTTTGTACAATCTTGTACCAGTGAGTATGTTTGCACAATCTTGTACCAGTGAGTATGTTTGTACAATCTTGCAACAGTGAGTATGTTTGTACAATCTTGCAACAGTGTGTATGTTTGTACAATCTTGCAACAGTGAGTATGTTTGTACAATCTTGCAACAATGAGCATGTTTGTACAATCTTGCAACAGTGAGTATGTTTGTACAATCTAGCAACAGTGAGTATGTTTGTACAATCTTGTACCAGTGAGTATGTTTGTACAATCTTGTACCAGTGTGTATGTTTGTACAATCTTGCAACAGTGAGTATGTTTGTACAATCTTGTACCAGTGAGTATGTTTGTACAATCTTGTACCAGTGTGTATGTTTGTACAATCTTGCAACAGTGAGTATGTTTGAACAATCTTGTACCAGTGAGTATGTTTGTACAATCTTGCAACAGTGAGTATGTTTGTACAATCTTGCAACAGTGAGTATGTTTGTACAATCTTGTACCAGTGAGTATGTTTGTACAATCTTGTACCAGTGAGTTTGTTTGTACAATCTTGCAACAGTGAGTATGTTTGTACAATCTTGTACCAGTGAGTATGTTTGTACAATCTTGAAACAGTGAGTATGTTTGTACAATCTTGCAACAGTGTGTATGTTTGTACAATCTTGTACCAGTGAGTATGTTTGTACAATCTTGCAACAGTGAGTATGTTTGTACAATCCTGTACCAGTGTGTATGTTTGCACAATCTTGTACCAGTGAGTATGTTTGTACAATCTTGTACCAGTGAGTATGTTTGTACAATCTTGTACCAGTGAGTATGTTTGTACAATCTTGCAACAGTGTGTATGTTTGTACAATCTTGTACCAGTGAGTATGTTTGTACAATCTTGCAACAGTGAGTATGTTTGTACAATCTTGCAACAGTGAGTATGTTTGTACAATCTTGTACCAGTGAGTATGTTTGTACAATCTTGTACCAGTGAGTATGTTTGTACAATCTTGCAACAGTGAGTATGTTTGTACAATCTTGTACCAGTGAGTATGTTTGTACAATCTTGCAACAGTGAGTATGTTTGTACAATCTTGCAACAGTGTGTATGTTTGTACAATCTTGTACCAGTGAGTATGTTTGTACAATCTTGCAACAGTGAGTATGTTTGTACAATCTTGTACTAGTGAGTCTGTTTGCACAATCTTGTACCAGTGAGTATGTTTGTACAATCTTGTACCAGTGAGTATGTTTGCACAATCTTGTACCAGTGAGTATGTTTGTACAATCTTGCAACAGTGTGTATGTTTGTACAATCTTTTACCAGTGAGTATGTTTGTACAATCTTGCAACAGTGAGTATGTTTGTACAATCTTGCAACAGTGTGTATGTTTGTACAATCTTGTACCAGTGAGTATGTTTGTACAATCTTGCAACAGTGAGTATGTTTGTACAATCTTGTACCAGTGAGTATGTTTGTACAATCTAGTACCAGTGTGTATGTTTGTACAATCTTGCAACAGTGTTTATGTTTGTACAATCTTGTACCAGTGAGTATGTTTGTACAATCTTGCAACAGTGTGTATGTTTGTACAATCTTGTACCAGTGAGTATGTTTGCACAATCTTGTCCCAGTGAGTATGTTTGTACAATGTTGCAACAGTGTGTATGTTTGTACAATCTTGTACCAGTGAGTATGTTTGTACAATCTTGCAACAGTGAGTATGTTTGTACAATCTTGTACCAGTGAGTATGTTTGTACAATCTTGTACCAGTGAGTATGTTTGTACAATCTTGCAACAGTGAGTATGTTTGTACAATCTTGTACCAGTGAGTATGTTTGTACAATCTTGCAACAGTGAGTATGTTTGTACAATGTTGCAACAGTGAGTATGTTTGTACAATATTGCAACAGTGTGTATGTTTGTACAATGTTGCAACAGTGTGTATGTTTGTACAATCTTGCAACAGTGAGTATGTTTGTACAAACTTGTACCAGTGAGTATGTTTGTACAATGTTGCAACAGTGTGTATGTTTGGACAATCTTGCAACAGTGAGTATGTTTGTACAATCTTGTACCAGTGAGTATGTTTGTACAATCTTGCAACAGTGAGTATGTTTGTACAATGTTGCAACAGTGAGTATGTTTGTACAATCTTGCAACAGTGTGTATGTTTGTACAATGTTGCAACAGTGTGTATGTTTGTACAATCTTGCAACAGTGAGTATGTTTGTACAATCTTGTACCAGTGAGTATGTTTGTACAATGTTGCAACAGTGTGTATGTTTGTACAATCTTGCAACAGTGAGTATGTTTGTACAATCTTGTAACAGTGAGTATGTTTGTACAATCTTGCAACAGTGAGTATGTTTGTACAATCTTGCAACAGTGTGTATGTTTGTACAATCTTGCAACAGTGAGTATGTTTGTACAATCTTGTACCAGTGAGTATGTTTGTACAATGTGGCAACAGTGTGTATGTTTGGACAATCTTGCAACAGTGAGTATGTTTGTACAATCTTGTAACAGTGAGTATGTTTGTACAATCTTGCAACAGTGAGTATGTTTGTACAATCTTGCAACAGTGTGTATGTTTGTACAATCTTGCAACAGTGTGTATGTTTGTAATATCTTGCAACAGTGAGTATGTTTGTACAATCTTGCAACAGTGAGTATGTTTGTACAATCTTGTACCAGTGAGTATGTTTGTACAATCTTGCAACAGTGTGTATGTTTGTACAATGTTGCAACAGTGAGTATGTTTGTACAATCTTGTAACAGTGTGTATGTTTGTACAATCTTGCAACAGTGAGTATGTTTGTACAATCTTGTACCAGTGAGTATGTTTGTACAATCTTGCAACAGTGTGTATGTTTGTACAATGTTGCAACAGTGAGTATGTTTGTACAATCTTGTACCAGTGAGTATGTTTGTGCAATCTTGCAACAGTGAGTATGTTTGTACAATCTTGCAACAGTGAGTATGTTTGTACAATCTTGCAACAGTGAGTATGTTTGTATAATCTTGTAACAGTGTGTATGTTTGTACAATCTTGTACCAGTGAGTATGTTTGTACAATCTTGTAACAGTGAGTATGTTTGTACAATCTTGCAACAGTGAGTATGTTTGTACAATCTTGTACCAGTGAGTATGTTTGTACAATCTTGCAACAGAGAGTATGTTTGTACAATCTTGCAACAGTGAGTATGTTTGTATAATCTTGTAACAGTGTGTATGTTTGTACAATCTTGTAACAGTGAGTATGTTTGTACAATCTTGCAACAGTGAGTATGTTTGTACAATCTTGTACCAGTGAGTATGTTTGTACAATCTTGCAACAGTGAGTATGTTTGTACAATCTTGTAACAGTGAGTATGTTTGTACAATCTTGCAACAGTGAGTATGTTTGGACAGTCTTGCAACAGTGAGTATGTTTGTGCAATCTTGCAACAGTGAGTATGTTTGTACAATCTTGCAACAGTGAGTATGTTTGGACAATCTTGCAACAGTGAGTATGTTTGTACAATCTTGTACCAGTGAGTATGTTTGTACAATCTTGTACCAGTGAGTATGTTTGTACAATCTTGCAACAGTGTGTATGTTTGTACAATCTTGCAACAGTGTGTATGTTTGTACAATCTTGTACCAGTGATTATGTTTGTACAATGTTGCAACAGTGAGTATGTTTGTACAATCTTGCAACAGTGAGTATGTTTGTACAATCTTGTACCAGTGAGTATGTTTGTACAATCTTGCAACAGTGAGTATGTTTGTACAATCTTGCAACAGTGAGTATGTTTGTACAATCTTGCAACAGTGTGTATGTTTGTACAATCTTGTACCAGTGAGTATGTTTGTACAATCTTGCAACAGTGTGTATGTTTGTACAATGTTGCAACAGTGAGTATGTTTGTACAATCTTGTACCAGTGAGTATGTTTGTACAATCTTGCAACAGTGTGTATGTTTGTACAATCTTGCAACAGTGAGTATGTTTGTACAATCTTGCAACAGTGTGTATGTTCGTACAATCTTGTACCAGTGAGTATGTTTGTACAATCTTGCAACAGTGAGTATGTTTGTACAATCTTGTACCAGTGAGTATGTTTGTACAATCTTGCAACAGTGAGTATGTTTGTACAATCTTGCAACAGTGAGTATGTTTGTACAATCTTGTACCAGTGAGTATGTTTGTACAATCTTGCAACAGTGAGTATGTTTGTACAATCTTGCAACAGTGAGTATGTTTGTACAATCTTGTACCAGTGAGTATGTTTGTACAATCTTGCAACAGTGAGTATGTTTGTACAATCTTGCAACAGTGTGTATGTTTGTACAATCTTGTACCAGTGAGTATGTTTGTACAATCTTGCAACAGTGAGTATGTTTGTACAATCTTGTACCAGTGAGTATGTTTGCACAATCTTGTACCAGTGAGTATGTTTGTACAATCTTGCAACAGTGAGTATGTTTGTACAATCTTGCAACAGTGTGTATGTTTGTACAATCTTGCAACAGTGAGTATGTTTGTACAATCTTGCAACAATTAGCATGTTTGTACAATCTTGCAACAGTGAGTATGTTTGTACAATCTAGCAACAGTGAGTATGTTTGTACAATCTTGTACCAGTGAGTATGTTTGTACAATCTTGTACCAGTGTGTATGTTTGTACAATCTTGCAACAGTGAGTATGTTTGTACAATCTTGTACCAGTGAGTATGTTTGTACAATCTTGTACCAGTGTGTATGTTTGTACAATCTTGCAACAGTGAGTATGTTTGAACAATCTTGTACCAGTGAGTATGTTTGTACAATCTTGCAACAGTGAGTATGTTTGTACAATCTTGCAACAGTGAGTATGTTTGTACAATCTTGTACCAGTGAGTATGTTTGTACAATCTTGTACCAGTGAGTTTGTTTGTACAATCTTGCAACAGTGAGTATGTTTGTACAATCTTGTACCAGTGAGTATGTTTGTACAATCTTGAAACAGTGAGTATGTTTGTACAATCTTGCAACAGTGTGTATGTTTGTACAATCTTGTACCAGTGAGTATGTTTGTACAATCTTGCAACAGTGAGTATGTTTGTACAATCCTGTACCAGTGTGTATGTTTGCACAATCTTGTACCAGTGAGTATGTTTGTACAATCTTGTACCAGTGAGTATGTTTGTACAATCTTGTACCAGTGAGTATGTTTGTACAATCTTGCAACAGTGTGTATGTTTGTACAATCTTGTACCAGTGAGTATGTTTGTACAATCTTGCAACAGTGAGTATGTTTGTACAATCTTGCAACAGTGAGTATGTTTGTACAATCTTGTACCAGTGAGTATGTTTGTACAATCTTGTACCAGTGAGTATGTTTGTACAATCTTGCAACAGTGAGTATGTTTGTACAATCTTGTACCAGTGAGTATGTTTGTACAATCTTGCAACAGTGAGTATGTTTGTACAATCTTGCAACAGTGTGTATGTTTGTACAATCTTGTACCAGTGAGTATGTTTGTACAATCTTGCAACAGTGAGTATGTTTGTACAATCTTGTACCAGTGAGTCTGTTTGCACAATCTTGTACCAGTGAGTATGTTTGTACAATCTTGTACCAGTGAGTATGTTTGCACAATCTTGTACCAGTGAGTATGTTTGTACAATCTTGCAACAGTGTGTATGTTTGTACAATCTTTTACCAGTGAGTATGTTTGTACAATCTTGCAACAGTGAGTATGTTTGTACAATCTTGCAACAGTGTGTATGTTTGTACAATCTTGTACCAGTGAGTATGTTTGTACAATCTTGCAACAGTGAGTATGTTTGTACAATCTTGTACCAGTGAGTATGTTTGTACAATCTAGTACCAGTGTGTATGTTTGTACAATCTTGCAACAGTGTTTATGTTTGTACAATCTTGTACCAGTGAGTATGTTTGTACAATCTTGCAACAGTGTGTATGTTTGTACAATCTTGTACCAGTGAGTATGTTTGCACAATCTTGTCCCAGTGAGCATGTTTGTACAATGTTGCAACAGTGTGTATGTTTGTACAATCTTGTACCAGTGAGTATGTTTGTACAATCTTGCAACAGTGAGTATGTTTGTACAATCTTGTACCAGTGAGTATGTTTGCACAATCTTGTCCCAGTGAGTATGTTTGTACAATGTTGCAACAGTGAGTATGTTTGTACAATCTTGTACCAGTGAGTATGTTTGCACAATCTTGTACCAGTGAGTATGTTTGTACAATGTTGCAACAGTGAGTATGTTTGTACAATCTTGCAACAGTGAGTATGTTTGTACAATCTTGCAACAGTGAGTATGTTTGTACAATCTTGTACCAGTGAGTATGTTTGTACAATCTTGTACCAGTGGGTATGTTTGTACAATCTTGCAACAGTGTGTATGTTTGTACAATCTTGTACCAGTGAGTATGTTTGTACAATCTTGCAACAGTGAGTATGTTTGTACAATCTTGTACCAGTGAGTATGTTTGCACAATCTTGTACCAGTGAGTAAGTTTGTACAATCTTGCAACAGTGTGTATGTTTGTACAATCTTGCAACAGTGAGTATGTTTGTACAATCTTGCAACAGTGAGTATGTTTGTACAATCTTGCAACAGTGAGTATGTTTGTACAATCTTGCAACAGTGAGTATGTTTGTACAATCTTGTACCAGTGAGTATGTTTGTACAATCTTGCAACAGTGAGTATGTTTGTACAATCTTGCAACAGTGAGTATGTTTGTACAATCTTGTACCAGTGAGTAAGTTTGTACAATCTTGCAACAGTGTGTATGTTTGTACAATCTTGCAACAGTGAGTATGTTTGTACAATCTTGCAACAGTGAGTATGTTTGTACAATCTTGTACCAGTGAGTATGTTTGTACAATCTTGTACCAGTGAGTATGTTTGTACAATCTTGCAACAGTGAGTATGTTTGTACAATGTTGCAACAGTGAGTATGTTTGTACAATCTTGTACCAGTGAGTATGTTTGTACAATCTTGTCCCAGTGAGTATGTTTGCACAATCTTGTACCAGTGAGTATGTTTGTACAATCTTGCAACAGTGAGTATGTTTGTACAAACTTGTACCAGTGAGTATGTTTGCACAATCTTGTACCAGTGAGTATGTTTGTACAATCTTGCAACAGTGAGTATGTTTGTACAATCTTGTACCAGTGAGTATGTTTGTACAATCTTGCAACAGTGAGTATGTTTGTACAATCTTGTACCAGTGAGTATGTTTGTACAATCTTGCAACAGTGAGTATGTTTGTACAATCTTGTACCAGTGAGTATGTTTGTACAATCTTGTACCAGTGAGTATGTTTGTACAATCTTGCAACAGTGTGTATGTTTGTACAATCTTGTACCAGTGAGTATGTTTGTACAATCTTGCAACAGTGAGTATGTTTGTACAATCTTGTACCAGTGAGTATGTTTGTACAATCTTGTACCAGTGAGTATGTTTGTACAATCTTGCAACAGTGAGTATGTTTGTACAAACTTGTACCAGTGAGTATGTTTGTACAATCTTGTACCAGTGAGTATGTTTGTACAATCTTGCAACAGTGAGTATGTTTGTACAATCTTGTACCAGTGAGTATGTTTGTACAATCTTGTAACAGTGAGTATGTTTGTACAATCTTGCAACAGTGTGGATGTTTGTACAATCTTGTACCAGTGAGTATGTTTGTACAATCTTGCAACAGTGTGTATGTTTGTACAATCTTGTACCAGTGAGTATGTTTGTACAATCTTGTACCAGTGAGTATGTTTGTACAATCTTGCAACAGTGTGTATGTTTGTACAATCTTGTACCAGTGAGTATGTTTGTACAATCTTGTACCAGTGAGTATGTTTGTACAATCTTGCAACAGTGTGGATGTTTGTACAATCTTGTACCAGTGAGTATGTTTGTACAATCTTGCAACAGTGAGTATGTTTGTACAATCTTGTACCAGTGAGTATGTTTGTACAATCTTGCAACAGTGAGTATGTTTGTACAATCTTGTACCAGTGAGTATGTTTGTACAATCTTGTACCAGTGAGTATGTTTGTACAATCTTGCAACAGTGAGTATGTTTGTACAATCTTGCAACAGTGAGGATGTTTGTACAATCTTGCAACAGTGAGTATGTTTGTACAATCTTGTACCAGTGAGTATGTATGTACAATCTTGTAACAGTGTGTCTGTTTGTACAATGTTGCACCAGTGAGTATGTTTGTACAATCTTGCAACAGTGTGGATGTTTGTACAATCTTGTAACAGTGAGTATGTTTGTACAATCTTGCAACAGTGTGTCTGTTTGTACAATCTTGTAACAGTGAGTATGTTTGTACAATCTTGCAACAGTGAGTATGTTTGTACAATCTTGTACCAGTGAGTATGTTTGTACTATCTTGCACCAGTGAGTATGTTTGAACAATCTTGCAACAATGAGTATGTTTGTACAATCTTGTACCAGTGAGTATGTTTGTACAATCTTGCAACAGTGAGTATGTTTGTACAATCTTGTAACAGTGAGTATGTTTGTACAATGTTGCAACATTGAGTATGTTTGTACAATCTTGCAACAGTGAGTATGTTTGTACAATCTTGCAACAGTGTGTATGTTTGTACAATCTTGTACCAGTGAGTATGTTTGTACAATCTTGCAACAGTGAGTATGTTTGTTCAATCTTGTACCAGTGAGTATGTTTGCACAATCTTGTACCAGTGAGTATGTTTGTACAATCTTGCAACAGTGAGTATGTTTGTACAATCTTGCAACAGTGAGTATGTTTGTACAATCTTGCAACAGTGTGTATGTTTGTACAATCTTGCAACAGTGAGTATGTTTGTACAATCTTGCAACAGTGAGCATGTTTGTACAATCTTGCAACAGTGAGTATGGTTGTACAATCTTGCAACAGTGAGTATGTTTGTACAATCTTGTACCAGTGAGTATGTTTGTACAATCTTGTACCAGTGTGTATGTTTGTACAATCTTGCAACAGTGAGTATGTTTGTACAATCTTGTACCAGTGAGTATGTTTGTACAATCTTGTACCAGTGTGTATGTTTGTACAATCTTGCAACAGTGAGTATGTTTGTACAATCTTGTACCAGTGAGTATGTTTGTACAATCTTGCAACAGTGAGTATGTTTGTACAATCTTGCAACAGTGAGTATGTTTGTACAATCTTGTACCAGTGAGTATGTTTGTACAATCTTGTACCAGTGAGTATGTTTGTACAATCTTGCAACAGTGAGTATGTTTGTACAATCTTGTACCAGTGAGTATGTTTGTACAATCTTGCAACAGTGAGTATGTTTGTACAATCTTGCAACAGTGTGTATGTTTGTGCAATCTTGTACCAGTGAGTATGTTTGTACAATCTTGCAACAGTGAGTATGTCTCTACAATCTTGTACCAGTGAGTATGTTTGCACAATCATTTACCAGTGAGTATGTTTGTACAATCTTGTACCAGTGAGTATGTTTGTACAATCTTGTACCAGTGAGTATGTTTGTACAATCTTGCAACAGTGTGTATGTTTGTACAATCTTGTACCAGTGAGTATGTTTGTACAATCTTGCAACAGTGAGTATGTTTGTACAATCTTGTACCAGTGAGTATGTTTGTACAATCTTGTACCAGTCAGTATGTTTGTACAATCTTGCAACAGTGAGTATGTTTGTACAATCTTGTACCAGTGAGTATGTTTGTACAATCTTGCAAAAGTGAGTATGTTTGTACAATCTTGCAACAGTGTGTATGTTTGTACAATCTTGTACCAGTGAGTATGTTTGTACAATCTTGCAACAGTGAGTATGTTTGTACAATCTTGTACCAGTGAGTATGTTTGCACAATCTTGTACCAGTGAGTATGTTTGTACAATCTTGTACCAGTGAGTATGTTGGTACAATCTTGTACCAGTGAGTATGTTTGTACAATCTTGCAACAGTGTGTATGTTTGTACAATCTTGTACCAGTGAGTATGTTTGTACAATCTTGCAACAGTGAGTATGTTTGTACAATCTTGCAACAGTGTGTATGTTTGTACAATCTTGTGCCAGTGAGTATGTTTGTACAATCTTGCAACAGTGAGTATGTTTGTACAATCTTGCAACAGTTAGTATGTTTGTACAATCTTGTACCAGTGAGTATGTATGTACAATCTTGTACCAGTGTGTATGTTTGTACAATCTTGCAACAGTGTGTATGTTTGTACAATCTTGTACCAGTGAGTATGTTTGTACAATCTTGCAACAGTGTGTATGTTTGTACAATCTTGTACCAGTGAGTATGTTTGCACAATCTTGTCCCAGTGAGTATGTTTGTACAATGTTGCAACAGTGTGTATGTTTGTACAATCTTGTACCAGTGAGTATGTTTGTACAATCTTGCAACAGTGAGTCTGTTTGTACAATCTTGTACCAGTGAGTATGTTTGCACAATCTTGTCCCAGTGAGTATGTTTGTACAATGTTGCAACAGTGAGTATGTTTGTACAATCTTGTACCAGTGAGTATGTTTGCACAATCTTGTACCAGTGAGTATGTTTGTACAATGTTGCAACAGTGAGTATGTTTGTACAATCTTGTACCAGTGAGTATGTTTGTACAATGTTGCAAAAGTGAGTATGTTTGTACAATCTTGTACCAGTGAGTATGTTTGTACAATGTTGCAACAGTGAGTATGTTTGTACAATCTTGCAACAGTGAGTATGTTTGTACAATCTTGCAACAGTGAGTATGTTTGCACAATCTTGTACCAGTGAGTATGTTTGTACAATCTTGTACCAGTGTGTATGTTTGTACAATTTTGCAACAGTGTGTATGTTTGTACAATCTTGTACCAGTGAGTATGTTTGTACAATCTTGTACCAGTGAGTATGTTTGTACAATGTTGCAACAGTGAGTATGTTTGTACAATCTTGTACCAGTGAGTATGTTTGTACAATGTTGCAACAGTGAGTATGTTTGTACAATCTTGTACCAGTGAGTATGTTTGTACAATGTTGCAACAGTGAGTATGTTTGTACAATCTTGCAACAGTGAGTATGTTTGTACAATCTTGCAACAGTGAGTATGTTTGCACAATCTTGTACCAGTGAGTATGTTTGTACAATCTTGTACCAGTGTGTATGTTTGTACAATTTTGCAACAGTGTGTATGTTTGTACAATCTTGTACCAGTGAGTATGTTTGTACAATCTTGCAACAGTGAGTATGTTTGTACAATCTTGTACCAGTGAGTATGTTTGCACAATCTTGTACCTGTGAGTAAGTTTGTACAATCTTGCAACAGTGTGTATGTTTGTACAATCTTGCAACAGTGAGTATGTTTGTACAATCTTGCAACAGTGAGTATGTTTGCACAATCTTGTACCAGTGAGTATGTTTGTACAATCTTGTACCAGTGAGTATGTTTGTACAATCTTGCAACAGTGAGTATGTTTGTACAATGTTGCAACAGTGAGTATGTTTGTACAATCTTGTACCAGTGAGTATGTTTGCACAATCTTGTACCAGTGAGTATGTTTGTACAATCTTGCAACAGTGAGTATGTTTGTACAATGTTGCAACAGTGAGTATGTTTGTACAATCTTGCAACAGTGAGTATGTTTGTAGAATCTTGTACCAGTGAGTATGTTTGTACAATCTTGCAACAGTGTGTATGTTTGTACAATCTTGTACCAGTGAGTATGTTTGTACAATCTTGCAACAGTGAGTATGTTTGTACAATCTTGCAACAGTGTGTATGTTAGTACAATCTTGTACCAGTGAGTATGTTTGTACAATCTTGCAACAGTGAGAATGTTTGTAGAATCTTGCAACAGTGGGTATGTTTGTACAATCTTGCAACAGTGAGTATGTTTGTACAATCTTGTACCAGTGAGTATGTTTGTACAATCTTGTACCAGTGTGTATGTTTGTACAATCTTGCAACAGTGTGTATGTTTGCACAATCTTGTACCAGTGAGTATGTTTGTACAATCTTGCAACAGTGTGTATGTTTGTACAATCTTGTACCAGTGAGTATGTTTGCACAATCTTGTCCCAGTGAGTATGATTGTACAATGTTGCAACAGTGTGTATGTTTGTACAATCTTGTACCAGTGAGTATGTTTGCACAATCTTGTCCCAGTGAGTATTTTTGTACAATGTTGCAACAGTGAGTATGTTTGTACAATCTTGTACCAGTGAGTATGTTTGTGCAATCTTGTACCAGTGAGTATGTTTGTACAATCTTGCAACAGTGAGTATGTTTGTACAATGTTGCAACAGTGAGTATGTTTGTACAATCTTGCAACAGTGAGTATGTTTGTACAATGTTGTACCAGTGAGTATGTTTGTACAATCTTGTAACAGTGAGTATGTTTGCACAATCTTGTACCAGTGAGTATGTTTGTACAATGTTGCAACAGTGAGTATGTTTGTACAATCTTGTACCAGTGAATATGTTTGCACAATCTTGTACCAGTGAGTATGTTTGTACAATGTTGCAACAGTGATTATGTTTGTACAATCTTGCAACAGTGAGTATGTTTGTACAATCTTGCAACAGTGAGTATGTTTGTACAATCTTGTACCAGTGAGTATGTTTGTACAATCTTGTACCAGTGTGTATGTTTGTACAATCTTGCAACAGTGTGTATGTTTGTACAATCTTGTACCAGTGAGTATGTTTGTACAATCTTGCAACAGTGAGTATGTTTGTACAATCTTGTACCAGTGAGTATGTTTGCACAATCTTGTACCAGTGAGTATGTTTGTACAATGTTGCAACAGTGAGTATGTTTGTACAATCTTGCAACAGTGAGTATGTTTGTACAATCTTGCAACAGTGAGTATGTTTGTACAATCTTGTACCAGTGAGTATGTTTGTACAATCTTGTACCCGTGAGTATGTTTGCACAATCTTGTACCAGTGAGTATGTTTGTACAATGTTGCAACAGTGAGTATGTTTGTACAATCTTGCAACAGTGAGTATGTTTGTACAATCTTGCAACAGTGAGTATGTTTGCACAATCTTGTACCAGTGAGTATGTTTGTACAATCTTGTACCAGTGTGTATGTTTGTACAATTTTGCAACAGTGTGTATGTTTGTACAATCTTGTACCAGTGAGTATGTTTGTACAATCTTGTACCAGTGAGTATGTTTGTACAATGTTGCAACAGTGAGTATGTTTGTACAATCTTGTACCAGTGAGTATGTTTGTACAATGTTGCAACAGTGAGTATGTTTGTACAATCTTGTACCAGTGAGTATGTTTGTACAATGTTGCAACAGTGAGTATGTTTGTACAATCTTGCAACAGTGAGTATGTTTGTACAATCTTGCAACAGTGAGTATGTTTGCACAATCTTGTACCAGTGAGTATGTTTGTACAATCTTGTACCAGTGTGTATGTTTGTACAATTTTGCAACAGTGTGTATGTTTGTACAATCTTGTACCAGTGAGTATGTTTGTACAATCTTGCAACAGTGAGTATGTTTGTACAATCTTGTACCAGTGAGTATGTTTGCACAATCTTGTACCTGTGAGTAAGTTTGTACAATCTTGCAACAGTGTGTATGTTTGTACAATCTTGCAACAGTGAGTATGTTTGTACAATCTTGCAACAGTGAGTATGTTTGCACAATCTTGTACCAGTGAGTATGTTTGTACAATCTTGTACCAGTGAGTATGTTTGTACAATCTTGCAACAGTGAGTATGTTTGTACAATGTTGCAACAGTGAGTATGTTTGTACAATCTTGTACCAGTGAGTATGTTTGCACAATCTTGTACCAGTGAGTATGTTTGTACAATCTTGCAACAGTGAGTATGTTTGTACAATGTTGCAACAGTGAGTATGTTTGTACAATCTTGCAACAGTGAGTATGTTTGTAGAATCTTGTACCAGTGAGTATGTTTGTACAATCTTGCAACAGTGTGTATGTTTGTACAATCTTGTACCAGTGAGTATGTTTGTACAATCTTGCAACAGTGAGTATGTTTGTACAATCTTGCAACAGTGTGTATGTTAGTACAATCTTGTACCAGTGAGTATGTTTGTACAATCTTGCAACAGTGAGTATGTTTGTACAAGCTTGCAACAGTGGGTATGTTTGTACAATCTTGCAACAGTGAGTATGTTTGTACAATCTTGTACCAGTGAGTATGTTTGTACAATCTTGTACCAGTGTGTATGTTTGTACAATCTTGCAACAGTGTGTATGTTTGCACAATCTTGTACCAGTGAGTATGTTTGTACAATCTTGCAACAGTGTGTATGTTTGTACAATCTTGTACCAGTGAGTATGTTTGCACAATCTTGTCCCAGTGAGTATGATTGTACAATGTTGCAACAGTGTGTATGTTTGTACAATCTTGTACCAGTGAGTATGTTTGCACAATCTTGTCCCAGTGAGTATTTTTGTACAATGTTGCAACAGTGAGTATGTTTGTACAATCTTGTACCAGTGAGTATGTTTGTGCAATCTTGTACCAGTGAGTATGTTTGTACAATCTTGCAACTGTGAGTATGTTTGTACAATGTTGCAACAGTGAGTATGTTTGTACAATCTTGCAACAGTGAGTATGTTTGTACAATGTTGTACCAGTGAGTATGTTTGTACAATCTTGTAACAGTGAGTATGTTTGCACAATCTTGTACCAGTGAGTATGTTTGTACAATGTTGCAACAGTGAGTATGTTTGTACAATCTTGTACCAGTGAATATGTTTGCACAATCTTGTACCAGTGAGTATGTTTGTACAATGTTGCAACAGTGATTATGTTTGTACAATCTTGCAACAGTGAGTATGTTTGTACAATCTTGCAACAGTGAGTATGTTTGTACAATCTTGTACCAGTGAGTATGTTTGTACAATCTTGTACCAGTGTGTATGTTTGTACAATCTTGCAACAGTGTGTATGTTTGTACAATCTTGTACCAGTGAGTATGTTTGTACAATCTTGCAACAGTGAGTATGTTTGTACAATCTTGTACCAGTGAGTATGTTTGCACAATCTTGTACCAGTGAGTATGTTTGTACAATGTTGCAACAGTGAGTATGTTTGTACAATCTTGCAACAGTGAGTATGTTTGTACAATCTTGCAACAGTGAGTATGTTTGTACAATCTTGTACCAGTGAGTATGTTTGTACAATCTTGTACCCGTGAGTATGTTTGCACAATCTTGTACCAGTGAGTATGTTTGTACAATGTTGCAACAGTGAGTATGTTTGTACAATCTTGTACCAGTGAGTATGTTTGCACAATCTTGTACCAGTGAGTATGTTTGTACAATGTTGCAACAGTGAGTATGTTTGTACAATCTTGCAACAGTGAGTATGTTTGTACAATCTTGCAACAGTGAGTATGTTTGTACAATCTTGTACCAGTGAGTACGTTTGTACAATCTTGTACCAGTGTGTATGTTTGTACAATGTTGCAACAGTGTGTATGTTTGTCCAATCTTGTACCAGTGAGTATGTTTGTACACTCTTGCAACAGTGAGTATGTTTGTACAATCTTGTACCAGTGAGTATGTTTGCACAATCTTGTCCCAGTGAGTATGTTTGTACAATGTTGCAACAGTGAGTATGTTTGTACAATCTTGTACCAGTGAGTATGTTTGCACAATCTTGTACCAGTGAGTATGTTTGTACAATGTTGCAACAGTGAGTATGTTTGTACAATCTTGCAACAGTGAGTATGTTTGTACAATCTTGCAACAGTGAGTATGTTTGTACAATCTTGTACCAGTGAGTATGTTTGTACAATCTTTTACCAGTGTGTATGTTTGTACAATCTTGCAACAGTGTGTATGTTTGTACAATCTTGTACCAGTGAGTATGTTTGTACAAACTTGCAACAGTTAGTATGTTTGTACAATCTTGTACCAGTGAGTATGTTTGCACAATCTTGTACCAGTGAGTAAGTTTGTACAATCTTGCAACAGTGTGTATGTTTGTACAATCTTGCAACAGTGAGTATGTTTGTACAATCTTGCAACAGTGAGTATGTTTGCACAATCTTGTACCAGTGAGTATGTTTGTACAATCTTGGACCAGTGAGTATGTTTGTACAATCTTGCAACAGTGAGTATCTTTGCACAATGTTGCAACAGTGAGTATGTTTGTACAATCTTGTACCAGTGAGTATGTTTGTACAATCTTGTACCAGTGAGTATGTTTGTACAATCTTGCAACAGTGAGTATGTTTGTCCAATGTTGCACCAGTGAATATGTTTGTACAATCTTGCAACAGTGAGTATGTTTGTACAATCTTGTACCAGTGAGTATGTTTGTACAATCTTGCAACAGTGTGTATGTTTGTACAATCTTGTACCAGTGAGTATGTTTGTACAATCTTGCAACAGTGAGTATGTTTGTGCAATCTTGCAACAGTGTGTATGTTTGTACAATCTTGTAACAGTATGTATGTTTGTACAATCTTGTAACAGTGTGTATGTTTGTATAATCTTGCAACAGTGTGTATGTTTGTACAATCTTGTAACAGTGTGTATGTTTGTATAATCTTGCAACAGTGTGTATGTTTGTATAATCTTGCAACAGTGTGTATGTTTGTATAATCTTGCAACAGTGTGTATGTTTGTACAATCTTCCAGCAGTGTGTATGTTTGTACAATCTTGTAACAGTATGTATGTTTGTACAATCTTGTAGCAGTGTGTATGTTTGTATAATCTTGCAACAGTGAGTATGTTTGTACAATCTTGCAACAGTGTGTATGTTTGTACAATCTTGTAGCAGTGTGTATGTTTGTATAATCTTGCAACAGTGTATATGTTTGTACAATCTTCCAGCAGTGTGTATGTTTGTACAATCTTGTAACAGTATGTATGTTTGTACAATCTTGTACCAGTGAGTATGTTTGCACAATCTTGTAGCAATGTGTATGTTTGTACAATCTTGAGGCAGTGAGTATGTTTGTACAATCTTGTAACAGTGAGTACGTTTGGACAGTCTTGTAGCAATGTGTATGTTTGTACAATCTTGTAACAGTGAGTAAGTTTGTACAATCTTGTAACAGTGAGTATGTTTGTACAATCTTCCAGCAGTGTGTATGTTTGTACAATCTTGTAACAGTATGTATGTTTGTACAATCTTGTAGCAGTGTGTATGTTTGTATAATCTTGCAACAGTGAGTATGTTTGTACAATCTTCCAGCAGTGTGTATGTTTGTACAATCTTGTAACAGTATGTATGTTTGTACAATCTTGTAGCAGTGTGTATGTTTGTATAATCTTGCAACAGTGAGTATGTTTGTACAATCTTGCAACAATGTGTATGTTTGTACAATCTTGTAGCAGTGTGTATGTTTGTATAATCTTGCAACAGTGTGTATGTTTGTACAATCTTCCAGCAGTGTGTATGTTTGTACAATCTTGTAACAGTATGTATGTTTGTACAATCTTGTACCAGTGAGTATGTTTGTACAATCTTGTAACAGTGTGTATGTTTGCACAATCTTGTAGCAATGTGTATGTTTGTACAATCTTGAAGCAGTGAGTATGTTTGTACAATCTTGTAACAGTGAGTACGTTTGGACAGTCTTGTAGCAATGTGTATGTTTGTACAATCTTGTAACAGTGAGTAGGTTTGTACAATCTTGTAACTGTGAGTAAGTTTGTACAATCTTGTAACAGTGTGTATGTTTGTACAATCTTGTAACAGTGAGTATGTGTGTACAATCTTGTAAAAGTGAGTAAGTTTGTACAATCTTGTAACAGTGTGTATGTTTGTACAACCTTGTAACTGTGAGTATGTTTGTACAATCTTGTAGCAGTGTATATGTTTGTACAATCTTGTAACAGTGTGGATGTTTGTACAATCTTGTACCAGTGAGTATGTTTGTACAATGTTGCAACAGTAAGTATGTTTGTACAATCTTGCAACAGTGAGTATGTTTGTACAATCTTGTACCAGTGAGTATGTTTGTACAATCTTGCAACAGTGTGTATGTTTGTACAATCTTGTAGCAGTGTGTATGTTTGTATAATCTTGCAACAGTGTGTATGTTTGTACAATCTTGCAACAGTGTGTATGTTTGTACAATCTTGTACCAGTGAGTATGTTTGTACAATCTTGCAACAGTGAGTATGCTTGTACAATCTTGTACCAGTGAGTATGTTTGTACAATCTTGCAACAGTGTGTATGTTTGTATTATCCTGCAACAGTGTGTATGTTTGTACAATCTTCCAGCAGTGTGTATGTTTGTACAATCTTGTAACAGTATGTATGTTTGTACAATCTTGTACCAGTGAGTATGTTTGTACAATCTTGTACCAGTGAGTATGTTTGTACAATCTTGTAACAGTGAGTATGTTAGTACAATCTTGTAGCAATGTGTATGTTTGTACAATCTTGTCACAGTGAGTACGTTTGGACAGTCTTGTAGCAATGTGTATGTTTGTACAATCTTGTAACAGTGAGTAAGTTTGTACAATCTTGTAACAGTGTGTATATTTGTACAATCTTGTAACTGTCAGTATGTTTGTACAATCTTGTAGCAGTGTGTATGTTTGTACAATCTTGTAACAGTGTGTATGTTTGTACAATCTTGCAACAGTGTGTATGTTTGTACAATCTTGTACCAGTGAGTATGTTTGTACAATCTTGCAACAGTGAGTATGTTTGTACAATCTTGTACCAGTGAGTATGTTTGCACAATCTTGTACCAGTGAGTAAGTTTGTACAATCTTGCAACAGTGTGTATGTTTGTACAATCTTGCAACAGTGAGTATGTTTGTACAATCTTGCAACAGTGAGTATATTTGCACAATCTTGTACCAGTGAGTATGTTTGTACAATCTTGTACCAGTGAGTATGTTTGTACAATCTTGCAACAGTGAGTATGTTTGTACAATCTTGTACCAGTGAGTATGTTTGCACAATCTTGTACCAGTGAGTAAGTTTGTACAATCTTGCAACAGTGTGTATGTTTGTACAATCTTGCAACAGTGAGTATGTTTGTACAATCTTGCAACAGTGAGTATATTTGCACAATCTTGTACCAGTGAGTATGTTTGTACAATCTTGTACCAGTGAGTATGTTTGTACAATCTTGCAACAGTGAGTATGTTTGTACAATGTTGCAACAGTGAGTATGTTTGTACAATCTTGTACCAGTGAGTATGTTTGTACAATCTTGTACCAGTGAGTATGTTTGTACAATCTTGCAAAAGTGAGTATGTTTGTCCAATGTTGCACCAGTGAGTATGTTTGTACAATCTTGCAACAGTGAGTATGTTTGTACAATCTTGTACCAGTGAGTATGTTTGTACAATCTTGCAACAGTGAGTATGTTTGTACAATCTTGCAACAGTGTGTATGTTTGTACAATCTTGTAACAGTATGTATGTTTGTACAATCTTGTAACAGTGTGTATGTTTGTATAATCTTGCAACAGTGTGTATGTTTGTACAATCTTGTAACAGTGTGTATGTTTGTATAATCTTGCAACAGTGTGTATGTTTGTATAATCTTGCAACAGTGTGTATGTTTGTACAATCTTCCAGCAGTGTGTATGTTTGTACAATCTTGTAACAGTATGTATGTTTGTACAATCTTGTAACAGTGTGTATGTTTGTATAATCTTGCAACAGTGTGTTTTTTTGTATAATCTTGCAACAGTGTGTATGTTTGTACAATCTTCCAGCAGTGTGTATGTTTGTACAATCTTGTAACAGTATGTATGTTTGTACAATCTTGTAGCAGTGTGTATGTTTGTATAATCTTGCAACAGTGAGTATGTTTGTACAATCTTGCAACAGTGTGTATGTTTGTACAATCTTGTAGCAGTGTGTATGTTTGTATAATCTTGCAACAGTGTGTATGTTTGTACAATCTTCCAGCAGTGTGTATGTTTGTACAATCTTGTAACAGTATGTATGTTTGTACAATCTTGTACCAGTGAGTATGTTTGTACAATCTTGTAACAGTGTGTATGTTTGCACAATCTTGTAGCAATGTGTATGTTTGTACAATCTTGAAGCAGTGAGTATGTTTGTACAATCTTGTAACAGTGAGTACGTTTGGACAGTCTTGTAGCAATGTGTATGTTTGTACAATCTTGTAACAGTGAGTAAGTTTGTACAATCTTGTAACAGTGAGTATGTTTGTACAATCTTCCAGCAGTGTGTATGTTTGTACAATCTTGTAACAGTATGTATGTTTGTACAATCTTGTAGCAGTGTGTATGATTGTATAATCTTGCAACAGTGAGTATGTTTGTACAATCTTCCAGCAGTGTGTATGTTTGTACAATCTTGTAACAGTATGTATGTTTGTACAATCTTGTAGCAGTGTGTATGTTTGTATAATCTTGCAACAGTGAGTATGTTTGTACAATCTTGCAACAGTGTGTATGTTTGTACAATCTTGTAGCAGTGTGTATGTTTGTATAATCTTGCAACAGTGTGTATGTTTGTACAATCTTCCAGCAGTGTGTATGTTTTTACAATCTTGTAACAGGATGTATGTTTGTACAATCTTGTACCAGTGAGTATGTTTGTACAATCTTGTAACAGTGTGTATGTTTGTACAATCTTGTAGCAATGTGTATGTTTGTACAATCTTGAAGCAGTGAGTATGTTTGTACAATCTTGTAACAGTGAGTACGTTTGGACAGTCTTGTAGCAATGTGTATGTTTGTACAATCTTGTAACAGTGAGTAAGTTTGTACAATCTTGTAACTGTGAGTAAGTTTGTACAATCTTGTAACAGTGTGTATGTTTGTACAATCTTGTAACAGTGTGTATGTTTGTACAACCTTGTAACTGTGAGTATGTTTGTACAATCTTGTAGCAGTGAGTATGTTTGTACAATCTTGTACCAGTGAGTATGTTTGTACAATGTTGCAACAGTAAGTATGTTTGTACAATCTTGCAACAGTGAGTATGTTTGTACAATCTTGTACCAGTGAGTATGTTTGTACAATCTTGCAACAGTGTGTATGTTTGTATAATCTTGCAACAGTGTGTATGTTTGTACAATCTTCCAGCAGTGTGTATGTTTGTACAATCTTATAACAGTATGTATGTTTGTACAATCTTGTACCAGTGAGTATGATTGTACAATCTTGTACCAGTGAGTATGTTTGTACAATCTTGTAACAGTGAGTATGTTAGTACAATCTTGTAGCAATGTGTATGTTTGTACAATCTTGAAGCAGTGAGTATGTTTGTACAATCTTGTAACAGTGTGTATGTTTGTACAATCTTCCAGCAGTGTGTATGTTTGTACAATCTTATAACAGTATGTATGTTTGTACAATCTTGTACCAGTGAGTATGTTTGTACAATCTTGTACCAGTGAGTATGTTTGTACAATCTTGTAACAGTGAGTATGTTAGTACAATCTTGTAGCAATGTGTATGTTTGTACAATCTTGAAGCAGTGAGTATGTTTGTACAATCTTGTAACAGTGAGTACGTTTGGACAGTCTTGTAGCAATGTGTATGTTTGTACAATCTTGTAACAGTGAGTAAGTTTGTACAATCTTGTAACAGTGTGTATATTTGTACAATCTTGTAACTGTCAGTATGTTTGTACAATCTTGTAGCAGTGTGTATGTTTGTACAATCTTGTAACAGTGAGTATGTTTGTACAATCTTGTACCAGTGAGTATGTTTGTACAATCTTGTAACAGTGTGTATGTTTGTACAATCTTGTAACAGTGAGTAAGTTTGTACAATCTTGTAACAGTGTGTATGTTTGTACAATCTTGTAACAGTGAGTAAGTTTGTACAATCTTGTAACAGTGTGTATGTTTGTACAATCTTGTAACTGTGAGTATGTTTGTACAATCTTGTAGCAGTGAGTATGTTTGTACAATCATGTAACAGTGAGTAAGTTTGTACAATCTTGTAACAGTGTGTATGTTTGTACAACCTTGTAACTGTGAGTATGTTTGTACAATCTTGTAGCAGTGTATATGTTTGTACAATCTTGTAACAGTGTGGATGTTTGTACAATCTTGTACCAGTGAGTATGTTAGTACAATCTTGTAGCAATGTGTATGTTTGTACAATCTTGAAGCAGTGAGTATGTTTGTACAATCTTGTAACAGTGAGTACGTTTGGACAGTCTTGTAGCAATGTGTATGTTTGTACAATCTTGTAACAGTGGGTAAGTTTGTACAATCTTGTAACAGTGTGTATGTTTGTACAATCTTGTAACTGTGAGTATGTTTGTACAATCTTGTAGCAGTGTGTATGTTTGTACAATCTTGTAACAGTGAGTAGGTTTGTACAATCTTGTAACAGTGTGTATGTTTGTACAACCTTGTAACTGTGAGTATGTTTGTACAATCTTGTAGCAGTGTATATGTTTGTACAATCTTGTAGCAGTGTATATGTTTGTACAATCTTGTAACAGTGTGGATGTTTGTACAATCTTGTACCAGTGAGTATGTTTGTACAATGTTGCAACAGTAAGTATGTTTGTACAATCTTGCAAGAGTGAGTATGTTTGTACAATCTTGCAACAGTGTGTATGTTTGTACAATCTTGCAACAGTGTGTATGTTTGTACAATCTTGTACCAGTGAGTATGTTTGTACAATCTTGCAACAGTGAGTATGTTTGTACAATCTTGCAACAGTGTGTATGTTTGTACAATCTTGCAACAGTGAGTATGTTTGTACAATCTTGCAACAGTGTGTATGTTTGCACAATCTTGTACCAATGAGTATGTTTGTACAATCTTGTAGCAGTGTGTCTGTTTGTACAATCTTGTAACAGTGTGTCTGTTTGTACAATCTTGTAACAGTGTGTATGTTTGTACAATCTTGCAACAGTGTGTATGTTTGTACAATCTTGTAGCAGTGAGTATGTTTGTACCATCTTGTAACAGTATGTATGTTTGTACAATCTTGTACCAGTGAGTATGTTTGTACAATCTTGTAACAGTGTGTATGTTTGCACAATCTTGTAGCAATGTGTATGTTTGTACAATCTTGAAGCAGTGAGTATGTTTGTACAATCTTGTAACAGTGAGTACGTTTGGACAGTCTTGTAGCAATGTGTATGTTTGTACAATCTTGTAACAGTGAGTAAGTTTGTACAATCTTGTAACAGTGAGTATGTTTGTACAATCTTCCAGCAGTGTGTATGTTTGTACAATCTTGTAACAGTATGTATGTTTGTACAATCTTGTAGCAGTGTGTATGATTGTATAATCTTGCAACAGTGAGTATGTTTGTACAATCTTCCAGCAGTGTGTATGTTTGTACAATCTTGTAACAGTATGTATGTTTGTACAATCTTGTACCAGTGAGTATGTTTGTACAATCTTGTAACAGTGTGTATGTTTGCACAATCTTGTAGCAATGTGTATGTTTGTACAATCTTGAAGCAGTGAGTATGTTTGTACAATCTTGTAACAGTGAGTACGTTTGGACAGTCTTGTAGCAATGTGTATGTTTGTACAATCTTGTAACAGTGAGTAAGTTTGTACAATCTTGTAACAGTGAGTATGTTTGTACAATCTTCCAGCAGTGTGTATGTTTGTACAATCTTGTAACAGTATGTATGTTTGTACAATCTTGTAGCAGTGTGTATGTTTGTATAATCTTGCAACAGTGAGTATGTTTGTACAATCTTGCAACAGTGTGTATGTTTGTACAATCTTGTAGCAGTGTGTATGTTTGTACAATCTTCCAGCAGTGTGTATGTTTTTACAATCTTGTAACAGGATGTATGTTTGTACAATCTTGTACCAGTGAGTATGTTTGTACAATCTTGTAACAGTGTGTATGTTTGCACAATCTTGTAGCAATGTGTATGTTTGTACAATCTTGAAGCAGTGAGTATGTTTGTATAATCTTGTAACAGTGAGTACGTTTGGACAGTCTTGTAGCAATGTGTATGTTTGTACAATCTTGTAACAGTGAGTAAGTTTGTACAATCTTGTAACTGTGAGTAAGTTTGTACAATCTTGTAACAGTGTGTATGTTTGTACAACCTTGTAACTGTGAGTATGTTTGTACAATCTTGTAGCAGTGAGTATGTTTGTACAATCTTGTACCAGTGAGTATGTTTGTACAATGTTGCAACAGTAAGTATGTTTGTACAATCTTGCAACAGTGAGTATGTTTGTACAATCTTGTACCAGTGAGTATGTTTGTACAATCTTGCAACAGTGTGTATGTTTGTACAATCTTGTAGCAGTGTGTATGTTTGTATAATCTTGCAACAGTGTGTATGTTTGTACAATCTTGCAACAGTGTGTATGTTTGTACAAACTTGTACCAGTGAGTATGTTTGTACAATCTTGCAACAGTGAGTATGTTTGTACAATCTTGTACCAGTGAGTATGTTTGTACAATCTTGCAACAGTGTGTATGTTTGTATAATCTTGCAACAGTGTGTATGTTTGTACAATCTTCCAGCAGTGTGTATGTTTGTACAATCTTATAACAGTATGTATGTTTGTACAATCTTGTACCAGTGAGTATGTTTGTACAATCTTGTACCAGTGAGTATGTTTGTACAATCTTGTAACAGTGAGTATGTTAGTACAATCTTGTAGCAATGTGTATGTTTGTACAATCTTGAAGCAGTGAGTATGTTTGTACAATCTTGTAACAGTGAGTACGTTTGGACAGTCTTGTAGCAATGTGTATGTTTGTACAATCTTGTAACAGTGAGTAAGTTTGTACAATCTTGTAACAGTGTGTATATTTGTACAATCTTGTAACTGTCAGTATGTTTGTACAATCTTGTAGCAGTGTGTATGTTTGTACAATCTTGTAACAGTGAGTATGTTTGTACAATCTTGTACCAGTGAGTATGTTTGTACAATCTTGTAACAGTGTGTATGTTTGTACAATCTTGTAACAGTGAGTAAGTTTGTACAATCTTGTAACAGTGTGTATGTTTGTACAATCTTGTAACAGTGAGTAAGTTTGTACAATCTTGTAACAGTGTGTATGTTTGTACAATCTTGTAACTGTGAGTATGTTTGTACAATCTTGTAGCAGTGAGTATGTTTGTACAATCATGTAACAGTGAGTAAGTTTGTACAATCTTGTAACAGTGTGTATGTTTGTACAACCTTGTAACTGTGAGTATGTTTGTACAATCTTGTAGCAGTGTATATGTTTGTACAATCTTGTAACAGTGTGGATGTTTGTACAATCTTGTACCAGTGAGTATGTTAGTACAATCTTGTAGCAATGTGTATGTTTGTACAATCTTGAAGCAGTGAGTATGTTTGTACAATCTTGTAACAGTGAGTACGTTTGGACAGTCTTGTAGCAATGTGTATGTTTGTACAATCTTGTAACAGTGAGTAAGTTTGTACAATCTTGTAACAGTGTGTATGTTTGTACAATCTTGTAACTGTGAGTATGTTTGTACAATCTTGTAGCAGTGTGTATGTTTGTACAATCTTGTAACAGTGAGTAAGTTTGTACAATCTTGTAACAGTGTGTATGTTTGTACAACCTTGTAACTGTGAGTATGTTTGTACAATCTTGTAGCAGTGTATATGTTTGTACAATCTTGTAACAGTGTGGATGTTTGTACAATCTTGTACCAGTGAGTATGTTTGTACAATGTTGCAACAGTAAGTATGTTTGTACAATCTTGCAAGAGTGAGTATGTTTGTACAATCTTGCAACAGTGTGTATGTTTGTACAATCTTGCAACAGTGTGTATGTTTGTACAATCTTGTACCAGTGAGTATGTTTGTACAATCTTGCAACAGTGAGTATGTTTGTACAATCTTGCAACAGTGTGTATGTTTGTACAATCTTGCAACAGTGAGTATGTTTGTACAATCTTGCAACAGTGTGTATGTTTGCACAATCTTGTACCAATGAGTATGTTTGTACAATCTTGTAGCAGTGTGTCTGTTTGTACAATCTTGTAACAGTGTGTCTGTTTGTACAATCTTGTAACAGTGTGTATGTTTGTACAATCTTGCAACAGTGTGTATGTTTGTACAATCTTGTAGCAGTGAGTATGTTTGTACAATCTTGTAACAGTATGTATGTTTGTACAATCTTGTACCAGTGAGTATGTTTGTACAATCTTGTAACAGTGTGTATGTTTGCACAATCTTGTAGCAATGTGTATGTTTGTACAATCTTGAAGCAGTGAGTATGTTTGTACAATCTTGTAACAGTGAGTACGTTTGGACAGTCTTGTAGCAATGTGTATGTTTGTACAATCTTGTAACAGTGAGTAAGTTTGTACAATCTTGTAACAGTGAGTATGTTTGTACAATCTTCCAGCAGTGTGTATGTTTGTACAATCTTGTAACAGTATGTATGTTTGTACAATCTTGTAGCAGTGTGTATGATTGTATAATCTTGCAACAGTGAGTATGTTTGTACAATCTTCCAGCAGTGTGTATGTTTGTACAATCTTGTAACAGTATGTATGTTTGTACAATCTTGTAGCAGTGTGTATGTTTGTATAATCTTGCAACAGTGAGTATGTTTGTACAATCTTGCAACAGTGTGTATGTTTGTACAATCTTGTAGCAGTGTGTATGTTTGTATAATCTTGCAACAGTGTGTATGTTTGTACAATCTTCCAGCAGTGTGTATGTTTTTACAATCTTGTAACAGGATGTATGTTTGTACAATCTTGTACCAGTGAGTATGTTTGTACAATCTTGTACCAGTGAGTATGTTTGTACAATGTTGCAACAGTAAGTATGTTTGTACAATCTTGCAACAGTGAGTATGTTTGTACAATCTTGTACCAGTGAGTATGTTTGTACAATCTTGCAACAGTGTGTATGTTTGTACAATCTTGTAGCAGTGTGTATGTTTGTATAATCTTGCAACAGTGTGTATGTTTGTACAATCTTGCAACAGTGTGTATGTTTGTACAATCTTGTACCAGTGAGTATGTTTGTACAATCTTGTACCAGTGAGTATGTTTGTACAATGTTGCAACAGTAAGTATGTTTGTACAATCTTGCAACAGTGAGTATGTTTGTACAATCTTGTACCAGTGAGTATGTTTGTACAATCTTGCAACAGTGTGTATGTTTGTACAATCTTGTAGCAGTGTGTATGTTTGTATAATCTTGCAACAGTGTGTATGTTTGTACAATCTTGCAACAGTGTGTATGTTTGTACAATCTTGTACCAGTGAGTATGTTTGTACAATCTTGCAACAGTGAGTATGTTTGTACAATCTTGTACCAGTGAGTATGTTTGTACAATCTTGCAACAGTGTGTATGTTTGTATAATCTTGCAACAGTGTGTATGTTTGTACAATCTTCCAGCAGTGTGTATGTTTGTACAATCTTATAACAGTATGTATGTTTGTACAATCTTGTACCAGTGAGTATGTTTGTACAATCTTGTACCAGTGAGTATGTTTGTACAATCTTGTAACAGTGAGTATGTTAGTACAATCTTGTAGCAATGTGTATGTTTGTACAATCTTGAAGCAGTGAGTATGTTTGTACAATCTTGTAACAGTGAGTACGTTTGGACAGTCTTGTAGCAATGTGTATGTTTGTACAATCTTGTAACAGTGAGTAAGTTTGTACAATCTTGTAACAGTGTGTATATTTGTACAATCTTGTAACTGTCAGTATGTTTGTACAATCTTGTAGCAGTGTGTATGTTTGTACAATCTTGTAACAGTGAGTATGTTTGTACAATCTTGTACCAGTGAGTATGTTTGTACAATCTTGTAACAGTGTGTATGTTTGTACAATCTTGTAACAGTGAGTAAGTTTGTACAATCTTGTAACAGTGTGTATGTTTGTACAATCTTGTAACAGTGAGTAAGTTTGTACAATCTTGTAACAGTGTGTATGTTTGTACAATCTTGTAACTGTGAGTATGTTTGTACAATCTTGTAGCAGTGAGTATGTTTGTACAATCATGTAACAGTGAGTAAGTTTGTACAATCTTGTAACAGTGTGTATGTTTGTACAACCTTGTAACTGTGAGTATGTTTGTACAATCTTGTAGCAGTGTATATGTTTGTACAATCTTGTAACAGTGTGGATGTTTGTACAATCTTGTACCAGTGAGTATGTTAGTACAATCTTGTAGCAATGTGTATGTTTGTACAATCTTGAAGCAGTGAGTATGTTTGTACAATCTTGTAACAGTGAGTACGTTTGGACAGTCTTGTAGCAATGTGTATGTTTGTACAATCTTGTAACAGTGAGTAAGTTTGTACAATCTTGTAACAGTGTGTATGTTTGTACAATCTTGTAACTGTGAGTATGTTTGTACAATCTTGTAGCAGTGTGTATGTTTGTACAATCTTGTAACAGTGAGTAAGTTTGTACAATCTTGTAACAGTGTGTATGTTTGTACAACCTTGTAACTGTGAGTATGTTTGTACAATCTTGTAGCAGTGTATATGTTTGTACAATCTTGTAGCAGTGTATATGTTTGTACAATCTTGTAACAGTGTGGATGTTTGTACAATCTTGTACCAGTGAGTATGTTTGTACAATGTTGCAACAGTAAGTATGTTTGTACAATCTTGCAAGAGTGAGTATGTTTGTACAATCTTGCAACAGTGTGTATGTTTGTACAATCTTGCAACAGTGTGTATGTTTGTACAATCTTGTACCAGTGAGTATGTTTGTACAATCTTGCAACAGTGAGTATGTTTGTACAATCTTGCAACAGTGTGTATGTTTGTACAATCTTGCAACAGTGAGTATGTTTGTACAATCTTGCAACAGTGTGTATGTTTGCACAATCTTGTACCAATGAGTATGTTTGTACAATCTTGTAGCAGTGTGTCTGTTTGTACAATCTTGTAACAGTGTGTCTGTTTGTACAATCTTGTAACAGTGTGTATGTTTGTACAATCTTGCAACAGTGTGTATGTTTGTACAATCTTGTAGCAGTGAGTATGTTTGTACAATCTTGTAACAGTATGTATGTTTGTACAATCTTGTACCAGTGAGTATGTTTGTACAATCTTGTAACAGTGTGTATGTTTGCACAATCTTGTAGCAATGTGTATGTTTGTACAATCTTGAAGCAGTGAGTATGTTTGTACAATCTTGTAACAGTGAGTACGTTTGGACAGTCTTGTAGCAATGTGTATGTTTGTACAATCTTGTAACAGTGAGTAAGTTTGTACAATCTTGTAACAGTGAGTATGTTTGTACAATCTTCCAGCAGTGTGTATGTTTGTACAATCTTGTAACAGTATGTATGTTTGTACAATCTTGTAGCAGTGTGTATGATTGTATAATCTTGCAACAGTGAGTATGTTTGTACAATCTTCCAGCAGTGTGTATGTTTGTACAATCTTGTAACAGTATGTATGTTTGTACAATCTTGTAGCAGTGTGTATGTTTGTATAATCTTGCAACAGTGAGTATGTTTGTACAATCTTGCAACAGTGTGTATGTTTGTACAATCTTGTAGCAGTGTGTATGTTTGTATAATCTTGCAACAGTGTGTATGTTTGTACAATCTTCCAGCAGTGTGTATGTTTTTACAATCTTGTAACAGGATGTATGTTTGTACAATCTTGTACCAGTGAGTATGTTTGTACAATCTTGTACCAGTGAGTATGTTTGTACAATGTTGCAACAGTAAGTATGTTTGTACAATCTTGCAACAGTGAGTATGTTTGTACAATCTTGTACCAGTGAGTATGTTTGTACAATCTTGCAACAGTGTGTATGTTTGTACAATCTTGTAGCAGTGTGTATGTTTGTATAATCTTGCAACAGTGTGTATGTTTGTACAATCTTGCAACAGTGTGTATGTTTGTACAATCTTGTACCAGTGAGTATGTTTGTACAATCTTGCAACAGTGAGTATGTTTGTACAATCTTGTACCAGTGAGTATGTTTGTACAATCTTGCAACAGTGTGTATGTTTGTATAATCTTGCAACAGTGTGTATGTTTGTACAATCTTCCAGCAGTGTGTATGTTTGTACAATCTTATAACAGTATGTATGTTTGTACAATCTTGTACCAGTGAGTATGTTTGTACAATCTTGTACCAGTGAGTATGTTTGTACAATCTTGTAACAGTGAGTATGTTAGTACAATCTTGTAGCAATGTGTATGTTTGTACAATCTTGAAGCAGTGAGTATGTTTGTACCATCTTGTAACAGTGAGTACGTTTGGACAGTCTTGTAGCAATGTGTATGTTTGTACAATCTTGTAACAGTGAGTAAGTTTGTACAATCTTGTAACAGTGTGTATATTTGTACAATCTTGTAACTGTCAGTATGTTTGTACAATCTTGTAGCAGTGTGTATGTTTGTACAATCTTGTAACAGTGAGTATGTTTGTACAATCTTGTACCAGTGAGTATGTTTGTACAATCTTGTAACAGTGTGTATGTTTGTACAATCTTGTAACAGTGAGTAAGTTTGTACAATCTTGTAACAGTGTGTATGTTTGTACAATCTTGTAACAGTGAGTAAGTTTGTACAATCTTGTAACAGTGTGTATGTTTGTACAATCTTGTAACTGTGAGTATGTTTGTACAATCTTGTAGCAGTGAGTATGTTTGTACAATCATGTAACAGTGAGTAAGTTTGTACAATCTTGTAACAGTGTGTATGTTTGTACAACCTTGTAACTGTGAGTATGTTTGTACAATCTTGTAGCAGTGTATATGTTTGTACAATCTTGTAACAGTGTGGATGTTTGTACAATCTTGTACCAGTGAGTATGTTAGTACAATCTTGTAGCAATGTGTATGTTTGTACAATCTTGAAGCAGTGAGTATGTTTGTACAATCTTGTAACAGTGAGTACGTTTGGACAGTCTTGTAGCAATGTGTATGTTTGTACAATCTTGTAACAGTGAGTAAGTTTGTACAATCTTGTAACAGTGTGTATGTTTGTACAATCTTGTAACTGTGAGTATGTTTGTACAATCTTGTAGCAGTGTGTATGTTTGTACAATCTTGTAACAGTGAGTAAGTTTGTACAATCTTGTAACAGTGTGTATGTTTGTACAACCTTGTAACTGTGAGTATGTTTGTACAATCTTGTAGCAGTGTATATGTTTGTACAATCTTGTAGCAGTGTATATGTTTGTACAATCTTGTAACAGTGTGGATGTTTGTACAATCTTGTACCAGTGAGTATGTTTGTACAATGTTGCAACAGTAAGTATGTTTGTACAATCTTGCAAGAGTGAGTATGTTTGTACAATCTTGCAACAGTGTGTATGTTTGTACAATCTTGCAACAGTGTGTATGTTTGTACAATCTTGTACCAGTGAGTATGTTTGTACAATCTTGCAACAGTGAGTATGTTTGTACAATCTTGCAACAGTGTGTATGTTTGTACAATCTTGCAACAGTGAGTATGTTTGTACAATCTTGCAACAGTGTGTATGTTTGCACAATCTTGTACCAATGAGTATGTTTGTACAATCTTGTAGCAGTGTGTCTGTTTGTACAATCTTGTAACAGTGTGTCTGTTTGTACAATCTTGTAACAGTGTGTATGTTTGTACAATCTTGCAACAGTGTGTATGTTTGTACAATCTTGTAGCAGTGAGTATGTTTGTACAATCTTGTAACAGTATGTATGTTTGTACAATCTTGTACCAGTGAGTATGTTTGTACAATCTTGTAACAGTGTGTATGTTTGCACAATCTTGTAGCAATGTGTATGTTTGTACAATCTTGAAGCAGTGAGTATGTTTGTACAATCTTGTAACAGTGAGTACGTTTGGACAGTCTTGTAGCAATGTGTATGTTTGTACAATCTTGTAACAGTGAGTAAGTTTGTACAATCTTGTAACAGTGAGTATGTTTGTACAATCTTCCAGCAGTGTGTATGTTTGTACAATCTTGTAACAGTATGTATGTTTGTACAATCTTGTAGCAGTGTGTATGATTGTATAATCTTGCAACAGTGAGTATGTTTGTACAATCTTCCAGCAGTGTGTATGTTTGTACAATCTTGTAACAGTATGTATGTTTGTACAATCTTGTAGCAGTGTGTATGTTTGTATAATCTTGCAACAGTGAGTATGTTTGTACAATCTTGCAACAGTGTGTATGTTTGTACAATCTTGTAGCAGTGTGTATGTTTGTATAATCTTGCAACAGTGTGTATGTTTGTACAATCTTCCAGCAGTGTGTATGTTTTTACAATCTTGTAACAGGATGTATGTTTGTACAATCTTGTACCAGTGAGTATGTTTGTACAATCTTGTAACAGTGTGTATGTTTGCACAATCTTGTAGCAATGTGTATGTTTGTACAATCTTGAAGCAGTGAGTATGTTTGTACAATCTTGTAACAGTGAGTACGTTTGGACAGTCTTGTAGCAATGTGTATGTTTGTACAATCTTGTAACAGTGAGTAAGTTTGTACAATCTTGTAACAGTGAGTAAGTTTGTACAATCTTGTAACAGTGTGTATATTTGTACAATCTTGTAACTGTCAGTATGTTTGTACAATCTTGTAGCAGTGTGTATGTTTGTACAATCTTGTAACAGTGAGTATGTTTGTACAATCTTGTACCAGTGAGTATGTTTGTACAATCTTGTAACAGTGTGTATGTTTGTACAATCTTGTAACAGTGAGTAAGTTTGTACAATCTTGTAACAGTGTGTATGTTTGTACAATCTTGTAACAGTGAGTAAGTTTGTACAATCTTGTAACAGTGTGTATGTTTGTACAATCTTGTAACTGTGAGTATGTTTGTACAATCTTGTAGCAGTGAGTATGTTTGTACAATCATGTAACAGTGAGTAAGTTTGTACAATCTTGTAACAGTGTGTATGTTTGTACAACCTTGTAACTGTGAGTATGTTTGTACAATCTTGTAGCAGTGTATATGTTTGTACAATCTTGTAACAGTGTGGATGTTTGTACAATCTTGTACCAGTGAGTATGTTAGTACAATCTTGTAGCAATGTGTATGTTTGTACAATCTTGAAGCAGTGAGTATGTTTGTACAATCTTGTAACAGTGAGTACGTTTGGACAGTCTTGTAGCAATGTGTATGTTTGTACAATCTTGTAACAGTGAGTAAGTTTGTACAATCTTGAAGCAGTGAGTATGTTTGTACAATCTTGTAACAGTGAGTACGTTTGGACAGTCTTGTAGCAATGTGTATGTTTGTACAATCTTGTAACAGTGAGTAAGTTTGTACAATCTTGTAACTGTGAGTAAGTTTGTACAATCTTGTAACAGTGTGTATGTTTGTACAATCTTGTAACAGTGTGTATGTTTGTACAACCTTGTAACTGTGAGTATGTTTGTACAATCTTGTAGCAGTGAGTATGTTTGTACAATCTTGTACCAGTGAGTATGTTTGTACAATGTTGCAACAGTAAGTATGTTTGTACAATCTTGCAACAGTGAGTATGTTTGTACAATCTTGTACCAGTGAGTATGTTTGTACAATCTTGCAACAGTGTGTATGTTTGTACAATCTTGTAGCAGTGTGTATGTTTGTATAATCTTGCAACAGTGTGTATGTTTGTACAATCTTGCAACAGTGTGTATGTTTGTACAATCTTGTACCAGTGAGTATGTTTGTACAATCTTGCAACAGTGAGTATGTTTGTACAATCTTGTACCAGTGAGTATGTTTGTACAATCTTGCAATAGTGTGTATGTTTGTATAATCTTGCAACAGTGTGTATGTTTGTACAATCTTCCAGCAGTGTGTATGTTTGTACAATCTTATAACAGTATGTATGTTTGTACAATCTTGTACCAGTGAGTATGTTTGTACAATCTTGTACCAGTGAGTATGTTTGTACAATCTTGTAACAGTGAGTATGTTAGTACAATCTTGTAGCAATGTGTATGTTTGTACAATCTTGAAGCAGTGAGTATGTTTGTACAATCTTGTAACAGTGAGTACGTTTGGACAGTCTTGTAGCAATGTGTATGTTTGTACAATCTTGTAACAGTGAGTAAGTTTGTACAATCTTGTAACAGTGTGTATATTTGTACAATCTTGTAACTGTCAGTATGTTTGTACAATCTTGTAGCAGTGTGTATGTTTGTACAATCTTGTAACAGTGAGTATGTTTGTACAATCTTGTACCAGTGAGTATGTTTGTACAATCTTGTAACAGTGTGTATGTTTGTACAATCTTGTAACAGTGAGTAAGTTTGTACAATCTTGTAACAGTGTGTATGTTTGTACAATCTTGTAACAGTGAGTAAGTTTGTACAATCTTGTAACAGTGTGTATGTTTGTACAATCTTGTAACTGTGAGTATGTTTGTACAATCTTGTAGCAGTGAGTATGTTTGTACAATCTTGTAACAGTGAGTAAGTTTGTACAATCTTGTAACAGTGTGTATGTTTGTACAACCTTGTAACTGTGAGTATGTTTGTACAATCTTGTAGCAGTGTATATGTTTGTACAATCTTGTAACAGTGTGGATGTTTGTACAATCTTGTACCAGTGAGTATGTTAGTACAATCTTGTAGCAATGTGTATGTTTGTACAATCTTGAAGCAGTGAGTATGTTTGTACAATCTTGTAACAGTGAGTACGTTTGGACAGTCTTGTAGCAATGTGTATGTTTGTACAATCTTGTAACAGTGAGTAAGTTTGTACAATCTTGTAACAGTGTGTATGTTTGTACAATCTTGTAACTGTGAGTATGTTTGTACAATCTTGTAGCAGTGTGTATGTTTGTACAATCTTGTAACAGTGAGTAAGTTTGTACAATCTTGTAACAGTGTGTATGTTTGTACAACCTTGTAACTGTGAGTATGTTTGTACAATCTTGTAGCAGTGTATATGTTTGTACAATCTTGTAGCAGTGTATATGTTTGTACAATCTTGTAACAGTGTGGATGTTTGTACAATCTTGTACCAGTGAGTATGTTTGTACAATGTTGCAACAGTAAGTATGTTTGTACAATCTTGCAAGAGTGAGTATGTTTGTACAATCTTGCAACAGTGTGTATGTTTGTACAATCTTGCAACAGTGTGTATGTTTGTACAATCTTGTACCAGTGAGTATGTTTGTACAATCTTGCAACAGTGAGTATGTTTGTACAATCTTGCAACAGTGTGTATGTTTGTACAATCTTGCAACAGTGAGTATGTTTGTACAATCTTGCAAGAGTGTGTATGTTTGCACAATCTTGTACCAATGAGTATGTTTGTACAATCTTGTAGCAGTGTGTCTGTTTGTACAATCTTGTAACAGTGTGTCTGTTTGTACAATCTTGTAACAGTGTGTATGTTTGTACAATCTTGCAACAGTGTGTATGTTTGTACAATCTTGTAGCAGTGAGTATGTTTGTACAATCTTGTAACAGTGTGTCTGTTTGTACAATCTTGTAACAGTGTGTCTGTTTGTACAATCTTGTACCAGTGTGTATGTTCGTACAGTCTTGCAACAGTGTGTCTGTTTGCACAATCTTGTAACAGTGTGTATGTTTGTACGATCTTGTACCAAAGAGTATGTTTGTACAATCTTGCAACAGTGAGTATGTTTGTACAATCTTGTACCAGTGAGTATGTTTGTTCAATCTTGTACCAGTGAGTATGTTTGTACAATCTTGTACCAGTGAGTATGTTTGTACAATCTTGCAACAGTGAGTATGTTTGTACAATGTTGCAGCAGTGTGTATGTTTGTACAATCTTGTACCAGTGAGTATGTTTGTACAATCTTGTACCAGTGAGTATGTTTGTACAATCTTGCAACAGTGAGTATGTTTGTCCAATCTTGTACCAGTGAGTATGTTTGTACAATCTTGTACCAGTGAGTATGTTTGTACAATCTTGCAACAGTGAGTTTGTTTGTACAATCTTGGAACATTGTGTATGTTTGTACAATCTTGCAACAGTGAGTATGTTTGTACGATCTTGTACCAGTGAGTATGTTTGTACAATCTTGTAACAGTGTGTATGTTTGTACAATCTTGTAGCAGTGAGTATGTTTGTACAATCTTGTAACAGTGTGTCTGTTTGTACAATCTTGCAACAGTGTGTATGTTTGTACAATCTTGTACCAGTGAGTATGTTTGTACAATCTTGCAACAGTGAGTTTGTTTGTACAATCTTGGAACATTGTGTATGTTTGTACAATCTTGCAACAGTGAGTATGTTTGTACAATCTTGTACCAGTGAGTATGTTTGTACAATCTTGCAACAGTGAGTATGTTTGTACAATCTTGCAACAGTGAGTATGTTTGTACAATCTTGTATTAGTGAGTACGTTTGTACTATCTTGTACCAGTGTGTATGTTTGTACAATGTTGCAACAGTGTGTATGTTTGTCCAATCTTGTACCAGTGAGTATGTTTGTACACTCTTGCAACAGTGAGCATGTTTGTACAATCTTGTACCAGTGAGTATGTTTGCACAATCTTGTCCCAGTGAGTATGTTTGTACAATGTTGCAACAGTGAGTATGTTTGTACAATCTTGTACCAGTGAGTATGTTTGCACAATCTTGTACCAGTGAGTATGTTTGTACAATCTTGCAACAGTGAGTATGTTTGTACAATCTTGCAACAGTGAGTACGTTTGTACAATCTTGCAACAGTGAGTATGTTTGTACAATCTTGTACCAGTGAGTATGTTTGTACAATCTTTTACCAGTGTGTATGTTTGTACAATCTTGCAACAGTGTGTATGTTTGTACAATCTTGTACCAGTGAGTATGTTTGTACAATCTTGCAACAGTGAGTATGTTTGTACAATCTTGTACCAGTGAGTATGTTTGCACAATCTTGTACCAGTGAGTAAGTTTGTACAATCTTGCAACAGTGTGTATGTTTGTACAATCTTGCAACAGTGAGTATGTTTGTACAATCTTGCAACAGTGAGTATGTTTGCACAATCTTGTACCAGTGAGTATGTTTGTACAATCTTGGACCAGTGAGTATGTTTGTACAATCTTGCAACAGTGAGTATGTTTGTACAATGTTGCAACAGTGAGTATGTTTGTCCAATCTTGTACCAGTGAGTATGTTTGTACAATCTTGTACCAGTGAGTATGTTTGTACAATCTTGCAACAGTGAGTATGTTTGTCCAATGTTGCACCAGTGAGTATGTTTGTACAATCTTGCAACAGTGAGTATGTTTGTACAATCTTGTACCAGTGAGTATGTTTGTACAATCTTGCAACAGTGTGTATGTTTGTACAATCTTGTACCAGTGAGTATGTTTGTACAATCTTGCAACAGTGAGTATGTTTGTGCAATCTTGCAACAGTGTGTATGTTTGTACAATCTTGTAACAGTATGTATGTTTGTACAATCTTGTAACAGTGTGTATGTTTGTATAATCTTGCAACAGTGTGTATGTTTGTACAATCTTGTAACAGTGTGTATGTTTGTATAATCTTGCAACAGTGTGTATGTTTGTATAATCTTGCAACAGTGTGTATGTTTGTACAATCTTCCAGCAGTGTGTATGTTTGTACAATCTTGTAACAGTATGTATGTTTGTACAATCTTGTAACAGTGTGTATGTTTGTATAATCTTGCAACAGTGTGTTTGTTTGTATATTCTTGCAACAGTGTGTATGTTTGTACAATCTTCCAGCAGTGTGTATGTTTGTGCAATCTTGTAACAGTATGTATGTTTGTACAATCTTGTAGCAGTGTGTATGTTTGTATAATCTTGCAACAGTGAGTATGTTTGTACAATCTTGCAACAGTGTGTATGTTTGTACAATCTTGTAGCAGTGTGTATGTTTGTATAATCTTGCAACAGTGTGTATGTTTGTACAATCTTCCAGCAGTGTGTATGTTTGTACAATCTTGTAACAGTATGTATGTTTGTACAATCTTGTACCAGTGAGTATGTTTGTACAATCTTGTAACAGTGTGTATGTTTGCACAATCTTGTAGCAATGTGTATGTTTGTACAATCTTGAGGCAGTGAGTATGTTTGTACAATCTTGTAACAGTGAGTACGTTTGGACAGTCTTGTAGCAATGTGTATGTTTGTACAATCTTGTAACAGTGAGTAAGTTTGTACAATCTTGTAACAGTGAGTATGTTTGTACAATCTTCCAGCAGTGTGTATGTTTGTACAATCTTGTAACAGTATGTATGTTTGTACAATCTTGTAGCAGTGTGAATGTTTGTATAATCTTGCAACAGTGAGTATGTTTGTACAATCTTGTACCAGTGAGTATGTTTGTTCAATCTTGTACCAGTGAGTATGTTTGTACAATCTTGTACCAGTGAGTATGTTTGTACAATCTTGCAACAGTGAGTATGTTTGTACAATGTTGCAGCAGTGTGTATGTTTGTACAATCTTGTACCAGTGAGTATGTTTGTACAATCTTGTACCAGTGAGTATGTTTGTACAATCTTGCAACAGTGAGTATGTTTGTACAATCTTGTACCAGTGAGTATGTTTGTACAATCTTGTACCAGTGAGTATGTTTGTACAATCTTGCAACAGTGAGTTTGTTTGTACAATCTTGGAACATTGTGTATGTTTGTACAATCTTGCAACAGTGAGTATGTTTGTACGATCTTGTACCAGTGAGTATGTTTGTACAATCTTGTAACAGTGTGTATGTTTGTACAATCTTGTAGCAGTGAGTATGTTTGTACAATCTTGTAACAGTGTGTCTGTTTGTACAATCTTGCAACAGTGTGTATGTTTGTACAATCTTGTACCAGTGAGTATGTTTGTACAATCTTGCAACAGTGAGTTTGTTTGTACAATCTTGGAACATTGTGTATGTTTGTACAATCTTGCAACAGTGAGTATGTTTGTACAATCTTGTACCAGTGAGTATGTTTGTACAATCTTGCAACAGAGAGTATGTTTGTACAATCTTGCAACAGTGAGTATGTTTGTACAATCTTGTACCAGTGAGTACGTTTGTACAATCTTGTACCAGTGTGTATGTTTGTACAATGTTGCAACAGTGTGTATGTTTGTCCAATCTTGTACCAGTGAGTATGTTTGTACACTCTTGCAACAGTGAGTATGTTTGTACAATCTTGTACCAGTGAGTATGTTTGCACAATCTTGTCCCAGTGAGTATGTTTGTACAATGTTGCAACAGTGAGTATGTTTGTACAATCTTGTAGCAGTGTGTATGTTTGTACAATCTTGTAACAGTGAGTAAGTTTGTACAATCTTGTAACAGTGTGTATGTTTGTACAACCTTGTAACTGTGAGTATGTTTGTACAATCTTGTAGCAGTGTATATGTTTGTACAATCTTGTAGCAGTGTATATGTTTGTACAATCTTGTAACAGTGTGGATGTTTGTACAATCTTGTACCAGTGAGTATGTTTGTACAATGTTGCAACAGTAAGTATGTTTGTACAATCTTGCAAGAGTGAGTATGTTTGTACAATCTTGCAACAGTGTGTATGTTTGTACAATCTTGCAACAGTGTGTATGTTTGTACAATCTTGCAAGAGTGTGTATGTTTGCACAATCTTGTACCAATGAGTATGTTTGTACAATCTTGTAGCAGTGTGTCTGTTTGTACAATCTTGTAACAGTGTGTCTGTTTGTACAATCTTGTAACAGTGTGTATGTTTGTACAATCTTGCAACAGTGTGTATGTTTGTACAATCTTGTAGCAGTGAGTATGTTTGTACAATCTTGTAACAGTGTGTCTGTTTGTACAATCTTGTAACAGTGTGTCTGTTTGTACAATCTTGTACCAGTGTGTATGTTCGTACAGTCTTGCAACAGTGTGTCTGTTTGCACAATCTTGTAACAGTGTGTATGTTTGTACGATCTTGTACCAAAGAGTATGTTTGTACAATGTTGCAACAGTGAGTATGTTTGTACAATCTTGTACCAGTGAGTATGTTTGTTCAATCTTGTACCAGTGAGTATGTTTGTACAATCTTGTACCAGTGAGTATGTTTGTACAATCTTGCAACAGTGAGTATGTTTGTACAATGTTGCAGCAGTGTGTATGTTTGTACAATCTTGTACCAGTGAGTATGTTTGTACAATCTTGTACCAGTGAGTATGTTTGTACAATCTTGCAACAGTGAGTATGTTTGTACAATCTTGTACCAGTGAGTATGTTTGTACAATCTTGTACCAGTGAGTATGTTTGTCCAATCTTGCAACAGTGAGTTTGTTTGTACAATCTTGGAACATTGTGTATGTTTGTACAATCTTGCAACAGTGAGTATGTTTGTACGATCTTGTACCAGTGAGTATGTTTGTACAATCTTGTAACAGTGTGTATGTTTGTACAATCTTGTAGCAGTGAGTATGTTTGTACAATCTTGTAACAGTGTGTCTGTTTGTACAATCTTGCAACAGTGTGTATGTTTGTACAATCTTGTACCAGTGAGTATGTTTGTACAATCTTGCAACAGTGAGTTTGTTTGTACAATCTTGGAACATTGTGTATGTTTGTACAATCTTGCAACAGTGAGTATGTTTGTACAATCTTGTACCATTGAGTATGTTTGTACAATCTTGCAACAGTGAGTATGTTTGTACAATCTTGCAACAGTGAGTATGTTTGTACAATCTTGTACCAGTGAGTACGTTTGTACAATCTTGTACCAGTGTGTATGTTTGTACAATGTTGCAACAGTGTGTATGTTTGTCCAATCTTGTACCAGTGAGTATGTTTGTACACTCTTGCAACAGTGAGTATGTTTGTACAATCTTGTACCAGTGAGTATGTTTGCACAATCTTGTCCCAGTGAGTATGTTTGTACAATGTTGCAACAGTGAGTATGTTTGTACAATCTTGTACCAGTGAGTATGTTTGCACAATCTTGTACCAGTGAGTATGTTTGTACAATCTTGCAACAGTGAGTATGTTTGTACAATCTTGCAACAGTGAGTACGTTTGTACAATCTTGCAACAGTGAGTATGTTTGTACAATCTTGTACCAGTGAGTATGTTTGTACAATCTTTTACCAGTGTGTATGTTTGTACAATCTTGCAACAGTGTGTATGTTTGTACAATCTTGTACCAGTGAGTATGTTTGTACAATCTTGCAACAGTGAGTATGTTTGTACAATCTTGTACCAGTGAGTATGTTTGCACAATCTTGTACCAGTGAGTAAGTTTGTACAATCTTGCAACAGTGTGTATGTTTGTACAATCTTGCAACAGTGAGTATGTTTGTACAATCTTGCAACAGTGAGTATGTTTGCACAATCTTGTACCAGTGAGTATGTTTGTACAATCTTGGACCAGTGAGTATGTTTGTACAATCTTGCAACAGTGAGTATGTTTGTACAATGTTGCAACAGTGAGTATGTTTGTCCAATCTTGTACCAGTGAGTATGTTTGTACAATCTTGTACCAGTGAGTATGTTTGTACAATCTTGCAACAGTGAGTATGTTTGTCCAATGTTGCACCAGTGAGTATGTTTGTACAATCTTGCAACAGTGAGTATGTTTGTACAATCTTGTACCAGTGAGTATGTTTGTACAATCTTGCAACAGTGTGTATGTTTGTACAATCTTGTACCAGTGAGTATGTTTGTACAATCTTGCAACAGTGAGTATGTTTGTGCAATCTTGCAACAGTGTGTATGTTTGTACAATCTTGTAACAGTATGTATGTTTGTACAATCTTGTAACAGTGTGTATGTTTGTATAATCTTGCAACAGTGTGTATGTTTGTACAATCTTGTAACAGTGTGTATGTTTGTATAATCTTGCAACAGTGTGTATGTTTGTATAATCTTGCAACAGTGTGTATGTTTGTACAATCTTCCAGCAGTGTGTATGTTTGTACAATCTTGTAACAGTATGTATGTTTGTACAATCTTGTAACAGTGTGTATGTTTGTATAATCTTGCAACAGTGTGTTTGTTTGTATATTCTTGCAACAGTGTGTATGTTTGTACAATCTTCCAGCAGTGTGTATGTTTGTGCAATCTTGTAACAGTATGTATGTTTGTACAATCTTGTAGCAGTGTGTATGTTTGTATAATCTTGCAACAGTGAGTATGTTTGTACAATCTTGCAACAGTGTGTATGTTTGTACAATCTTGTAGCAGTGTGTATGTTTGTATAATCTTGCAACAGTGTGTATGTTTGTACAATCTTCCAGCAGTGTGTATGTTTGTACAATCTTGTAACAGTATGTATGTTTGTACAATCTTGTACCAGTGAGTATGTTTGTACAATCTTGTAACAGTGTGTATGTTTGCACAATCTTGTAGCAATGTGTATGTTTGTACAATCTTGAGGCAGTGAGTATGTTTGTACAATCTTGTAACAGTGAGTACGTTTGGACAGTCTTGTAGCAATGTGTATGTTTGTACAATCTTGTAACAGTGAGTAAGTTTGTACAATCTTGTAACAGTGAGTATGTTTGTACAATCTTCCAGCAGTGTGTATGTTTGTACAATCTTGTAACAGTATGTATGTTTGTACAATCTTGTAGCAGTGTGAATGTTTGTATAATCTTGCAACAGTGAGTATGTTTGTACAATCTTGTACCAGTGAGTATGTTTGTTCAATCTTGTACCAGTGAGTATGTTTGTACAATCTTGTACCAGTGAGTATGTTTGTACAATCTTGCAACAGTGAGTATGTTTGTACAATGTTGCAGCAGTGTGTATGTTTGTACAATCTTGTACCAGTGAGTATGTTTGTACAATCTTGTACCAGTGAGTATGTTTGTACAATCTTGCAACAGTGAGTATGTTTGTACAATCTTGTACCAGTGAGTATGTTTGTACAATCTTGTACCAGTGAGTATGTTTGTACAATCTTGCAACAGTGAGTTTGTTTGTACAATCTTGGAACATTGTGTATGTTTGTACAATCTTGCAACAGTGAGTATGTTTGTACGATCTTGTACCAGTGAGTATGTTTGTACAATCTTGTAACAGTGTGTATGTTTGTACAATCTTGTAGCAGTGAGTATGTTTGTACAATCTTGTAACAGTGTGTCTGTTTGTACAATCTTGCAACAGTGTGTATGTTTGTACAATCTTGTACCAGTGAGTATGTTTGTACAATCTTGCAACAGTGAGTTTGTTTGTACAATCTTGGAACATTGTGTATGTTTGTACAATCTTGCAACAGTGAGTATGTTTGTACAATCTTGTACCAGTGAGTATGTTTGTACAATCTTGCAACAGAGAGTATGTTTGTACAATCTTGCAACAGTGAGTATGTTTGTACAATCTTGTACCAGTGAGTACGTTTGTACAATCTTGTACCAGTGTGTATGTTTGTACAATGTTGCAACAGTGTGTATGTTTGTCCAATCTTGTACCAGTGAGTATGTTTGTACACTCTTGCAACAGTGAGTATGTTTGTACAATCTTGTACCAGTGAGTATGTTTGCACAATCTTGTCCCAGTGAGTATGTTTGTACAATGTTGCAACAGTGAGTATGTTTGTACAATCTTGTAGCAGTGTGTATGTTTGTACAATCTTGTAACAGTGAGTAAGTTTGTACAATCTTGTAACAGTGTGTATGTTTGTACAACCTTGTAACTGTGAGTATGTTTGTACAATCTTGTAGCAGTGTATATGTTTGTACAATCTTGTAGCAGTGTATATGTTTGTACAATCTTGTAACAGTGTGGATGTTTGTACAATCTTGTACCAGTGAGTATGTTTGTACAATGTTGCAACAGTAAGTATGTTTGTACAATCTTGCAAGAGTGAGTATGTTTGTACAATCTTGCAACAGTGTGTATGTTTGTACAATCTTGCAACAGTGTGTATGTTTGTACAATCTTGCAAGAGTGTGTATGTTTGCACAATCTTGTACCAATGAGTATGTTTGTACAATCTTGTAGCAGTGTGTCTGTTTGTACAATCTTGTAACAGTGTGTCTGTTTGTACAATCTTGTAACAGTGTGTATGTTTGTACAATCTTGCAACAGTGTGTATGTTTGTACAATCTTGTAGCAGTGAGTATGTTTGTACAATCTTGTAACAGTGTGTCTGTTTGTACAATCTTGTAACAGTGTGTCTGTTTGTACAATCTTGTACCAGTGTGTATGTTCGTACAGTCTTGCAACAGTGTGTCTGTTTGCACAATCTTGTAACAGTGTGTATGTTTGTACGATCTTGTACCAAAGAGTATGTTTGTACAATGTTGCAACAGTGAGTATGTTTGTACAATCTTGTACCAGTGAGTATGTTTGTTCAATCTTGTACCAGTGAGTATGTTTGTACAATCTTGTACCAGTGAGTATGTTTGTACAATCTTGCAACAGTGAGTATGTTTGTACAATGTTGCAGCAGTGTGTATGTTTGTACAATCTTGTACCAGTGAGTATGTTTGTACAATCTTGTACCAGTGAGTATGTTTGTACAATCTTGCAACAGTGAGTATGTTTGTACAATCTTGTACCAGTGAGTATGTTTGTACAATCTTGTACCAGTGAGTATGTTTGTCCAATCTTGCAACAGTGAGTTTGTTTGTACAATCTTGGAACATTGTGTATGTTTGTACAATCTTGCAACAGTGAGTATGTTTGTACGATCTTGTACCAGTGAGTATGTTTGTACAATCTTGTAACAGTGTGTATGTTTGTACAATCTTGTAGCAGTGAGTATGTTTGTACAATCTTGTAACAGTGTGTCTGTTTGTACAATCTTGCAACAGTGTGTATGTTTGTACAATCTTGTACCAGTGAGTATGTTTGTACAATCTTGCAACAGTGAGTTTGTTTGTACAATCTTGGAACATTGTGTATGTTTGTACAATCTTGCAACAGTGAGTATGTTTGTACAATCTTGTACCATTGAGTATGTTTGTACAATCTTGCAACAGTGAGTATGTTTGTACAATCTTGCAACAGTGAGTATGTTTGTACAATCTTGTACCAGTGAGTACGTTTGTACAATCTTGTACCAGTGTGTATGTTTGTACAATGTTGCAACAGTGTGTATGTTTGTCCAATCTTGTACCAGTGAGTATGTTTGTACACTCTTGCAACAGTGAGTATGTTTGTACAATCTTGTACCAGTGAGTATGTTTGCACAATCTTGTCCCAGTGAGTATGTTTGTACAATGTTGCAACAGTGAGTATGTTTGTACAATCTTGTACCAGTGAGTATGTTTGCACAATCTTGTACCAGTGAGTATGTTTGTACAATCTTGCAACAGTGAGTATGTTTGTACAATCTTGCAACAGTGAGTACGTTTGTACAATCTTGCAACAGTGAGTATGTTTGTACAATCTTGTACCAGTGAGTATGTTTGTACAATCTTTTACCAGTGTGTATGTTTGTACAATCTTGCAACAGTGTGTATGTTTGTACAATCTTGTACCAGTGAGTATGTTTGTACAATCTTGCAACAGTGAGTATGTTTGTACAATCTTGTACCAGTGAGTATGTTTGCACAATCTTGTACCAGTGAGTAAGTTTGTACAATCTTGCAACAGTGTGTATGTTTGTACAATCTTGCAACAGTGAGTATGTTTGTACAATCTTGCAACAGTGAGTATGTTTGCACAATCTTGTACCAGTGAGTATGTTTGTACAATCTTGGACCAGTGAGTATGTTTGTACAATCTTGCAACAGTGAGTATGTTTGTACAATGTTGCAACAGTGAGTATGTTTGTCCAATCTTGTACCAGTGAGTATGTTTGTACAATCTTGTACCAGTGAGTATGTTTGTACAATCTTGCAACAGTGAGTATGTTTGTCCAATGTTGCACCAGTGAGTATGTTTGTACAATCTTGCAACAGTGAGTATGTTTGTACAATCTTGTACCAGTGAGTATGTTTGTACAATCTTGCAACAGTGTGTATGTTTGTACAATCTTGTACCAGTGAGTATGTTTGTACAATCTTGCAACAGTGAGTATGTTTGTGCAATCTTGCAACAGTGTGTATGTTTGTACAATCTTGTAACAGTATGTATGTTTGTACAATCTTGTAACAGTGTGTATGTTTGTATAATCTTGCAACAGTGTGTATGTTTGTACAATCTTGCAACAGTGTGTATGTTTGTATAATCTTGCAACAGTGTGTATGTTTGTATAATCTTGCAACAGTGTGTATGTTTGTACAATCTTCCAGCAGTGTGTATGTTTGTACAATCTTGTAACAGTATGTATGTTTGTACAATCTTGTAACAGTGTGTATGTTTGTATAATCTTGCAACAGTGTGTTTGTTTGTATAATCTTGCAACAGTGTGTATGTTTGTACAATCTTCCAGCAGTGTGTATGTTTGTACAATCTTGTAACAGTATGTATGTTTGTACAATCTTGTAGCAGTGTGTATGTTTGTATAATCTTGCAACAGTGAGTATGTTTGTACAATCTTGCAACAGTGTGTATGTTTGTACAATCTTGTAGCAGTGTGTATGTTTGTATAATCTTGCAACAGTGTGTATGTTTGTACAATCTTCCAGCAGTGTGTATGTTTGTACAATCTTGTAACAGTATGTATGTTTGTACAATCTTGTACCAGTGAGTATGTTTGTACAATCTTGTAACAGTGTGTATGTTTGCACAATCTTGTAGCAATGTGTATGTTTGTACAATCTTGAGGCAGTGAGTATGTTTGTACAATCTTGTAACAGTGAGTACGTTTGGACAGTCTTGTAGCAATGTGTATGTTTGTACAATCTTGTAACAGTGAGTAAGTTTGTACAATCTTGTAACAGTGAGTATGTTTGTACAATCTTCCAGCAGTGTGTATGTTTGTACAATCTTGTAACAGTATGTATGTTTGTACAATCTTGTAGCAGTGTGTATGTTTGTATAATCTTGCAACAGTGAGTATGTTTGTACAATCTTGTACCAGTGAGTATGTTTGTTCAATCTTGTACCAGTGAGTATGTTTGTACAATCTTGTACCAGTGAGTATGTTTGTACAATCTTGCAACAGTGAGTATGTTTGTACAATGTTGCAGCAGTGTGTATGTTTGTACAATCTTGTACCAGTGAGTATGTTTGTACAATCTTGTACCAGTGAGTATGTTTGTACAATCTTGCAACAGTGAGTATGTTTGTACAATCTTGTACCAGTGAGTATGTTTGTACAATCTTGTACCAGTGAGTATGTTTGTACAATCTTGCAACAGTGAGTTTGTTTGTACAATCTTGGAACATTGTGTATGTTTGTACAATCTTGCAACAGTGAGTATGTTTGTACGATCTTGTACCAGTGAGTATGTTTGTACAATCTTGTAACAGTGTGTATGTTTGTACAATCTTGTAGCAGTGAGTATGTTTGTACAATCTTGTAACAGTGTGTCTGTTTGTACAATCTTGCAACAGTGTGTATGTTTGTACAATCTTGTACCAGTGAGTATGTTTGTACAATCTTGCAACAGTGAGTTTGTTTGTACAATCTTGGAACATTGTGTATGTTTGTACAATCTTGCAACAGTGAGTATGTTTGTACAATCTTGTACCAGTGAGTATGTTTGTACAATCTTGCAACAGTGAGTATGTTTGTACAATCTTGCAACAGTGAGTATGTTTGTACAATCTTGTACCAGTGAGTACGTTTGTACAATCTTGTACCAGTGTGTATGTTTGTACAATGTTGCAACAGTGTGTATGTTTGTCCAATCTTGTACCAGTGAGTATGTTTGTACACTCTTGCAACAGTGAGTATGTTTGTACAATCTTGTACCAGTGAGTATGTTTGCACAATCTTGTCCCAGTGAGTATGTTTGTACAATGTTGCAACAGTGAGTATGTTTGTACAATCTTGTACCAGTGAGTATGTTTGCACAATCTTGTACCAGTGAGTATGTTTGTACAATGTTGCAACAGTGAGTATGTTTGTACAATCTTGCAACAGTGAGTATGTTTGTACAATCTTGCAACAGTGAGTATGTTTGTACAATCTTGTACCAGTGAGTATGTTTGTACAATCTTTTACCAGTGTGTATGTTTGTACAATCTTGCAACAGTGTGTATGTTTGTACAATCTTGTACCAGTGAGTATGTTTGTACAATCTTGCAACAGTGAGTATGTTTGTACAATCTTGTAGCAGTGAGTATGTTTGCACAATCTTGTACCAGTGAGTAAGTTTGTACAATCTTGCAACAGTGTGTATGTTTGTACAATCTTGCAACAGTGAGTATGTTTGTACAATCTTGCAACAGTGAGTATGTTTGCACAATCTTGTACCAGTGAGTATGTTTGTACAATCTTGGACCAGTGAGTATGTTTGTACAATCTTGCAACAGTGAGTATGTTTGTACAATGTTGCAACAGTGAGTATGTTTGTCCAATCTTGTACCAGTGAGTATGTTTGTACAATCTTGTACCAGTGAGTATGTTTGTACAATCTTGCAACAGTGAGTATGTTTGTCCAATGTTGCACCAGTGAGTATGTTTGTACAATCTTGCAACAGTGAGTATGTTTGTACAATCTTGTACCAGTGAGTATGTTTGTACAATCTTGCAACAGTGTGTATGTTTGTACAATCTTGTACCAGTGAGTATGTTTGTACAATCTTGCAACAGTGAGTATGTTTGTGCAATCTTGCAACAGTGTGTATGTTTGTACAATCTTGTAACAGTATGTATGTTTGTACAATCTTGTAACAGTGTGTATGTTTGTATAATCTTGCAACAGTGTGTATGTTTGTACAATCTTGTAACAGTGTGTATGTTTGTATAATCTTGCAACAGTGTGTATGTTTGTATAATCTTGCAACAGTGTGTATGTTTGTACAATCTTCCAGCAGTGTGTATGTTTGTACAATCTTGTAACAGTATGTATGTTTGTACAATCTTGTAACAGTGTGTATGTTTGTATAATCTTGCAACAGTGTGTTTGTTTGTATAATCTTGCAACAGTGTGTATGTTTGTACAATCTTCCAGCAGTGTGTATGTTTGTACAATCTTGTAACAGTATGTATGTTTGTACAATCTTGTAGCAGTGTGTATGTTTGTATAATCTTGCAACAGTGAGTATGTTTGTACAATCTTGCAACAGTGTGTATGTTTGTACAATCTTGTAGCAGTGAGTATGTTTGTATAATCTTGCAACAGTGTGTATGTTTGTACAATCTTCCAGCAGTGTGTATGTTTGTACAATCTTGTAACAGTATGTATGTTTGTACAATCTTGTACCAGTGAGTATGTTTGTACAATCTTGTAACAGTGTGTATGTTTGCACAATCTTGTAGCAATGTGTATGTTTGTACAATCTTGAGGCAGTGAGTATGTTTGTACAATCTTGTAACAGTGAGTACGTTTGGACAGTCTTGTAGCAATGTGTATGTTTGTACAATCTTGTAACAGTGAGTAAGTTTGTACAATCTTGTAACAGTGAGTATGTTTGTACAATCTTCCAGCAGTGTGTATGTTTGTACAATCTTGTAACAGTATGTATGTTTGTACAATCTTGTAGCAGTGTGTATGTTTGTATAATCTTGCAACAGTGAGTATGTTTGTACAATCTTCCAGCAGTGTGTATGTTTGTACAATCTTGTAACAGTATGTATGTTTGTACAATCTTGTAGCAGTGTGTATGTTTGTATAATCTTGCAACAGTGAGTATGTTTGGACAATCTTGCAACAATGTGTATGTTTGTACAATCTTGTAGCAGTGTGTATGTTTGTATAATCTTGCAACAGTGTGTATGTTTGTACAATCTTCCAGCAGTGTGTATGTTTGTACAATCTTGTAACAGTATGTATGTTTGTACAATCTTGTACCAGTGAGTATGTTTGTACAATCTTGTAACAGTGTGTATGTTTGCACAATCTTGTAGCAATGTGTATGTTTGTACAATCTTGAAGCAGTGAGTATGTTTGTACAATCTTGTAACAGTGAGTACGTTTGGACAGTCTTGTAGCAATGTGTATGTTTGTACAATCTTGTAACAGTGAGTAGGTTTGTACAATCTTGTAACTGTGAGTAAGTTTGTACAATCTTGTAACAGTGTGTATGTTTGTACAATCTTGTAACAGTGAGTATGTGTGTACAATCTTGTAACAGTGAGTAAGTTTGTACAATCTTGTAACAGTGTGTATGTTTGTACAACCTTGTAACTGTGAGTATGTTTGTACAATCTTGTAGCAGTGTATATGTTTGTACAATCTTGTAACAGTGTGGATGTTTGTACAATCTTGTACCAGTGAGTATGTTTGTACAATGTTGCAACAGTAAGTATGTTTGTACAATCTTGCAACAGTGAGTATGTTTGTACAATCTTGTACCAGTGAGTATGTTTGTACAATCTTGCAACAGTGTGTATGTTTGTACAATCTTGTAGCAGTGTGTATGTTTGTATAATCTTGCAACAGTGTGTATGTTTGTACAATCTTGCAACAGTGTGTATGTTTGTACAATCTTGTACCAGTGAGTATGTTTGTACAATCTTGCAACAGTGAGTATGCTTGTACAATCTTGTACCAGTGAGTATGTTTGTACAATCTTGCAACAGTGTGTATGTTTGTATAATCTTGCAACAGTGTGTATGTTTGTACAATCTTCCAGCAGTGTGTATGTTTGTACAATCTTGTAACAGTATGTATGTTTGTACAATCTTGTACCAGTGAGTATGTTTGTACAATCTTGTACCAGTGAGTATGTTTGTACAATCTTGTAACAGTGAGTATGTTAGTACAATCTTGTAGCAATGTGTATGTTTGTACAATCTTGTAACAGTGAGTACGTTTGGACAGTCTTGTAGCAATGTGTATGTTTGTACAATCTTGTAACAGTGAGTAAGTTTGTACAATCTTGTAACAGTGTGTAGATTTGTACAATCTTGTAACTGTCAGTATGTTTGTACAATCTTGTAGCATTGTGTATGTTTGTACAATCTTGTAACAGTGTGTATGTTTGTACAATCTTGCAACAGTGTGTATGTTTGTACAATCTTGTACCAGTGAGTATGTTTGTACAATCTTGCAACAGTGAGTATGTTTGTACAATCTTGTACCAGTGAGTATGTTTGCACAATCTTGTACCAGTGAGTAAGTTTGTACAATCTTGCAACAGTGTGTATGTTTGTACAATCTTGCAACAGTGAGTATGTTTGTACAATCTTGCAACAGTGAGTATATTTGCACAATCATGTACCAGTGAGTATGTTTGTACAATCTTGTACCAGTGAGTATGTTTGTACAATCTTGCAACAGTGAGTATGTTTGTACAATGTTGCAACAGTGAGTATGTTTGTACAATCTTGTACCAGTGAGTATGTTTGTACAATCTTGTACCAGTGAGTATGTTTGTACAATCTTGCAAAAGTGAGTATGTTTGTCCAATGTTGCACCAGTGAGTATGTTTGTACAATCTTGCAACAGTGAGTATGTTTGTACAATCTTGTACCAGTGAGTATGTTTGTACAATCTTGCAACAGTGTGTATGTTTGTATAATCTTGCAACAGTGTGTATGTTTGTACAATCTTGTAACAGTGTGTATGTTTGTATAATCTTGCAACAGTGTGTATGTTTGTATAATCTTGCAACAGTGTGTATGTTTGTACAATCTTCCAGCAGTGTGTATGTTTGTACAATCTTGTAACAGTATGTATGTTTGTACAATCTTGTAACAGTGTGTATGTTTGTATAATCTTGCAACAGTGTGTTTGTTTGTATAATCTTGCAACAGTGTGTATGTTAGTACAATCTTCCAGCAGTGTGTATGTTTGTACAATCTTGTAACAGTATGTATGTTTGTACAATCTTGTAGCAGTGTGTATGTTTGTATAATCTTGCAACAGTGAGTATGTTTGTACAATCTTGCAACAGTGTGTATGTTTGTACAATCTTGTAGCAGTGTGTATGTTTGTATAATCTTGCAACAGTGTGTATGTTTGTACAATCTTCCAGCAGTGTGTATGTTTGTACAATCTTGTAACAGTATGTATATTTGTACAATCTTGTACCAGTGAGTATGTTTGTACAATCTTGTAACAGTGTGTATGTTTGCACAATCTTGTAGCAATGTGTATGTTTGTACAATCTTGAAGCAGTGAGTATGTTTGTACAATCTTGTAACAGTGAGTACGTTTGGACAGTCTTGTAGCAATGTGTATGTTTGTACAATCTTGTAACAGTGAGTAAGTTTGTACAATCTTGTAACAGTGAGTATGTTTGTACAATCTTCCAGCAGTGTGTATGTTTGTACAATCTTGTATCAGTATGTATGTTTGTACAATCTTGTAGCAGTGTGTATGATTGTATAATCTTGCAACAGTGAGTATGTTTGTACAATCTTCCAGCAGTGTGTATGTTTGTACAATCTTGTAACAGTATGTATGTTTGTACAATCTTGTAGCAGTGTGTATGTTTGTATAATCTTGCAACAGTGAGTATGTTTGTACAATCTTGCAACAGTGTGTATGTTTGTACAATCTTGTAGCAGTGTGTATGTTTGTATAATCTTGCAACAGTGTGTATGTTTGTACAATCTTCCAGCAGTGTGTATGTTTTTACAATCTTGTAACAGGATGTATGTTTGTACAATCTTGTACCAGTGAGTATGTTTGTACAATCTTGTAACAGTGTGTATGTTTGCACAATCTTGTAGCAATGTGTATGTTTGTACAATCTTGAAGCAGTGAGTATGTTTGTACAATCTTGTAACAGTGAGTACGTTTGGACAGTCTTGTAGCAATGTGTATGTTTGTACAATCTTGTAACAGTGAGTAAGTTTGTACAATCTTGTAACTGTGAGTAAGTTTGTACAATCTTGTAACAGTGTGTATGTTTGTACAATCTTGTAACAGTGTGTATGTTTGTACAACCTTGTAACTGTGAGTATGTTTGTACAATCTTGTAGCAGTGAGTATGTTTGTACAATCTTGTACCAGTGAGTATGTTTGTACAATGTTGCAACAGTAAGTATGTTTGTACAATCTTGCAACAGTGAGTATGTTTGTACAATCTTGTACCAGTGAGTATGTTTGTACAATCTTGCAACAGTGTGTATGTTTGTACAATCTTGTAGCAGTGTGTATGTTTGTATAATCTTGCAACAGTGTGTATGTTTGTACAATCTTGCAACAGTGTGTATGTTTGTACAATCTTGTACCAGTGAGTATGTTTGTACAATCTTGCAACAGTGAGTATGTTTGTACAATCTTGTACCAGTGAGTATGTTTGTACAATCTTGCAACAGTGTGTATGTTTGTATAATCTTGCAACAGTGTGTATGTTTGTACAATCTTCCAGCAGTGTGTATGTTTGTACAATCTTATAACAGTATGTATGTTTGTACAATCTTGTACCAGTGAGTATGTTTGTACAATCTTGTACCAGTGAGTATGTTTGTACAATCTTGTAACAGTGAGTATGTTAGTACAATCTTGTAGCAATGTGTATGTTTGTACAATCTTGAAGCAGTGAGTATGTTTGTACAATCTTGTAACAGTGAGTACGTTTGGACAGTCTTGTAGCAATGTGTATGTTTGTACAATCTTGTAACAGTGAGTAAGTTTGTACAATCATGTAACAGTGTGTATATTTGTACAATCTTGTAACTGTCAGTATGTTTGTACAATCTTGTAGCAGTGTGTATGTTTGTACTATCTTGTAACAGTGAGTATGTTTGTACAATCTTGTACCAGTGAGTATGTTTGTACAATCTTGTAACAGTGTGTATGTTTGTACAATCTTGTAACAGTGAGTAAGTTTGTACAATCTTGTAACAGTGTGTATGTTTGTACAATCTTGTAACAGTGAGTATGTTAGTACAATCTTGTAGCAATGTGTATGTTTGTACAATCTTGAAGCAGTGAGTATGTTTGTACAATCTTGTAACAGTTAGTACGTTTGGACAGTCTTGTAGCAATGTGTATGTTTGTACAATCTTGTAACAGTGAGTAAGTTTGTACAATCTTGTAACAGTGTGTATGTTTGTACAATCTTGTAACTGTGAGTATGTTTGTACAATCTTGTAGCAGTGTGTATGTTTGTACAATCTTGTAACAGTGAGTAAGTTTGTACAATCTTGTAACAGTGTGTATGTTTGTACAACCTTGTAACTGTGAGTATGTTTGTACAATCTTGTAGCAGTGTATATGTTTGTACAATCTTGTAGCAGTGTATATGTTTGTACAATCTTGTAACAGTGTGGATGTTTGTACAATCTTGTACCAGTGAGTATGTTTGTACAATGTTGCAACAGTAAGTATGTTTGTACAATCTTGCAAGAGTGAGTATGTTTGTACAATCTTGCAACAGTGTGTATGTTTGTACAATCTTGCAACAGTGTGTATGTTTGTACAATCTTGTACCAGTGAGTATGTTTGTACAATCTTGCAACAGTGAGTATGTTTGTACAATCTTGCAACAGTGTGTATGTTTGTACAATCTTGCAACAGTGAGTATGTTTGTACAATCTTGCAACAGTGTGTATGTTTGCACAATCTTGTACCAATGAGTATGTTTGTACAATCTTGTAGCAGTGTGTCTGTTTGTACAATCTTGTAACAGTGTGTCTGTTTGTACAATCTTGTAACAGTGTGTATGTTTGTACAATCTTGCAACAGTGTGTATGTTTGTACAATCTTGTAGCAGTGAGTATGTTTGTACAATCTTGTAACAGTGTGTCTGTTTGTACAATCTTGTAACAGTGTGTCTGTTTGTACAATCTTGTACCAGTGTGTATGTTCGTACAGTCTTGCAACAGTGTGTCTGTTTGCACAATCTTGTAACAGTGTGTATGTTTGTACGATCTTGTACCAAAGAGTATGTTTGTACAATCTTGCAACAGTGAGTATGTTTGTACAATCTTGTACCAGTGAGTATGTTTGTTCAATCTTGTACCAGTGAGTATGTTTGTACAATCTTGTACCAGTGAGTATGTTTGTACAATCTTGCAACAGTGAGTATGTTTGTACAATGTTGCAGCAGTGTGTATGTTTGTACAATCTTGTACCAGTGAGTATGTTTGTACAATCTTGTACCAGTGAGTATGTTTGTACAATCTTGCAACAGTGAGTATGTTTGTACAATCTTGTACCAGTGAGTATGTTTGTACAATCTTGTACCAGTGAGTATGTTTGTACAATCTTGCAACAGTGAGTTAGTTTGTACAATCTTGGAACATTGTGTATGTTTGTACAATCTTGCAACAGTGAGTATGTTTGTACGATCTTGTACCAGTGAGTATGTTTGTACAATCTTGTAACAGTGTGTATGTTTGTACAATCTTGTAGCAGTGAGTATGTTTGTACAATCTTGTAACAGTGTGTCTGTTTGTACAATCTTGTAACAGTGTGTATGTTTGTACAATCTTGTACCAGTGAGTATGTTTGTACAATCTTGCAACAGTGAGTTTGTTTGTACAATCTTGGAACATTGTGTATGTTTGTACAATCTTGCAACAGTGAGTATGTTTGTACAATCTTGTACCAGTGAGTATGTTTGTACAATCTTGTAACAGTGTGTATGTTTGTACAATCTTGCAGCAGTGAGTATGTTTGTACAATCTTGTAACAGTGTGTCTGTTTGTACAATCTTGTAACAGTGTGTCTGTTTGTACAATCTTGTAACAGTGTGTATGTTTGTACAATCTTGTAACAGTGTGTATGTTTGTACAATCTTGTAACAGTGTGTATGTTTGTACAATCTTGTAGCAGTGAGTATGTTTGTACAATCTTGTAACAGTGTGTCTGTTTGTACAATCTTGTAACAGTTTGTATGTTTGTACAATCTTGTAGCAGTGAGTATGTTTGTACAATCTTGTAACAGTGTGTCTGTTTGTACAATCTTGTAACAGTGTGTATGTTTGTACAATCTTGTAGCAGTGAGTATGTTTGTACAATTTTGTAACAGTGTGTCTGTTTGTACAATCTTGTAACAGTGTGTATGTTTGTACAATCTTGTAACAGTGAGTATGTTTGTACAATCTTGCAACAGTGTGTATGTTTGTACAATCTTGTAGCAGTGAGTATGTTTGTACAATCTTGTAACAGTGTGTATGTTTGTACAATCTTGTAACAGTGTGTCTGTTTGTACAATCTTGTAACAGTGTGTCGTTTGTACAATCTTGTAACAGTGTGTATGTTTGTACAATCTTATAGCAGTGAGTATGTTTGTACAATCTTGTAACAGTGTGTATGTTTGTACAATCTTGTAACAGTGTGTCTGTTTGTACAATCTTGTAACAGTGTGTCTGTTTGTACAATCTTGTAACAGTGTGTATGTTTGTACAATCTTATAGCAGTGAGTATGTTTGTACAATCTTGTAACAGTGTGTATGTTTGTACAATCTTGTAACAGTGTGTCTGTTTGTACAATCTTGTAACAGTGTGTCTGTTTGTACAATCTTGTAACAGTGTGTATGTTTGTACAATCTTGTAACAGTGTGTCTGTTTGTACAATCTTGTAACAGTGTGTCTGTTTGTACAATCTTGTAACATTGTGTATGTTTGTACAATCTTGTACCAGTGAGTATGTTTGTACAATCTTGCAACAGTGAGTATGTTTGTACGATCTTGTACCAGTGAGTATGTTTGTACAATGTTGCAACAGTGAGTATGTTTGTACAATCTTGTACCAGTGAGTATGTTTGTACAATCTTGTACCAGTGAGTATGTTTGTACAATCTTGCAACAGTGATTTTGTTTGTACAATCTTGGAACATTGTGTATGTTTGTACAATCTTGTACCAGTGAGTATGTTTGTACAATCTTGCAACAGTGAGTTTGTTTGTACAATCTTGGAACATTGTGTATGTTTGTACAATCTTGTACCAGTGAGTATGTTTGTACAATCTTGCAACAGTGAGTTTGTTTGTACAATCTTGGAACATTGTGTATGTTTGTACAATCTTGTACCAGTGAGTATGTTTGTACAATCTTGCAACAGTGAGTATGTTTGTACAATCTTGTAACAGTGTGTCTGTTTGTACAATCTTGTAACAGTGAGTATGTTTGTACAATCTTGTAACAGTGAGTATGTTTGTACAATGTTGTAACAGTGTGTATGTTTGTACAATCTTGTAACAGTGAGTATGTTTGTACAATCTTGTAACAGTGGGTATGTTTGTACAATCTTGTAACAGTGAGTATGTTTGTACAATCTTGTAACAGTGTGTATGTTTGTACAATCTTGTAACAGTGTGTCTGTTTGTACAATCTTGTAACAGTGTGTCTGTTTGTACAATCTTGTAACAGTGTGTCTGTTTGTACAATCTTGTAACAGTGTGTATGTTTGTACAATCTTGTAACAGTGTGTCTGTTTGTACAATCTTGCAACAGTGTGTATGTTTGCACAATCTTGTACCAATGAGTATGTTTGTACAATCTTGTAGCAGTGTGTCTGTTTGTACAATCTTGTAACAGTGTGTCTGTTTGTACAATCTTGTAACAGTGTGTATGTTTGTACAATCTTGCAACAGTGTGTATGTTTGTACAATCTTGTAGCAGTGAGTATGTTTGTACAATCTTGTAACAGTGTGTCTGTTTGTACAATCTTGTAACAGTGTGTCTGTTTGTACAATCTTGTACCAGTGTGTATGTTCGTACAGTCTTGCAACAGTGTGTCTGTTTGCACAATCGTGTAACAGTGTGTATGTTTGTACGATCTTGTACCAAAGAGTATGTTTGTACAATCTTGCAACAGTGAGTATGTTTGTACAATCTTGTACCAGTGAGTATGTTTGTTCAATCTTGTACCAGTGAGTATGTTTGTACAATCTTGTACCAGTGAGTATGTTTGTACAATCTTGCAACAGTGAGTATGTTTGTACAATGTTGCAGCAGTGTGTATGTTTGTACAATCTTGTACCAGTGAGTATGTTTGTACAATCTTGTACCAGTGAGTATGTTTGTACAATCTTGCAACAGTGAGTATGTTTGTACAATCTTGTACCAGTGAGTATGTTTGTACAATCTTGTACCAGTGAGTATGTTTGTACAATCTTGCAACAGTGAGTTAGTTTGTACAATCTTGGAACATTGTGTATGTTTGTACAATCTTGCAACAGTGAGTATGTTTGTACGATCTTGTACCAGTGAGTATGTTTGTACAATCTTGTAACAGTGTGTATGTTTGTACAATCTTGTAGCAGTGAGTATGTTTGTACAATCTTGTAACAGTGTGTCTGTTTGTACAATCTTGTAACAGTGTGTATGTTTGTACAATCTTGTACCAGTGAGTATGTTTGTACAATCTTGCAACAGTGAGTTTGTTTGTACAATCTTGGAACATTGTGTATGTTTGTACAATCTTGCAACAGTGAGTATGTTTGTACAATCTTGTACCAGTGAGTATGTTTGTACAATCTTGTAACAGTGTGTATGTTTGTACAATCTTGCAGCAGTGAGTATGTTTGTACAATCTTGTAACAGTGTGTCTGTTTGTACAATCTTGTAACAGTGTGTCTGTTTGTACAATCTTGTAACAGTGTGTATGTTTGTACAATCTTGTAACAGTGTGTATGTTTGTACAATCTTGTAACAGTGTGTATGTTTGTACAATCTTGTAGCAGTGAGTATGTTTGTACAATCTTGTAACAGTGTGTCTGTTTGTACAATCTTGTAACAGTTTGTATGTTTGTACAATCTTGTAGCAGTGAGTATGTTTGTACAATCTTGTAACAGTGTGTCTGTTTGTACAATCTTGTAACAGTGTGTATGTTTGTACAATCTTGTAGCAGTGAGTATGTTTGTACAATCTTGTAACAGTGTGTCTGTTTGTACAATCTTGTAACAGTGTGTATGTTTGTACAATCTTGTAACAGTGAGTATGTTTGTACAATCTTGCAACAGTGTGTATGTTTGTACAATCTTGTAGCAGTGAGTATGTTTGTACAATCTTGTAACAGTGTGTATGTTTGTACAATCTTGTAACAGTGTGTCTGTTTGTACAATCTTGTAACAGTTTGTATGTTTGTACAATCTTGTAGCAGTGAGTATGTTTGTACAATCTTGTAACAGTGTGTCTGTTTGTACAATCTTGTAACAGTGTGTATGTTTGTACAATCTTGTAGCAGTGAGTATGTTTGTACAATCTTGTAACAGTGTGTCTGTTTGTACAATCTTGTAACAGTGTGTATGTTTGTACAATCTTGTAACAGTGAGTATGTTTGTACAATCTTGCAACAGTGTGTATGTTTGTACAATCTTGTAGCAGTGAGTATGTTTGTACAATCTTGTAACAGTGTGTATGTTTGTACAATCTTGTAACAGTGTGTCTGTTTGTACAATCTTGTAACAGTGTGTCGTTTGTACAATCTTGTAACAGTGTGTATGTTTGTACAATCTTATAGCAGTGAGTATGTTTGTACAATCTTGTAACAGTGTGTATGTTTGTACAATCTTGTAACAGTGTGTCTGTTTGTACAATCTTGTAACAGTGTGTCTGTTTGTACAATCTTGTAACAGTGTGTATGTTTGTACAATCTTATAGCAGTGAGTATGTTTGTACAATCTTGTAACAGTGTGTATGTTTGTACAATCTTGTAACAGTGTGTCTGTTTGTACAATCTTGTAACAGTGTGTATGTTTGTACAATCTTGTAACAGTGTGTCTGTTTGTACAATCTTGTAACAGTGTGTCTGTTTGTACAATCTTGTAACATTGTGTATGTTTGTACAATCTTGTACCAGTGAGTATGTTTGTACAATCTTGCAACAGTGAGTATGTTTGTACGATCTTGTACCAGTGAGTATGTTTGTACAATGTTGCAACAGTGAGTATGTTTGTACAATCTTGTACCAGTGAGTATGTTTGTACAATCTTGTACCAGTGAGTATGTTTGTACAATCTTGCAACAGTGATTTTGTTTGTACAATCTTGGAACATTGTGTATGTTTGTACAATCTTGTACCAGTGAGTATGTTTGTACAATCTTGCAACAGTGAGTTTGTTTGTACAATCTTGGAACATTGTGTATGTTTGTACAATCTTGTACCAGTGAGTATGTTTGTACAATCTTGCAACAGTGTGTATGTTTGTACAATCTTGTACCAGTGAGTATGTTTGTACAATCTTGTACCAGTGAGTATGTTTGTACAATCTTGCAACAGTGAGTTTGTTTGTACAATCTTGGAACATTGTGTATGTTTGTACAATCTTGTACCAGTGAGTATGTTTGTACAATCTTGCAACAGTGAGTATGTTTGTACAATCTTGTAACAGTGTGTCTGTTTGTACAATCTTGTAACAGTGAGTATGTTTGTACAATCTTGTAACAGTGAGTATGTTTGTACAATGTTGTAACAGTGTGTATGTTTGTACAATCTTGTAACAGTGAGTATGTTTGTACAATCTTGTAACAGTGGGTATGTTTGTACAATCTTGTAACAGTGAGTATGTTTGTACAATCTTGTAACAGTGTGTATGTTTGTACAATCTTGTAACAGTGTGTCTGTTTGTACAATCTTGTAACAGTGTGTCTGTTTGTACAATCTTGTAACAGTGTGTCTGTTTGTACAATCTTGTAACAGTGTGTATGTTTGTACAATCTTGTAACAGTGTGTCTGTTTGTACAATCTTGCAACAGTGTGTATGTTTGCACAATCTTGTACCAATGAGTATGTTTGTACAATCTTGTAGCAGTGTGTCTGTTTGTACAATCTTGTAACAGTGTGTCTGTTTGTACAATCTTGTAACAGTGTGTATGTTTGTACAATCTTGCAACAGTGTGTATGTTTGTACAATCTTGTAGCAGTGAGTATGTTTGTACAATCTTGTAACAGTGTGTCTGTTTGTACAATCTTGTAACAGTGTGTCTGTTTGTACAATCTTGTACCAGTGTGTATGTTCGTACAGTCTTGCAACAGTGTGTCTGTTTGCACAATCTTGTAACAGTGTGTATGTTTGTACGATCTTGTACCAAAGAGTATGTTTGTACAATCTTGCAACAGTGAGTATGTTTGTACAATCTTGTACCAGTGAGTATGTTTGTTCAATCTTGTACCAGTGAGTATGTTTGTACAATCTTGTACCAGTGAGTATGTTTGTACAATCTTGCAACAGTGAGTATGTTTGTACAATGTTGCAGCAGTGTGTATGTTTGTACAATCTTGTACCAGTGAGTATGTTTGTACAATCTTGTACCAGTGAGTATGTTTGTACAATCTTGCAACAGTGAGTATGTTTGTACAATCTTGTACCAGTGAGTATGTTTGTACAATCTTGTACCAGTGAGTATGTTTGTACAATCTTGCAACAGTGAGTATGTTTGTACAATCTTGTACCAGTGAGTATGTTTGTACAATCTTGTACCAGTGAGTATGTTTGTACAATCTTGCAACAGTGAGTTAGTTTGTACAATCTTGGAACATTGTGTATGTTTGTACAATCTTGCAACAGTGAGTATGTTTGTACGATCTTGTACCAGTGAGTATGTTTGTACAATCTTGTAACAGTGTGTATGTTTGTACAATCTTGTAGCAGTGAGTATGTTTGTACAATCTTGTAACAGTGTGTCTGTTTGTACAATCTTGTAACAGTGTGTATGTTTGTACAATCTTGTACCAGTGAGTATGTTTGTACAATCTTGCAACAGTGAGTTTGTTTGTACAATCTTGGAACATTGTGTATGTTTGTACAATCTTGCAACAGTGAGTATGTTTGTACAATCTTGTACCAGTGAGTATGTTTGTACAATCTTGTAACAGTGTGTATGTTTGTACAATCTTGCAGCAGTGAGTATGTTTGTACAATCTTGTAACAGTGTGTCTGTTTGTACAATCTTGTAACAGTGTGTCTGTTTGTACAATCTTGTAACAGTGTGTATGTTTGTACAATCTTGTAACAGTGTGTATGTTTGTACAATCTTGTAACAGTGTGTATGTTTGTACAATCTTGTAGCAGTGAGTATGTTTGTACAATCTTGTAACAGTGTGTCTGTTTGTACAATCTTGTAACAGTTTGTATGTTTGTACAATCTTGTAGCAGTGAGTATGTTTGTACAATCTTGTAACAGTGTGTCTGTTTGTACAATCTTGTAACAGTGTGTATGTTTGTACAATCTTGTAGCAGTGAGTATGTTTGTACAATCTTGTAACAGTGTGTCTGTTTGTACAATCTTGTAACAGTGTGTATGTTTGTACAATCTTGTAACAGTGAGTATGTTTGTACAATCTTGCAACAGTGTGTATGTTTGTACAATCTTGTAGCAGTGAGTATGTTTGTACAATCTTGTAACAGTGTGTATGTTTGTACAATCTTGTAACAGTGTGTCTGTTTGTACAATCTTGTAACAGTTTGTATGTTTGTACAATCTTGTAGCAGTGAGTATGTTTGTACAATCTTGTAACAGTGTGTCTGTTTGTACAATCTTGTAACAGTGTGTATGTTTGTACAATCTTGTAGCAGTGAGTATGTTTGTACAATCTTGTAACAGTGTGTCTGTTTGTACAATCTTGTAACAGTGTGTATGTTTGTACAATCTTGTAACAGTGAGTATGTTTGTACAATCTTGCAACAGTGTGTATGTTTGTACAATCTTGTAGCAGTGAGTATGTTTGTACAATCTTGTAACAGTGTGTATGTTTGTACAATCTTGTAACAGTGTGTCTGTTTGTACAATCTTGTAACAGTGTGTCGTTTGTACAATCTTGTAACAGTGTGTATGTTTGTACAATCTTATAGCAGTGAGTATGTTTGTACAATCTTGTAACAGTGTGTATGTTTGTACAATCTTGTAACAGTGTGTCTGTTTGTACAATCTTGTAACAGTGTGTCTGTTTGTACAATCTTGTAACAGTGTGTATGTTTGTACAATCTTATAGCAGTGAGTATGTTTGTACAATCTTGTAACAGTGTGTATGTTTGTACAATCTTGTAACAGTGTGTCTGTTTGTACAATCTTGTAACAGTGTGTATGTTTGTACAATCTTGTAACAGTGTGTCTGTTTGTACAATCTTGTAACAGTGTGTCTGTTTGTACAATCTTGTAACATTGTGTATGTTTGTACAATCTTGTACCAGTGAGTATGTTTGTACAATCTTGCAACAGTGAGTATGTTTGTACGATCTTGTACCAGTGAGTATGTTTGTACAATGTTGCAACAGTGAGTATGTTTGTACAATCTTGTACCAGTGAGTATGTTTGTACAATCTTGTACCAGTGAGTATGTTTGTACAATCTTGCAACAGTGATTTTGTTTGTACAATCTTGGAACATTGTGTATGTTTGTACAATCTTGTACCAGTGAGTATGTTTGTACAATCTTGCAACAGTGAGTTTGTTTGTACAATCTTGGAACATTGTGTATGTTTGTACAATCTTGTACCAGTGAGTATGTTTGTACAATCTTGCAACAGTGTGTATGTTTGTACAATCTTGTACCAGTGAGTATGTTTGTACAATCTTGTACCAGTGAGTATGTTTGTACAATCTTGCAACAGTGAGTTTGTTTGTACAATCTTGGAACATTGTGTATGTTTGTACAATCTTGTACCAGTGAGTATGTTTGTACAATCTTGCAACAGTGAGTATGTTTGTACAATCTTGTAACAGTGTGTCTGTTTGTACAATCTTGTAACAGTGAGTATGTTTGTACAATCTTGTAACAGTGAGTATGTTTGTACAATGTTGTAACAGTGTGTATGTTTGTACAATCTTGTAACAGTGAGTATGTTTGTACAATCTTGTAACAGTGGGTATGTTTGTACAATCTTGTAACAGTGAGTATGTTTGTACAATCTTGTAACAGTGTGTATGTTTGTACAATCTTGTAACAGTGTGTCTGTTTGTACAATCTTGTAACAGTGTGTCTGTTTGTACAATCTTGTAACAGTGTGTCTGTTTGTACAATCTTGTAACAGTGTGTATGTTTGTACAATCTTGTAACAGTGTGTCTGTTTGTACAATCTTGCAACAGTGTGTATGTTTGCACAATCTTGTACCAATGAGTATGTTTGTACAATCTTGTAGCAGTGTGTCTGTTTGTACAATCTTGTAACAGTGTGTCTGTTTGTACAATCTTGTAACAGTGTGTATGTTTGTACAATCTTGCAACAGTGTGTATGTTTGTACAATCTTGTAGCAGTGAGTATGTTTGTACAATCTTGTAACAGTGTGTCTGTTTGTACAATCTTGTAACAGTGTGTCTGTTTGTACAATCTTGTACCAGTGTGTATGTTCGTACAGTCTTGCAACAGTGTGTCTGTTTGCACAATCTTGTAACAGTGTGTATGTTTGTACGATCTTGTACCAAAGAGTATGTTTGTACAATCTTGCAACAGTGAGTATGTTTGTACAATCTTGTACCAGTGAGTATGTTTGTTCAATCTTGTACCAGTGAGTATGTTTGTACAATCTTGTACCAGTGAGTATGTTTGTACAATCTTGCAACAGTGAGTATGTTTGTACAATGTTGCAGCAGTGTGTATGTTTGTACAATCTTGTACCAGTGAGTATGTTTGTACAATCTTGTACCAGTGAGTATGTTTGTACAATCTTGCAACAGTGAGTATGTTTGTACAATCTTGTACCAGTGAGTATGTTTGTACAATCTTGTACCAGTGAGTATGTTTGTACAATCTTGCAACAGTGAGTTAGTTTGTACAATCTTGGAACATTGTGTATGTTTGTACAATCTTGCAACAGTGAGTATGTTTGTACGATCTTGTACCAGTGAGTATGTTTGTACAATCTTGTAACAGTGTGTATGTTTGTACAATCTTGTAGCAGTGAGTATGTTTGTACAATCTTGTAACAGTGTGTCTGTTTGTACAATCTTGTAACAGTGTGTATGTTTGTACAATCTTGTACCAGTGAGTATGTTTGTACAATCTTGCAACAGTGAGTTTGTTTGTACAATCTTGGAACATTGTGTATGTTTGTACAATCTTGCAACAGTGAGTATGTTTGTACAATCTTGTACCAGTGAGTATGTTTGTACAATCTTGTAACAGTGTGTATGTTTGTACAATCTTGCAGCAGTGAGTATGTTTGTACAATCTTGTAACAGTGTGTCTGTTTGTACAATCTTGTAACAGTGTGTCTGTTTGTACAATCTTGTAACAGTGTGTATGTTTGTACAATCTTGTAACAGTGTGTATGTTTGTACAATCTTGTAACAGTGTGTATGTTTGTACAATCTTGTAGCAGTGAGTATGTTTGTACAATCTTGTAACAGTGTGTCTGTTTGTACAATCTTGTAACAGTTTGTATGTTTGTACAATCTTGTAGCAGTGAGTATGTTTGTACAATCTTGTAACAGTGTGTCTGTTTGTACAATCTTGTAACAGTGTGTATGTTTGTACAATCTTGTAGCAGTGAGTATGTTTGTACAATCTTGTAACAGTGTGTCTGTTTGTACAATCTTGTAACAGTGTGTATGTTTGTACAATCTTGTAACAGTGAGTATGTTTGTACAATCTTGCAACAGTGTGTATGTTTGTACAATCTTGTAGCAGTGAGTATGTTTGTACAATCTTGTAACAGTGTGTATGTTTGTACAATCTTGTAACAGTGTGTCTGTTTGTACAATCTTGTAACAGTGTGTCGTTTGTACAATCTTGTAACAGTGTGTATGTTTGTACAATCTTATAGCAGTGAGTATGTTTGTACAATCTTGTAACAGTGTGTATGTTTGTACAATCTTGTAACAGTGTGTCTGTTTGTACAATCTTGTAACAGTGTGTCTGTTTGTACAATCTTGTAACAGTGTGTATGTTTGTACAATCTTATAGCAGTGAGTATGTTTGTACAATCTTGTAACAGTGTGTATGTTTGTACAATCTTGTAACAGTGTGTCTGTTTGTACAATCTTGTAACAGTGTGTCTGTTTGTACAATCTTGTAACAGTGTGTATGTTTGTACAATCTTGTAACAGTGTGTCTGTTTGTACAATCTTGTAACAGTGTGTCTGTTTGTACAATCTTGTAACATTGTGTATGTTTGTACAATCTTGTACCAGTGAGTATGTTTGTACAATCTTGCAACAGTGAGTATGTTTGTACGATCTTGTACCAGTGAGTATGTTTGTACAATGTTGCAACAGTGAGTATGTTTGTACAATCTTGTACCAGTGAGTATGTTTGTACAATCTTGTACCAGTGAGTATGTTTGTACAATCTTGCAACAGTGATTTTGTTTGTACAATCTTGGAACATTGTGTATGTTTGTGCAATCTTGTACCAGTGAGTATGTTTGTACAATCTTGCAACAGTGAGTTTGTTTGTACAATCTTGGAACATTGTGTATGTTTGTACAATCTTGTACCAGTGAGTATGTTTGTACAATCTTGCAACAGTGTGTATGTTTGTACAATCTTGTACCAGTGAGTATGTTTGTACAATCTTGTACCAGTGAGTATGTTTGTACAATCTTGCAACAGTGAGTTTGTTTGTACAATCTTGGAACATTGTGTATGTTTGTACAATCTTGTACCAGTGAGTATGTTTGTACAATCTTGCAACAGTGAGTATGTTTGTACAATCTTGTAACAGTGTGTCTGTTTGTACAATCTTGTAACAGTGAGTATGTTTGTACAATCTTGTAACAGTGAGTATGTTTGTACAATGTTGTAACAGTGTGTATGTTTGTACAATCTTGTAACAGTGAGTATGTTTGTACAATCTTGTAACAGTGGGTATGTTTGTACAATCTTGTAACAGTGAGTATGTTTGTACAATCTTGTAACAGTGTGTATGTTTGTACAATCTTGTAACAGTGTGTCTGTTTGTACAATCTTGTAACAGTGTGTCTGTTTGTACAATCTTGTAACAGTGTGTCTGTTTGTACAATCTTGTAGCAGTGTGTCTGTTTGTACAATCTTGTAACAGTGTGTATGTTCGTACAATCTTGTAACAGTGTGTATGTTCGTACAATCTTGTAACAGTGAGTATGTTTGTACAATCTTGTAACAGTGTGTATGTTCGTACAATCTTGTAACAGTGTGTCTGTTTGTACAATCTTGTAACAGTGTGTATGTTTGTACAATCTTGTAACAGTGTGTCTGTTTGTACAATCTTGTAACAGTGTGTCTGTTTGTACAATCTTGTAGCAGTGTGTCTGTTTGTACAATCTTGTAACAGTGTGTATGTTCGTACAATCTTGTAACAGTGAGTATGTTTGTACAATCTTGTAACAGTGTGTATGTTCGTACAATCTTGTAGCAGTGTGTCTGTTTGTACAATCTTGTAACAGTGTGTATGTTCGTACAATCTTGTAACAGTGTGTCTGTTTGTACAATCTTGTAACAGTGAGTATGTTTGTACAATCTTATAGCAGTGAGTATGTTCGTACAATCTTGTAACAGTGTGTATGTTTGTAAAGCCCTGGACTGTGATTAGACTGTGTACATATCCGAATACTGGTATTAAATGTGGTAAATACCCCAGGACTAAGTTAAATTGGGTAAATTTCGCAAGAATGCAATTAATCTGGGCAAATTCCCATGGACTGGGATTAAATTGTGTACATACCCCTGGACTGATGTTAAACTGGATAAATACCCCTCATGTGGAATTAAAGTCAGTAAATACCCCTCGAGTAGGGTTAAACATGTTAAATACCCCTGGAGTGAGGTTATTGTGGATAAATACCCCTGGAGTGGGGTTAAAGTGGGTAGATACCCCATGAGTGGATTTAACATGGGCAAATACCCCTGGGGCAGGGTTTGAACTGGGTAACATAGGAACATAGGATCAGGAATAGGCCATTCAGCCCTTCGAGCCTATTCTAGATCACGGCTGATCATCTACCTCAACGCCATATTCCCGCACTATCCCCAAATCCCTTGATGTCATTAACAACTAGAAATCTATCGATCTCTGTCTTGAATTTACTCAGTGACTGAGCTTCCATCACTCTCTGGGGTAGAGAATTCCAAAGATTCACCAACCTCTGAGTGAAGAAATTCCTCCTCATCTCAGTCCTAAATGGCTTGTCCTTTATTCTGAGATTGTGTCCGCTGGTTCTAAACCCCACAGCCAGGGGAAACATCCTTTCTCTATCTACCTTCTCTATCCCTTTAAGAATTTTCTAAGTTTCTGTGAGATCTCCCCTTATTCTTCTAAACTTCAGAGAATACAGGCCCAGTTTCCATAATCTCTCCTCATAGGACAATCCCACCATCCCAGAAATCAGTCTGGTGAACCTCTGCTGCACTCCCTCCATGAAAGTATATCCTTCCTCAGGCAAGGGGACCAGAACTGCACACAGTATTCCAGGTGCAGCCTCAGCAATGCTCTATGCAATTGCAGCAAGACTTCTTTGCTCTGTACTCAAATCCTCTTGCGATAAAGGCTAACATACCAGTTGCCTTGCTAATTGCTTGCAGCACCTGCATGCTAGCTTTCAGTGACTTATGAACAAGGACACCCAGGTCCCTTTGGAGAGCAACACTTTCCAATCTCTCACCATTTAAGAAATACTCTGTACCTCCTACCAAACAGGATAACCTCACACTTATCCACGTTTTATTCCATCTGCCATGTTCTTGCCCACTCATTCAGCCTGTCCAAATCCCCTTGAAGCCGCTTTACATCTTCTTCACAACTCACATTCCCACCAAGTTTTGTGTCATCCGCAAACTTGGAAATATTAAAATTGGTCCCCACATGCAAATCATTGATACAGATTGTGAACAGCTGGGGCCTGAGCGCTAATCCTTGCGATATCCCACTGGTTACAGCCTGCCAACCTGAGAATGACCCATTTATTCCTACTCTGTTTTCCGCCTGTTACCCAATCCTTAATCCATGCCAGTATATTATTCCCAATCCGTGCTTTAATTTTGCTTAGTAACCTCCTAAGTGGGACTTTATCAAAAGCATTCTGAAAGTCCAAATACACCACATCCACTGGGTCCCCCTTATCCACTCTGCCAGTAACATCCCCAAAAAACTCTAACAAGTCTGTCAAACATGATTTCCCCTTCATAAATCCATGTTCACTGCCCAATCAGACCATTTATTTTCTGTGTCCACTAATCACATTCTTTATAATAGATTCTGGTATTTTCTGTACTACCGATGTCAGGCTAACAGCAGTTCCCCATTTTCTCTCTCCCTCCTTTCTGAAACAATGGGGTTACATTTGAAACCTTCCAATCTGCAGGCACCATTGCAAAATTTATAGAATTTTGAAAGATGATCACCAATGTATTCACTATCTCTGTCGCCATCTCTTTCAACACTCGAGGGTGAAGATCATCGGGTCCCAGGGATTTGTCAACTTTCAGTCCCATTTATTTCTCCAATACTTTTTTACTGATCCTAATTTAAGTATTGCTGAAAATGGAGACATTTTGTTGAAGCTTTTCATCTTGCACACATCAGGACAATTTGCAAGAATACCAATATAAGCGAAAGAAACAAATTCATACTGTATGAGAGTGCTGATTGGTTGGCAAGTGAACTCTGATTGGTAGAGGCATTGCCATTCTTACATCCAGGTGAGAAAGAGGTCTTGGTATTCCCTTTCAATGTTTTAATTTTAAACACACCATGTTTTGAGCTCCCCCTTTGGTGAATCCTTTGTTCACCGCTTTCCAATTCTCAGGCAAAGAAATTAGCACAAACAGGCTTTTTTAGGTTTAAAGAAGAAAAGTGAAATTTATTAAAATTTTAACTTAAACTCTAATTCGGTTAACGCCCACAGATACACTGTGCCCCACGCTCGCATACATAAGTGAGACGCACATGCAAATAGAGACAGAAAAGAGCAGAAGAAAAATAGAGAGGTTTGAGATAATCTCTGAAAAAGGGTATGTGTTATGGTTCTTTGAGCTCCCTGTAGCGTCCTTGATTGTAGGTAGATCTTGCTTTTCGCTGGGGCCCAGTATTCTTCCTAAACCTTGTTCACTGTAGGAGTCTCTTCTCTCTTGGGATTCATGTGTCTTCAGTGGATTCAGAGGCTTGTGAGAGAGATGAGAGCAGACAGGACAGGTTGCGGCAAGCCAGCCACGAGAAATCTTTTCAGTCCAGGAGCAAACAGCTTTCTGTCTTCAAACACTGTTTCTCCAATTTAAAACTCCCCTAGTTGGCCAGCAGGT